>NC_058493.1:2884308-3195558 GCF_020382885.2 Scatophagus argus
CGACAACAAAAGCTGTTGAAACAACAACATCAGAGGCAACAACTGTGAAGGTCGAGACAACAAAACCACCTAAAGTAGTCACCACCGGCCCTGTTACAACCTCCACCACAGCTGTTGTTGAAACTACAACCTCGTGCCTCCTTCCACAACAAGCCCAGAAACAACAGTTGTAACATCAAAACCATCTGTGAGCACCACAACTACTGAAGTCCCGTCAACAACAACTACAGGAACAACAACTAAACCTGTTGAAACAACAACATCAGAGGCAACAACTGTGAAGGTCGAGACAACAAAACCACCTAAAGTAGTCACCACCGGCCCTGTTACAACCTCCACCACAGCTGTTGTTGAAACTACAACCTCGGGCCTCCTTCTACAACAAGCCCAGAAACAACAGTTGTAACATCAAAACCATCTGTGAGCACCACAACTACTGAAGTCCCGTCAACAACAACTACAGGAACAACAACTAAACCTGTTGAAACAACAACATCAGAGGCAACAACTGTGAAGGTTGAGACAACAAAACCACCTAAAGTAGTCACCACTGGCCCTGTTACAACCTCCACCACAGCTGTTGTTGAAACTACAACCACCGTGCCTCCGTCCACAACAAGCCCAGAAACAACAGTTGTAACATCAAAACCATCTGTGAGCACCACAACTACTGAAGTCCCGTCAACAACAACTACAGGAACAACAACTAAACCTGTTGAAACAACAACATCAGAGGCAACAACTGTGAAGGTCGAGACAACAAAACCACCTAAAGTAGTCACCACCGGCCCTGTTACAACCTCCACCACAGCCGTTGTTGAAACTACAACCTCGGCGCCTCCTTCCACAACAAGCCCAGAAACAACAGTTGTAACATCAAAACCATCTGTGAGCACCACAACTACTGAAGTCCCGTCAACAACAACTACAGGAACAACAACTAAACCTGTTGAAACAACAACATCAGAGGCAACAACTGTGAAGGTCGAGACAACAAAACCACCTAAAGTAGTCACCACTGGCCCTGTTACAACCTCCACCACAGCCGTTGTTGAAACTACAACCTCGGCGCCTCCTTCCACAACAAGCCCAGAAACAACAGTTGTAACATCAAAACCATCTGTGAGCACCACAACTACTGAAGTCCCGTCAACAACAACTACAGGAACGACAACTAAACCTGTTGAAACAACAACATCAGAGGCAACAACTGTGAAGGTTGAGACAACAAAACCACCTAAAGTAGTCACCACCGGCCCTGTTACAACCTCCACCACAGGAACAACAACTAAACCTGTTGAAACAACAACATCAGAGGCAACAACTGTGAAGATTGAGACAACAAAACCACCTAAAGTAGTCACCACTGGCCCTGTTACAACCTCCACCACAGCTGTTGTTGAAACTACAACCTCCGTGCCTCCTTCCACAACAAGCCCAGAAACAACAGTTGTAACATCAAAACCATCTGTGAGCACCACAACTACTGAAGTCCCGTCAACAACAACTACAGGAACGACAACTAAACCTGTTGAAACAACAACATCAGAGGCAACAACTGTGAAGATTGAGACAACAAAACCACCTAAAGTAGTCACCACTGGCCCTGTTACAACCTCTACCACAGCTGTTGTTGAAACTACAACCTCCGTGCCTCCTTCCACAACAAGCCCAGAAACAACAGTTGTAACTTCAAAACCATCTGTGAGCACCACAACTACTGAAGTCCCGTCAACAACAACTACAGGAACAACAACTAAACCTGTTGAAACAACAACATCAGAGGCAACAACTGTGAAGGTCGAGACAACAAAACCACCTAAAGTAGTCACCACCGGCCCTGTTACAACCTCCACCACAGCAGTTGTTGAAACTACAACATCGGTTCCTCCTTCCACAACAAGTCCAGAAACAACAGTTGTAACATCAAAACCATCTGTGAGCACCACAACTACTGAAGTTCCATCAACAACAACTACAGGAACAACTAAACCTATTGAAACAACAACTTCAGAGGCAACAACTGTGAAGGTCGAGACAACAAAACCACCTAAAGTAGTCACCACCGGCCCTGTTACAACCTCCACCACAGCTGTTGTTGAAACTACAACCTCCGTGCCTCCTTCCACAACAAGCCCAGAAACAACAGTTGTAACATCAAAACCATCTGTGAGCACCACAACTACTGAAGTTCCATCAACAACAACGACAGGAAACAACTATCTAAACCTGTTGAAACAACAACATCAGAGGCAACAACTGTGAAGATTGAGACAACAAAACCACCTAAAGTAGTCACCACCGGCCCTGTTACAACCTCCACCACAGCTGTTGTTGAAACTACAACCTCTGTGCCTCCTTCCACAACAAGCCCAGAAACAACAGTTGTAACATCAAAACCATCTGTGAGCACCACAACTACTGAAGTCCCGTCAACAACAACTACAGGAACAACAACTAAACCTGTTGAAACAACAACATCAGAGGCAACAACTGTGAAGGTCGAGACAACAAAACCACCTAAAGTAGTCACCACTGGCCCTGTTACAACCTCCACCACAGCCGTTGTTGAAACTACAACCTCTGTGCCTCCTTCCACAACAAGCCCAGAAACAACAGTTGTAACATCAAAACCATCTGTGAGCACCACAACTACTGAAGTCCCGTCAACAACAACTACAGGAACGACAACTAAACCTGTTGAAACAACAACATCAGAGGCAACAACTGTGAAGGTCGAGACAACAAAACCACCTAAAGTAGTCACCACCGGCCCTGTTACAACCTCTACCACAGCTGTTGTTGAAACTACAACCTCGGTGCCTCCTTCCACAACAAGCCCAGAAACAACAGTTGTAACATCAAAACCATCTGTGAGCACCACAACTACTGAAGTTCCATCAACAACCACTACGGAAACAACTACTAAACCTGTTGAAACAACAACATCAGAGGCAACAACTGTGAAGGTTGAGACAACAAAACCACCTAAAGTAGTCACCACCGGCCCTGTTACAACCTCCACCACAGCTGTTGTTGAAACTACAACCTCTGTGCCTCCTTCCACAACAAGCCCAGAAACCACAATTCTTTCCACTATATCATCATTTTCCACCACTGCAACATTTTGTGTCTGCAATGTTAATGGAACCTCATTCTATCCTGGTAGGTTATTCTCCATTTCCTTCTTTGCTATTTTTCTTATTTTTTGTGTTTTGTTAAGCTTTTAAGCTTTTATAGACTTGACACACTTCCTCAAATTAACCCTTTACTCCACGATATTCTGACTGGTTAAACACAGGAATAAATAAGGAATGTTAAGAACAGTAAGTTCATAATATGTAGTTTCAAAATTATTATCAAGGGCGATATATCAGATGCTGAGTTAGCCAAAACACACTCTGCGATACTATTTTCACATCACTTCCTTGGAAATGATTAGCTCATGATTTTCTGTGAATCAACATATTCACCACATCCTTCATGAGGTATTTCTGATCACCTCGAAAAGGGTGACTCATTCAATGCTAATTACTTCATCGTTTGTAAGTTTTTTGTGCACCCTCAAGTGATAAATGATACTAAATGGTTCGTGAGGCCCACACGGAATCTGTGACCCCAAAATTTCATTAACTGTTTAGATTTTAAACAAATACAGATGCCGCTTGTAAAAGTTTAACACATCTAGACCACCTGCATGCGAGTGTGTGACAGTAGTGTATTTTCAGTAAAAATTAAGCTCAGCGGTAGTGGTGCAGTCTGATAATGTGTCAACATTTTGACAAACTGAAGAGACACTATTTGTCAACATCTCAACTTCCAGGTATCAGGTGAATGAAGTCTCCATTCATTAAGTCAGCTCACTCATTGATTTGTTTGTTCTCTTGCTGTGCCTACTTTGTTCTCTTTCCTGGGACTCGATGAATTTTGTTGGACATTTTGCACGTAGATATATGCTTATTTTGAATGTCCAAAGTTCTAAATTTTAAGTATATGCATTATTTTAGAACATTTGAGAAAGTGTTTTTGATTGTTGAAACACCTTGTCAGTTATTTTTTATCTAATATTTTATGCACCTCACAACAGTTGAGGCTTTCTCTGCGCCAGATTTAACCTTGTTTTAGTGGCCACTTGTCCTACATTTTAGCCTGCCTGACATTTCTAAGAAATGTTTGTTGTGAAATGCTAGTGAGGCAATTCAAAGGATTATCTAAAATCTACTAAATGTTTATTTAAGCTTGCCTGGGGGAATTTTTGGTTGTTTAAATCTATTATGTATGCATATTTTGTTCAGAAACAATCTTTGTGGGTATTCTTTTCCAACTGCTAATCGACTACAGCTATTTTGGGCTGTCACAAGAAGAACATGTGGAGCTCTTCTGGGTAGCATCCATAAGCTTTATTCCCCCAGCCTTAGCACAACATAACAACTTTGCTACACACAGGTGATGCGTCCCACTTCCTTTGTACGCCAAATTAACTAACACCCATATTAAATAACATAGTTCACTTTTCAAAATTAAATATTATAACAAAAATAAATCTCATCCTACATTTTCTCAAAGGAATATTGCATCATATTCCAAGCCAAAAATAGTCCTCTGAATCCAGCAGAAAATTCTTTTCATAAAAAAATTAAATGAATGAAAACTCAAGATCCCTTTCTCATATTTATATCCACTAAAAAGTCCAACCTGGACTATAGTAACTTAGTATCAGTCAAAAGTTTGTTTCTCTTTTCACATACCTCTATTGAAGAAGGAGCTGTCTGTGTAACAAAAATCTGCAATCTAAACATACACAGGATTATTAGATTTAGTAAGTCGCAAATCTGAAAGCAATCACTTTCTAATTTGCAATTATTCCTACTGCCAAAGAGTCAGTTCCCAGGCAAACTTGGCTGGCTATCAAAATGCGATATTATTGTATGTAGATTACTCTTTCTCAACCATAAACTGTTACAGAGAAAATCTCAGTACTGCAGTGTTGAAGAAATGATGCTGAACCTGGATGTCTTATGATGAAAGATTTATTGAACTTGAGCTCAATCAGAATCAGGATTCATTAGTACAGTGTGCTGCGCGTGATGTCAACCTGTTCAGACCCGAGAAAGTCCAACAGTAGTCTTTTATACAACTTTGAAAATGCTCAAGATAGTTTCACCCATTCTTGGCAAAAGCCCAAAACGGACGATAAGGAAAGGACTGAGCTTCTACTTCATGGGTGAAACAGCCAAAAATGGACGGTGTTACAGTGAAGACTCACCCAGTGAGCATCTAATCATCTGCCACTGTCAAGGCCTTGGTATCGGCCAGCTCCCCAGCATCTCCAGGGGAGATGGCTGTCATTGAGATTTAGTACAACAGCGAAGACCCAGGTCAACTCCTAATCTAAAGGGAAAATGAGAGAGAAGTAAAATCAGAATCAGAATTCCTTTATTTATTTATCCCCGAAGGGAAATTCTTTAAAATGTGTAAAGTAAAAGAATTCCCTTACACTAAAGCTGTGTCAGTTATAAGCTAACAAGCCAACAAACAATATAAACAAAAGATGCTAACTATTAGTTAGCATCAGATAGTTGCTGATGTTGGTGTTAAACAGTCACATGAAGTTGGTTATCAATTCAAGTCAACCAAGAACTCTGCAATCTAGCCATATACATGTGGCAGTGAACCATACCAGTCTTTGTGCAACTACAAATCCTGAATGAAACTGGAAGCAGTTACATCTCTGCCTGTAATTTTTTGACCCATACATTCTACAATTTGTTTATTGTTGAGGTGGTTGTGAAGTCCACATCCCTGTTTATGAAACTCCTACACAGACAGAAAGCAGGGGACAGAAGCAGTGCAGCCATAAATTATAACTAAACACAATAGATGCTCCCAGCATAGTTTTATTTATTATGTGACTCTTGTGGTGGATAGCTTTCTAATTTTACTCACTATAATGGTAAATTTACCCACATTTGGTCATTGGCAGGTGTTAATTTTGGACCCTTAGTATTAATGTTAGTTGACTCAGAAAATGAAGGTAAAGTAAATGTGTTCCCTTATTCTTATTAGACAGTTCACTGAATGTGCAAATGCAAATTCCATATAAATTCAGAATTTGGATACAATTAAAGAAGAACAGATGTAGCAAGGATGTATTAATGACAAACCAGATACAACATTAGAGGCATTGCCCTATTTGTTCCTACATAAATTGCTTGGAGGTGCATGAACACAAAAAAGTTTGATTTCCAGGTATAAAATTATGAGGATTTAGCTTCCACACTGGGGGATCCTTAAAACATGGGTATCAAAGTTAGTTCAGTTAAAAATGTGAATCTAGGATATAGCTTTAGGATATAGAGAATCTAGGACTGATTTCCAACTCTAAACCTTTATCCTCTTTCTGATTTTTACAGGGGATTTGTTGTACAATGTCACAGATGGCTTAGGGTGGTGTTATGTTGCATACTGCAATGCATCTTGTAAAGTTGATACACAATCCAGTCTATGTTCAACCACATCGACACCCACCACAACTAGCACCTCCACGACAGTATCAACCTCAACTTCTCCTCTCACAACAATTTCTACATCTACATCCACTCCATCAACAACTCCATCTACAACTACCCTGGACTGCAACAATGTGTCTCCACCAAGAAAGGTATAATACAGAATCTCTTTTTTCATTGTGACACATCTGTGGAGATGCTTTGGGCCCTATGTTGATTTGGACAAGGAATACATCCATTCATACATACATCTGGTGTAGTGTAGTATCTGTAGTAGTATCTGGGGGGGGTATCTGGGCTTACAATCCCCATGCCATAGCAAGAGGGTTACGTTAAGTTTGAATCCCAGTCTGGACCCTTCTGTGTGGAGTTTGCATGTTCTCCCTGTGGGCTGTGTGGGTTCTCCGCGTACTCCAGCTTCCCCCCACAATCCAAAAAACATGCACATTAGGTTAATTGGCTACTCTACATTGCCCCTAGGTGTGAGTGTATGGTTCTATCTTTTGTGTGTCAACCAAGTCAGCGACTGACTGGCGACCAGTCCAGGCTGTACCCCGCCTCTTGCCCATAGTCAGCTGGGATAGGCTTCAGCTCACCGGTGACCCTGACGGATAAGCAGTATAGAAAATGGATGAATGAATGAATATGAAGATAGCAATTGCTTTTGCATGCAAATGAGTCAAATCCAGTCTAACAAAATTAACAACATGCAAAATACAGGACCACATTTTGAATTTTACTTTCATTGTATATATATATATATATATATATATTGACTGCTGGATAATCAGTATGTTCAAAAACAACTTTTAATGAGTCATTATCCAGTCTTGGCACAAAGATGCTAGAATGAACAGTTGGGAATTTGCAAAGGTGTCCACCACAGCCGGTATTTGGCACACCCAAAAGCACTTTGCATGGTGCAGAAGGTAGAGCCCTGTATCTTAAAATGTCTTAGAGTATTACACTTTATTGTTTTTCACAACCACTGTTTCCAGCCTGATTTACTTCATCTTGATTCCCACCCAGAATGGAGAGTCCTGGGAGGTGAGCAACTGCACCACTGCTACTTGTATCAATGGGCAGATCACAGAGACGTCTACACCCTGTCCCACAAAACAACAACCCATGTGTGTCAATGGACGCAAAGCTGTCAAGGTCTATGATGATAATGGATGTTGCTTCGACTATGAGTGTGAATGTAAGTTATAGTTATTATAACCTTTGACTACAGTGTACCATATTGACTGTGCTTTTCAATGAATTTGTGGGTTAATGAGTTATACATTAGACATCATCTACAGGCCTGGTCTTCAGAGGAGTGGAACTGGTATTCACTAACTGTGTGCCCTCAGTAAATCTGAAGACATACAGACACATTTGTGTAATCTCTGCACAATACATTTGCAATGAGGACAGTGACACACTTGACAAACACAAAATGACAAGCAGTCATGTATCCACTTGATAAATACAGCACATGTTTGAGGCAAAACAAAACAAAATGAATAACATGATTACATTTAGGTATGTTATTTACATGTATGGTAAAAATTTGATGACATTTGTAGGAGTGGTTTCACCTGTGATGAGCAAATGGTCACATGGTGGCACTGATATATCCAGATACATGTCAAAGCTAATTTATTTGTTGGGCCATTGCCTGACTATCCACTAATTTTACATTGAAATTGCTTCAGTAGTAGTAGCTACTAAAACATCTAACTACTAGGCTGGATATCAAATCTAAATATCAAATACTAAGTGCTCTGTGGCAGATGCTAAATGCTAATACAGTCATAGCCATTTTGGTGTAATCAAAAATGTTTTCTGCTTGTTCTAGTTCTTACTTACTTATTACTTACTTACTTACTTATATGACTCTTCTTATCTTACAGGTGTGTGCAGTGTCTGGGGTGGATCCCACTACATGACATTTGATGGAAAATCATACACTTTCAATGAGAACTGCTCTCACTACCTGGTCAAAGAGATAATTACTAGACATAACCTAACTATTATAGCAAATAAACGTGACTGTGATCCTTCAGATAGTACCTTCTGTCCCCAGCCTCTCACTGTAATATACAGATTCAACACAGTAGTTTTGACTCAGTTGAAGACTTCAGGATCAACTGTTAATGTGGTAAGCAATGATTCAAATTTTTAAAGGTATTTGTTGTTGTAGTGTCTGTATCTCACTTCAGGGTACTGACTTAATCTGTCAAGTGCTGTGCCACATGGTTCTTTGTACTAAGAAATAATACTGCATTTGGTTCAGAGTCTTCTATTTTGTGTTTTGTGTCCTTGTCCCACAGGTGTATGTGAATGACAAGCGCATCTATCCCGCCTACAGTGGTTCTGGCCTGCTTCTTACCAGCACAGATATGATGATCACATTGGACATACCAGAGATTAACACCAAAGTGGTCTATAAGGGCTCCTCATTCAGCATTGACCTTCCTTATTCTCTCTTTAATGGGAACACTGAGGGACAGTGTGGTGAGTTGATGGTGGATTGGTGATCCGTACCCAAATTATATTCAGTTTAGTTGGCCAAATTACAAGGTGGAAAAATTTCGAACCATTGCAATGTCACTTATGTCTGAACCAGCAGACTGGTGCACCTTTTGACGCTGCCACCGTGCAGTCACAATAGACCTAATGATTACCCACATGCTGAATGAGATGGGCCTCATGCAAAAAAAAAAAAATCTGATTCATGAGCTTTGGTTATTATATATTAAATACTGATCAGAGAGAATTTCAAATAGAAGAAATAGAGGCCTGTCTCTAATATAAACCTGCTCCAAAGGCCTGATAAATAAAGGCTTCTCACTATTTTAGGAAATATGACACATTAATGCCAAAGAAAAAAATGTTAATACTAGAAAACAAGGGAAAAAAGCTTGAAAACAAACCTGTTTGTACTGCCAGTTTATGATTGACGTCCAGTGCTCTTACATCATTACACTGCCTCCTCTTTTCCAGGGACTTGCGACAACTCCCAGACCAACGACTGTCGTTCTCCAAATGGTCAAGTGGAGAGCTGCACAGACTCTGCTGGCCAGTGGTATGTCCCAGGGACAACTTGTGTCATCCCCACAGCCCCATCAGTTACTACAGCACCACCCAGGACTGAGTCAACATCTCCGTACTCAGCAACACAACCTGTTTGCAAACCTGCCATCTGTGAACTCCTAACCAGCAGGTGAGAGGAGAGAAATGCCCACTGTAGCCACCATTGTGGTAGTTTACCACTGTGGAGTAGAAGTAGACATCTGCAGATACTGTCTGTATAACCTGTCTGACTCACCAGTATAGCCTCAGTCTAACTGACAATTAGATGTTACATTTTGGCGATGAAAATGCTCTGTTCTATGATAATGTACAGTTAGGTACATTTATATCGGGATACATTTATACATTTTTTGCTGTTTGGCCTCTGTACACCACCACACTGAATTTGAAATGAAACACTCAAGATGTGAGCAAAGTGAAGATTTTCAGCTTTAATTCAAGGAATTTGACAAAAGTATGGCATTAACCGTGTAGGGATTAAAGCCATTTTTACACCCCCCGTTTGCCAGTTAATGCCATCTTTTTAAGAATTTTCCAAACTGTTGTTTTGGCCACTCCCAATGTTTTTGCCATCTCTCAGATGGGTTTATTTTGTTTTTTTCAGCCTAGTGATAGCCTCTTTCACTTAGACACCACTTTGGACCTCATGTTGAGTGTTCCAGTGAACAGCCACCAAAGACAAATGTAACACTCAGAACTACTACTAACTACTGCGCCTGCACCTAACTGTATATGATATTGACATAGCTTCTGCAAAGTAGTTAAAAAAGTTTTAGATGTGAAAAAGAGGTATTTAATGGTAATTTTAGCATGGCTGTTTTGATAATGCCCATGCTATTTTCATTGTGGGACCAGAGAAATACAAACTTCTCTACACTGTAATACAATAACACTATTAAGTAAGGCTACAAAATACACCATAGAACTAAATCACACAAATGAAACACAAATAAGTCCCCTGTGCACCATTACATGTTAAATTTTTTGTGCTCACTCAATGGTGCAATGTATTCTGATCACTCTTCCTGACATACTGACCCAAGTGGAGTTTGTATGTTCTTCCCATTTATGTTTATGTGGGTTTTCTCCAAGTACCATCAAAAGTATGCTCATCAGGTTAATTCTCTTTTCTCTATTCACTATACAGTCGCTACCTACTTCTCCACAGTGATGTGTCAAATGGAGTAAATAATGAATTTCACTATATTGTACTGAGCATAATTGTGCGTAATGAATAAAACATCTTCTTCTCCTTCTTCTAGTCTCTTTGCGCCATGCCTCGGAGTCGTACCTGCTGCACCATTTTTTGAGACCTGTGTGTCTGACAATTGCAATGGTGACAATAAGACCTGCTCCAGCCTGGAGGCCTATGCCACTGAATGCTCTAATGCAGGAGTCTGTATTGACTGGAGGAATGCTACTAATGGGCAGTGTGGTGAGTTATATACTCAATAGTGTACAATACTACATTTATCGCATGTTCTAAAAACGTGTATATAAACATACCTCCATCTTACAGAGCACAAGTGTCCAGGCAACAAAGTGTACAAGGCCTGTGGCCCCTCTGTCGAGCCAACATGTAATGAGAGGTAAAGTGTCAACAGTATGATATTTTTATTGAGTTTTTTAGGTAGCTTAACTTTTACAATCCACCTATTTAATTCAGGAACTCACATTTTTGCTGTCATCGAAGTACTACCCCTCGCCCCTCAGCACATTTCAAGACTTCACACCACTGTAATAACCAGTTATTTCACTTCTGACATCAGATACAACAAGAAGTTTGAGGTGGACAGCGAGGCACCCACTAACTACACTAAAGAGGGTTGCTTCTGTCCTGAGGGAACCACTTTATTCAACACTGTCTACGACACATGTGTTACCTCTTGTGGTAAGAGGAGATCGTATAGAAACTTGATTATTTTGTCACAGAAAAATTGGCTGTCACACCTGCAAAACTACAAACTCATTGTTTCTGTTTGAATTTCAGATTGTGTCGGACCAGACGGGAAACCTAAAGAGGTGAGAACTCTGTCTGACACATATGCTACATTCATGTACACTAGCAAAGCCCGGCCTGAACTGCCTGTCTGAACCAGTTTCTTTCTCTTAACCAGCCTGGTGACAGATGGACAACTGATTGCAACAGCTGTGTGTGTGACAAGGATTCCATGAGCATCCAGTGTGAGCCTGTTAAGTGCTCACCGGTAGCGGCCACGAACTGCAGCGAGCCTGGCCAGGAGCTGGTTAATAAGACAGATGGCTGCTGCACAATACCATCCTGCGGTCAGTTATAATGTCACTAAACTAGATGTCGTTCTGGTTTTGTGGCAATAGAATCTGCCAAATCTGGCACAGGCCCTATTTCGTGGAATTGGTGTAGTTTACTTTAAATCTTGTATCTCATCTCCACCTGATATTAACACGTGATCTGCATAATACCTGTTATGGTTCGTCACTGGCACATCTCCACCTCCGAATACTGACAACCATCCCATTCTTGTGTCCCCAACAGAATGCAATGTAAACCTGTGTCCTGCTCCTATGACCTGCCCTCTTGGCTTCAAACTCAATGCCACCAACGGCACCTGCTGCCAATCATATGAGTGTGGTATGTAATGGAACTCTGTCAACATAGCACTACTTGCAGTGTACAGTATGTAATGCAGTACTGTATGTACTGAAGACACATACATTTACACACAGTGAGCTTGTGCAGTAAGAGGCTTGTTGTTAAGAACTGCACAGTAGCTGAGAAATACCAGAGACAAAAATTAAGCATATGCAGTAACTGTTGTTGCAAATGTAAAAGCTTATTGCTGCACGCTGCAAGGAGGTTGCACATTTCTCATGGTCTTGCATATATGATTCTGCATGCTTCAGAATACTACAGAGCTGTAGTGCATATGGTTGATTGGTAATATTGGCAGCATCAATGAAAAGAAACACACTGAACAAATGAGAAAGGAAGATTTTAAAATTTGCTGACAATCTATTCTCAGTACAGAGATAGATTAACCTTGCTTTTATACATCCACATTACTAATCTAATAGTACACTGACTAGTGTCCATATTAACTCATGGCTCTTTCTCTTTCTGCAGTTCCTAAAGGTGTATGTGTCTATGACATGACTGAGTACGAGGTAAGCACACACTCCAGCCATTAGATATCAATATATATCAATCAATCAAACTTTACTAGAGTAAGTCAGTGAGCAGGTTTACAATTCAGCCATCCAAACACAACATCATTCAGAGCACCCGCTACACCATGAAATACTAATTAAAACATGCAACACAAAAGTCCCATTTCTTCATGAACTCTATGTTTCACCAAAAAGACAAAATAAACACATATGGTGCATTTAAGTACAGTATGAACTGCTGTCAGTCTTCAGAATTGATGTTTTGCTTTACTGCTGGGTCCACAAAACTGATGCAGTCACCTGACAGTTACCTGAGACAGTTTGACTTCATGTTTACACCTCTTGGTCTCTTTGCACTAAAGTCAGTGTGAACATGAAACAGATCAGAACTACAAAAGGCAACAGTCCAAAACATATGGACTCAAGTACATGTGTGAAAGCTTCCTTCTAGAATACTGAATCAATGTTTGAGAGTGAAATGTTGATCAATGTGTGTTCTATAGCCTGGTGCCAAGATAGTAACCCCAGAAACATCATCAGAACCACCACTAAACGCACCACCAGTACCAGAGCAACAATCAGAAACAACAACAACAGCATCATCAGGAGAACAGCCATCAGAAACAACAACAACACTATTATCAGCAGGAGAAACACCTTTGGAATCTGTGACAGAGGGTCCATTTAAACCTGGCCCCTGCCAGGAGTGTTTCTGTGGCCCCAAAATGGATCCAATCACCAAGCTGAACATCATTACCTGCACACCTGTTGTCTGCAATACAAACTGCTCTGAAGTAAGCTCATTCAAAGCACACACACACACATTCAGTACCCCTACATAAAAACACATTTATTGGAACAAATGTCAAGGTCATATTCACACTCATTGACCACTTTATTTGGTACAACTATACAAGCTAATATTGTAGCTACAGCAAATTACACATTACACTGTATGTGATGGACAAAACATGAGAAATACCTCTCAGTCCAGTACAACAGCTCCATAAACTTCAACCTTGTAGTGAACATGTAATTGAATTAACCACTGCTTAACAGTGTTAACAAATAGTGAACCTTAAAAGCATCTAAAGGTAGACATTATGACAGAGCTGCGGTATTGGATTCCATTAGAATGTACTGGTGTACCTGTTGAAGTGGCCCCTGCCTATATTAGTATGTATGCATTTACCTCATCCTCATCTTTTTCTTTCTTAATGCTGTTTACACTCATTTTCCTTTGTAAATGTATTTGTATTTTTTCTTCTTTACAGTACTGTAATCAGCATTTTTGGAAAAACAAAACCCATATTCTAGACTAAATTTGCATCTACCAGAGTACTGAACAGTACTCTTCAGGCACCTTGTCATTTTCTTTAAGATCAAAATAGATATATTTGCATCCGTTGTTGGGCACCAATGAGTCACATACACTGTAGTATTTTCTTACAAATCCAAATGAGTTTGTTATTTTCTTTTTTCACTCACCCTGTCTCCAGGGGTATGAATATAAGACTGAACCTGACAAGTGCTGTGGGATGTGTGTTCAGAAGAGCTGTATTTTCACCACAACTGACAACACAACGCATATCATTGAGGTCAGTACTGCAACTGTCCATTTCCTCTCATTTTTAACGGGCTAAGGATAAGAGAAAGGGGCTGTAAGTTGTAGCAAGAGAGTTCTGTTCACCATCTGATCAACAACTCAGACATACATTTAGATGAATTGTTAATGGAAGTAAACAAGCAGATTTTATTCTTTCATTAAACTGAGAATAAGACAGTCCTAATTTACATAGTTTTATATTCATTTTATGTTTTATATTTTTATATATTTTTATATTGTAGATATATTTTTATTTTAATTCTTTGACCTGTTGATTTCTAATCTTTGTTGGAGCAACTGTAACAAACCCAATTTTCCTCAGGGGTCAATAAAGTATTCTGATTCTGATTTCAAAACATGAAAGTTGTGTCAATTTTTACCAAGGTGTAAAAATATGTGGTGAATATTAAACAAAATACCAGAAGGCATTCAAATCATCTGCATCATATTTGATAGTGTCAGTTCTTGGTAGAAAAGTAGTGGTGCTTGGACCGAGTTGTACAACTGTGTTGAATATCTGACTTACTGTAACTTTCTGGTGGAACAGGTCAACAACACTTTTGTACCCCCTGATGACAAGTGTGTGCAGTATACCTGTGAGAAGATCAATGGACAGCTTGTTACCAAGGAGACCAAGACCACGTGTCCTCCCTTCAACCCCTTGGACTGTGAACCTGTGAGTACATCAAACATCTGCAATTGATACCCGTCTCCCCACATACTGTCTACTGTATGTCTAACACACAACAATGTGTCTGCCTCCTCCAGGGCACTGAGACTACTGATGCTAACGGATGTTGCAAAACCTGTAAGTTTGGAATTATTATTTAAAGAGAGACTTTGACTCCACTAAGTCCTGCGTATGTATGTGTCATGGTTAGAGCCTAACAGTCGCTGTGTGTTCCAGGCAAAGTGCGGAGAATCTGTGAGGTCCAGAGTGAGCAGACAGTCATCACGGTGAACAACTGTCAGAGCACACAGCCAGTCAACCTGACATCCTGCGCTGGACACTGTGGAAGTTCGTCTATGTGAGTCTATTTTATGGAAACCTCTTTTCACTAATGTGACATATATAAAAAAAAATCCTATAAGATGTTATTATGAGAAAACACAAAATAATGACTTTGCAAGTCAACATAAAATAATTGTGATTATTTTGAGAAAGTTTCTCATTATTTTCAGAAGAAGTCAGGTCCTAGTAGATTTATGGTGACTACTGCAGAGCCCAACGAGAGGTCAAAATATCATTTGCAATGAACACTGGGCTTCTATGAGAATGCTCAACAAAACTTCTTTCCTTGACTTGAACATTGTGCCATTTTTTGTTAGCTATCTTAGCCTGTTAGAACACCCCAAAACAAAAAATCAAAAAAAATTGGACAACTCTAATCAGTAATAAGTACGAAATAAATAAGAGATTGATCTTAAAACTGGATTTTGAGCAAAAGACCAAACCCTAACAAGATGTGATGAAGGGGATAAAAGATAATGATCCACAGCCTTTTATGTTCAACTCCCTGATGAATGACTGTCATCCATCTGTGTGTATACAGATATTCTGCAGCAGCTAACACGATGATACACCAGTGTGAGTGTTGCCAAGAGGCCACCACCAGTCAGAGGCAGGTGGAGCTGACCTGCGCCGATGGCTCCAAGGTCCAGCACAGCTACACAGTGGTGGAGACATGCCGCTGCACCAAAGCAGAATGTGTGCCGGGGACCACGCCCAAACCACAGCGCCGCAGGAGACGCTGATCGATCAGTTACTGGACTGACTGGACTCACACTGGACTGAAACCTTACACTGTGCAAAACTTTGACCTTTTTATTTCTGTCAGATTTTATTATTTATAGCTCAAAATGTGTCACAAGATGCTACTGTTCTGTAAACTTCCTTCAAATTAAAATTTCTTGGATAATAATTATTAAAATTATATTTCTGCAATATGAACAGTTGCACTGACATTTGTGTTGATCCCTGGGGAAATGTGAATATTAATTCAATTATAATTATTATTAATTTAACAATCACAAAATTAATTTCTTTGAAGAACAACTATATTTTGGTAAACAAATGGTAAAAAGATGAGGTTGTTTCATAAACATTCTGAAGACAGTCTGACACTTTGGAGGGCACTAATGAAGCTCTAGCTATCAATGGACACTTTCTGCAAAGCTTCAGACTTGAAATCAGTAAGACATCCTGACCAAAACCTCACAGAAAGGCTCTGCATTCTCAAGGCGAACGACCTTATAGCAGCTCACTTCACACTGTGCCTGGACTTTCACATGCCGTGCACTGTTGAGTTGATAAGAATAGAATCACATGACACAGAATAAAATGTGACATTTTAAGAATCTCATTTTGGAATCACAAGTGAAAAATCACAACTATCAGACAACATCTCTTAAATGAAACCTTTGGCAAACAGCACATTAACAACAAGACCTCAAAACCTACTTGTCAATGGAAAGCTATACATGTAAAGCTCTGCTTGCAGTGTTAGAAGCTGATGTCCATTACATCGACCTATGTATCATGAATGCGCTAACCCAGTCAATTTTTTCCTTATGTGAAATCTTTGACCTGATGGTGCTATAGTACAAGTCAGGAGTCACCTTCTGGAGACCCTGAACATCCAGCGCATATTTAAGTCTGGTCACTGTCATCTTAGGCCTCACTGATCAACTATTTATTTAGCTCATTAAAAGTGGACTAAATGACTGTGTTCAGGTCTCCATTTTACCTGAGTCACTGAGTACTAGTGATGCAGGAAGTTCTATCCACGGGCACTGCTGTTAATTTGACATTTGAGTAGCCAGGTCATAAGAATTAACCTTGTGATTAATAGAGGATGTATTAGATGGGATGGGGAGTGCTTTACACACGATGCCCAGCTGATTATTTAAATCTCCCAACACACCAACAGTATTGGTCAGAATCTGATGTTAATTTATGTTCTGTGTTCTTGGTCACACACAGTCCAAGTTCAGAGTCAAACTGATTGGGCCAAAGCAGCTGTCCTCCTGATGAATCCTGACTTTCATCAGAACTGTCTAATGTCTAATGTGTATTTCAGAAGCTAAAAGTGTAATTCTGCTTCCCATGGAGCGTTTCCTCTATAATGTCAAGTTTATAACTACAACTTTTAGTTTCGCTGCTTAAATGAGCCATTTGCTGCCGTGATATTACTATGGTGCACATGTAAATGTTAAATAACTGAAAGTAGCCTCTCTAATCATTAAATTGTTGAAGAAACACTCATACACCAATACAACAAAATAAAGGGATCACATGGAGAGCTTGCACTGGTTGACATAATTTAAAAGGCTAAATATACAGAGACGTGTAGAGGTGTAGTGAAATGTCCAGTGCACCAGCAGGTCTTTCTTTCAGAGAAAATTATTTGTTTGAGTGTGCGGCAGGTGGATGATTACGTGAACATGCAGATTCAGATGAACTCAGAGCTGATCCACACATCACTACCATGTAGACATCTTGGTCTCAAAAGCACAACAGACAACATCCTACTGGGCGTTGCAACATTCTGACTGAAGTTACATCTCATCATGCTCACACTGTGTCTTTACCTCAGGTCTTCGTTTTGGAAGTGACTCCACAGGATATTAACTATCAACGTCAAGTCTTAACATCCTCACTTCACTGACTGGAAATGGGTCACTGTGAAAGATCCCTCAATCCGTCAGGTCACTTGTTCATTCACACTTCTCTCATCATCTTATAGATTCTATATAATTTAAAACATACATAATAATTTATCAGATTTAGAGTGCACTGAACATTTTACAGCTACATATGAAACAGAAGCAGTTCATTGCCGGTTACTTTAGACAGGTTCTCCACACACTATTAAAACTACCATAAACTGGAGATGGACTCACTGCAGCTCAAATGGTACAAATCAAAACCTGGGATCAGTGGGGGGAAAACACGTGGGTTACCATGGACAGAGGGAAAGAATGTAATGTTGAAACAATCAAGAAACAGATCATTTGGGCTTCTAAGATTTACAACAGTCATCAAGTCACTCTACTATAATTTCAATGTTCGATCTGAGTCTGTGCTGTGATACAAACTTTAATGATCCAATCATAACTTAAAGAATGGCCCGAATACATCTGCAAATGATATCATCTTAAACCCAAAGGTGAATAACGTTGTTGCAATAATTTCAGGATATGGTATATGTGTGTTAGCACAGACAATCCAGGTTTCATGTACCATGAGGCCAACAGTGAGAGAAAATAAACTTCTGAGACTACCAGTTGAACTGCTGGGAGCTCAGACATGGCTGCAGTGTGGGAGGACTCTATCCAAGTATGTGTATGTGTGCAATGGATGAGCAGTCTCTCCATAAGTAAAGACTGGTTTCATGTGCATGCATGCGTGTGTGTGTGTGTGTGTGCACGTGTGTGTTGGCATGTCCGCTGTGAGCTTGTACTCTGCAGTTAGAGTTCCTCAGCCATTTGCAGCAAAGAATTGATGGCTGCGTCCTTGTTGCCTTGCTGAGCATCCAGCACAGTGCGAACCACCTCCTTATCCAGGTTGGGGAACATGTCCTGCAGAGCCTTCAGGTCCTCCTCGCTGCACACTGGCCCCTGGGTCCCAACAGCTGGCATGGCTGCTGGCATTGACATGGGCACCATACCCTGGTTGTAGACTGTAGGCACTCCTAGTGACACAGAACACACACAGCTTTCATCTAGCAGCACTGTAACAAAGTCACAGATGACGTTACACATTAGCTTGTTTTGATAGGGTGAGTGGTGAAGAAGAGAACATGAATGTAGTGTTAGTGTGTGTGTGTGTCTGACCTGTAATGGGCACGTATCCTACTCCTTGCTGATACACAGATGGCATTAGGACAACAGGCTGAGTCATCATCCCTGCTGGTAAGGACTGGCACAGATACACAAAGATAGTAATCACATCCCTGCAACAGCTGCACTCCACGACCTGAAGTCTTAGGACATTAATGTCCATACCAGCAGAGGGCAGCAAAGTGAACAGTGCGTCGAGGGAAGATCCTGACATTAACTATGAAAGCTTAGGGCACCTAAACACTACGTACGTTTGGGCAGTTCCACAGGCAAGGTGTTGTATCACATGATCATCTCATGAATGTACTTCCAACAATGTGAAACTTATAGAAAGATTCAATCAGGACCAAGACTTTTGACTTACTACAGTATGTGTTTATATAGTCAGCACTGGGGAGGTTCAGAGGCAAAGGAAAAAAAAAACTGTTTATTGACTGTTTAATTAGTTTAATTAATTAGACTGTTTATTTAATTAGACGGTGTCAATTTCACTTGACTTCCAATTAACCTCACCACACCCAGCTGTTGATCACTTAAAAGCTTTTTCCTCCATACAAAATCAAATGTGGAGTTGGTCATAAAAATCCTAAGGTGATCCCATGAGTAATATAGAATCTACAATTTTTCCAACATCACTATCAGAAAACTGAGAATTTTCACTGAGGATGAATCCAAATGCCCTTTCTCTGAATTTGTCAATTTTGTGCCTGTGAGGGCATGTGACCACAAGGCATGTAAGGCATTCTGTTTCTGTAGGCTATATAATGGCCTATTTTACACATTTGTATTAAGTTCTTTTAGTTGGCAGTTGGAAAACTACAACATTACAGCCATATTGCAATGAACTGTGGGTAATTATATCAGTGAGGTCTGGTGAAGTCTGGACCCCATGTTTGAGGGCCCTTGTGAACTGGATGAAATGTGGCTTTGGACAGCCATCAAAACTTCACTGTTACTGAGATCACACCTGCAAAGTCCACACGTCTGTCAACACTTTTTGCTCGGTTTCACAGGGTGTCAGTAAAGGTACTCACAGCAAAAGACATCACCAGGTTGATCATGCCCTCCTTGTCGTCGCCCTGCCTGCCACTGAGGCTAAACCACTCATCCACCACCCTGCCCTCCCTCAGGCTTTCAGGGATGGTGACATGAGTCCATGCTATCCTGTCATCCATGGAGAACGCTCTCTGGACAGCATGTCAGCAAGGACACATGGAAACAGAAAACACAGCACATCAGATCACTAAATACACGCATGTAAAAAGGAGGAAATACCATCTGTTGCTCTGTCAATAGGTGTATTTTAAAGTTTAAGGATATTTTCTCTCAGACCTGACTTCTATGTCAGAAGCTGTGGTTTAGTTTAAACTCAGTAAACCTGAATGTAAAGATGTGCTCCATCGGAAACTTTGGTACAGGAGACTGCACAGCTGGATTGGCTGTCAGGCAACTTTAACAGCTCTGCACTGTCATTTGATAATTTATTGTTTGTATATGAACATGCACGCACTGTCCAAGTAATATATGGTCCAAAATAATGATAAAGGAACAGATAGTGAATCAGAAAACAAATGCAATCTAAAACTCAGGAAACGAGCACTTGAGTTGGTCCTGTTTGTCTGTGTAAAACTACACCCTGGTGGTGTCCGAGCACTTTCCCAATTCCCAATAAAGGGTGAGTCAGTCTGATTTCCACAACTCAGCAGCCTGTATGACCTCCTCCACCTCCTCACCTCATCAAAGATCTCCAGGTAGAAGGAATCCACCCCAGGAGGCACTGTGCACTGGATCACCTTGTTCCAGCGTGGGTTCTTGGCTCCGTTGTGAGCAGTTGGGGTCTCATAGACTGCATAGCCCAGTCGGATCCTACAGTACGGATCCATCCGGGTCATACCATAGTTTTTAGCCAGCTTTGCCTACGCAGCAAAACAAGGAGGGTGACTTCAGATTTCACTATATTTTGTCAAGGAGCCCAACCAAGAAGAATTTATACGCCAAAGAACTATATTTTATTTTTTTATATTTTCAAAATTAGTCATTTCATAATATGAACAAATAATATTTCTTTTATTGGCAAGTGGTGATGGTTTTTCACAGAGACCTACCACCCTCATTATCCATTAGTCATGGAACATACAGTGTGTCGACTGCTATCCATTACTGAACTCATCCAGCTTAACATGATGTTAGCCAGCTAAAATGAACCTGTTAATTATCAACGAGCTAACACATCTGAAGGTTTACTAAATGGGAGTCCCACTTTAAGTAACAACTACACTACAGGTGTTGATTTACAGTTGAGCACCAAAAGTCACCCAGTGATATTAAATCTGCAAAGCTGATCAGGCCATCTTATGCTTTTATTCCCCATGGGAATGGGGACATTCTTTCTTTCGTGTGCTACAGCTTTACAGTAGATTTATGCATCCATGTGACTGTGTAAATGTGAAGTTATGTAGCTGAGTTATCATGCCAATCACCGTTAGCAGATGGTCTGCAGTGTATCTTTTGTCAGATATTCGTTACTGAAAGGAAGACTATTGAGAGTATTTCTTTAACTTCCTTAAACATTCTATAAATGCCAACAGCAACAGGGAAAACACAATCAGCCAATCAAAGTTGCTTTACAATCCATCTTTACATGGACACCATTTCTAGAAAGAGTTATTGCTGTCATTCTTACACTTTCATAGTTTAATAATTATTTTTGTTGAAATAATGGCAACTAGCATGATCATATTAAAAGTATAATGTCCTATAGATGAGGTGGAAAGGAATGAGGCTTGTCTGAGGGCCCAAAAACAAACAATAAATACACGACTCAAGTTACTGCAATACAAATGGCTGACCAGAACCTACATAACCCCTGTTAAACTACATCATATGTTTAGGAATATTCCAGATGTGTGTACTAAATTTCAGAATGATAAAGGTACCCTCATTCATTTTCTGTGGGAATGTCCAAAGATTCAAAAGTTTTGGAGTGAAGTAATCATTTATCTGTCACAGGTGTTTAATGTTAAGATTCCTTTTTGTGCTAAACTTTGTGTAATGGGAATTTATGCCAAAACAAATTCCTTGCAGGTGGAACCTACCTGGCAATAAAAGTTATTTCTGATTCTGATTTATCCTGAAGACTTCATACAAACCCGGAAACAGACTAAGCTGTTGGACTTTGGACTGTTTCATGCCAGGAGAGCGATTGCATTATGTTGGAAAAATATAGAACATCCTTCTATACAACAATGGATAAAAGAACTTTAAGAATGTATAGGTCTAACCTACATTGCCAAAGAAATTAGGGGCATTCATATTTGTTTTATTTATTTATTTTATTTTCTATGCAAGTTTATGGTGTGTATTTGTGTATTTGTGTATGTGTGTGTGTGTGTGTGTGTGTGTGTGTGTGTGTGTGTGTGTGTGTGTGTGTCTGTGAGAGAGAGAGAGAGAGAGAGAGAGAGAGACAGAGAGAGAGAGAGAGAGAGAATGGATTTATTGAGACCTGTTGTGGGTCTAACTGTCTATGTGTGTTTTGTATTGCAAATTTAAAAACCAATAAAAATATTGGGGGGGAAAAAAAAAAGTATAATGTCCTTTATAATGTGTTTTTATAGCTTAGAGTTATAAAGTTATTGGAACAAATATTCAAATAAGATGCAGTTGTATTTCCAACCAGAAAGCTGAGCTGTGTTTACCTGGACCACAGTAATGCTGAGTCGCCCTACAGTGCCGAGTGAGCCTCCATATTGCAGCTGTCTGGCTGCCTGGGCATCCAGCTGGACCTGCTGCTGCTGCTGTGTGGGAGTGATCCGCAGGAAGTCCTGGGGAAGCTCGCCGATATACACCTGGATACGCATATACACACATGCATAAATACATCCAGCGAGTGAAGACAAAAAAACACAACCGAAACAGACCAACAGTGTAAAAAAAAACTTAAAAGTTTACTAGTTTAAATTCAATTTGAGGACTATCACGGAAATAAGGAATTGTAAACAAGCCTGTGCTATCCTATTCTGTTTTTTTAGACGTCTATGATTGCGTCTTTGTGCAATTATATATATATATATTTTAAACTAAAAGCAAGCATACAAAGACAATATGAGGAACACCTGACTGAAAAATTAGTTGTCATCATTCCAATCTTGTGATCATCACGTGAGTCTAAAATGACTCATCTTAACAATATGGGCATATTAGTCTTCTTGTTCAAGTACACATGTGATCAACAGCATGTGGTGTGTACACAGTACAGTAAAATGCCTTACCATGTCATATCCAGATAAAAACAATAAAACAATATCATAGGCATACCAGATCATAAGCAGGCATTATTGACTTAAATTAAATAAGCTGGCTCATTTAACAAGAATGCATGGAAACAGACTGATTAAAACTTCTCACAACAGGTAGCTAACAAAAACTAGGGGATCTGCATTAAACTGTTTTCTTTGCTTTAGGTTACAATCTGCTGGTTAAATGACATATATATTCGCTCCTGTAATATACCATCAATCCAAACATGAAAACAATCCTGAACTGCAGCCTATGGCAATAATATAATTTTGATTGAAAGCCCTCTGGCTCAGACAGTGCAGGTAATGTCACCCTTTCCCACTGCAAATTATCATTATCATACCGACCTTTAAAAATCTACTATCAGTAAATCTCACGTGTGGGCTGAACATGTGATGCGAGAATCCGCTTCACTATTAAAATGTTAAATTCGCAATTTTAAGTTTACATTGCGCAAAATTCTAAATATGTGTGAGCTAACTTTCCTTGGAAATTTTCCAGAAATTCACCAACTCTTGGCAACACCTGTTGTCTGCCATAGATTTACCATTATCAAGTCCAAGTGGCTGCTTGGAACAGCTATTAACACGTTTGTCTTCAAACCTGATCAGATAACTTCAAGGTATAAGGAGTCAGCATTTAACTCTCACCATTCAACACTTTAAGTTCTCAGCTTGTACAAACTAAAGACAGCACATGCGACAGCTGTGATGAACACTACATACAACAAGATCACTGAATGAGAGACTTTGTCAGAAGAACCACGTGATTAGCAGAAATCAAGTTTTCCCGGCAGAACATTGCACTGTAAACAGACCATCAATGTTACAAATTTCCCCTGTTAGTGGTGTTAATATTGTGGCTGATTGTTAAATATAAGTAAAGGAAGAAAAAAAACATGACTGGTTGGTGTACATGATTATGTGATGTTGCAGCTGTGTGCACCTCTGTGCCTCGAGCCACACAAACCTCTGAGGCTTTTGCGCTCTCTGCAGTCATCACCGTGGACCAATGTCTGTGCTGAAAGGTGATGGAGAAAAGTACTGGAGACAACTCCACTCACATACCACTCCACTCACTATAAAAATAATCTTACTGTTACTTGAAATAGCTACATGCACGCCATGTACTGTGTGACTTGTCATATGCAGCACGATATTCTACCTTTGCTCTGAGGCTGTAAATTTTACTCTGTTACATTACAATACCAGTAAGGGAGTTTAGGCTCAGAACACTCAGGGATGAAGCAGCAGCAGCCTGCAGGACCTACGGGACAGATCCAAAGCAGATCCTGTGCTCACTGTCCTTACTGTTGCTGCTGACTCAAACAAGATGCAGGAGATTTTCTGTGAATGGCACACATCCAGTGTGTCCAGTCAATTTAACTGTCATTATAAATCAAACAAATCAGCTTCCCTTCAGCTTTTTGTGGGAATCTGATGTGTGTCAGTTAGAAAAAAAATACTGGTGACGGGAGTAATGTTAGCAATCACCTGTCCCAAACAATAATTGCTAAGTGACACATGTATCTCTCCTAGGACAAAATGAAAAGATAAGATCAGTTGTGTATACATACAATAAATGAGGTAGGGAAGCACATTTTTATCCTTTTACTTATTAAATTAATCACTATTACCAAGTCTACTTTTGATGGCTACTTTGTACTAAAGGACTTGTTTTTAGAGAGTAGCTGTAACTTTACCTGAGTACAGTTATTGTCTTGCATTACCCACATCCGGGAACAGAGGGGACTAGCCCTGAAATTAAAGGACGGGTAACATAACGGTCTTAGTCTTAGTTTGATGACTACTCCAAGAAGGGCCAACTCTCTGCGTCAGACACTGTACACTTCCTTGACAGATTAATCCGTGTATGAGCTGCTGTAGCAGTTAAACCCAGAGACTCGTAACTTAGCTATTCCAACATAACATTAGATCGAAATTTACCGTGAATGACTATTTCTCCTTCACGGTCAGCAGGTCACAGCGTGAGTATAACTATAGATTGCTGTTTAATGGCTAAAGTTAGCTTTGTTGACAAACCACAGACGAGTTAGTTCCGCCTAGCCGTATACCTGTAGCAACAACACAATATATAAACCACAAACTGAATTGACAGAGAGTCCGGTTTATACCTGTCCCCGCTGGGTGCTGATAGTTGTCGCCATGTTGTTAGTTTCTTCTTCTCTGATCACAGACGTTTTTAGCAAATTAACTAACAAGCTTCGACTTCTGGAATGGGATTGGACTCGACCCGGAAGTGATTTTTCCTTTTTTTTTTTTCCTTATTAATGTTTTTTTTTTTTTTTTTTTTTTTTTAGAAATCTTTATTATCGGTAGAAAGCGCGTTTTTACATTTAATAATAATCTAAAATATATCCCATAATAATAATAATAAGAAGAAGAAGAATAATTAAAAAATCATCATGACTACATATATTTCAATATATTTTGATAATTATTATATCAAAACCACAATTGTCCGTCTGCTATTTCCCTGCCATACTGCTACGTAAACTGAACTCTATGTTGTGGCGGTGCTGAAATTGTAAATTGTAAAAAAGTAAATCATCTTCCAATATAAAGGCACTTGTTGGTGAAAGGTACGAAGTCTGATTGATAATTTGGGTCTTTATTTACAAAAAAATAAAACAAAATAAAACTCATCGCTATTGTGCATGGTCAGTGTCCAAGGGCACCCAACCCACCCCAGGTTCAAATGTTATCCCTAGCCCTCCAGCTCTGGTCCTCAGAGAAACTTTTACTAACGCAACCATTACAAAAGAGATGGCCTTATGCATAATTCTGACAGCTTGAACCGCCATTTTTACTACGTTGCTGCCGGAAGTTAACTGTGATTTAACAGCTCAGTAGAAATTGACTGAAACATATATGAACAGCTAATTGTTTTAAAGAGCACAAACTGACTGAATGACTATCTAATCTATCTAATGTATGTAGCAAACAGTCAAAATAAGGTTTGATCCTAATCCTTTATCAAATTTCTGTGAGGGCCAGGGCTCTTCTAGTCCCAGCCAAACGCCAGTCCTCTTCTATTTTATCATCTATAAAATGTAATTACAAATAGGGGAAAGGGAAAGTCTTTATTGTCATTGTACTGTGCAAAACACAACAAAATTAGAAAGCCACTTCAAACGGTGCCATGAATAAAAATACACTGAAGCACACTACAATGACCAACATAATAAGATAACTAATACACCAAAGTAACTCACACAGTAAATAGTGAACACAGTTTAAGATAACTAGCTGTCATTTATAAAAAAAAAATAAATAAATAAATCAGTCGTGCTGATTGCACATAAGACGATAACAAGTGTTTATTTTGCATGTTTGAGTTGGTTCTGAGTGCTGATTGCTTAAAGAAAGAAACTGGTCTTGAGTCTGTTTATCTGTACTTTGAGTTACCTTTAGTGATGTCCAGAGGGCAGCAGGTCAAACAGATGGCATCCTGGGTGTGAAAAGTCACTTGAGATGTTGAGAGCTCTGGAAAGGTAGCATGTGGTGGTAGTATCTTCTCCACTGCTTCTCCTGCTGCTGTGCAGGTGGCAAACCACACTGTGATGCTGTGATGACAGGATACTCTCCATGGAGGAGCTGTAGAAGTTCACCAGCAGTTTTGTATTTATATTGTTCTCTTTCATCAGACTCAGGAAATGCATACACTGCTGCACCTTTTTAACAATAGTTGTGGTGTTAGCAGACCAGCTGATGTTGTCAGATGTAAGGGTTTACAGAAATTTAAAGTTCTGAACCCTTTTCACACAGTCTTCATTAATTTTTGGGTAGTTTGGATTAATGTGTGTTGAAAACATCTTCCAGAAATACAATATAAAGCATCCTGCTGGAGTTCAGACAAAAAACACATGGAAATATGAAGATGTGTCAAACATTTTATTTATGCAGAAACCAAACAACCAACCAAGCAACGGGGATCACATTTTGCTCACAGAAATGGAAGCTGGACTGCACTGCAGCTTCATATAGTGCAGAAAGCTTAAAAACAGCTTAAAATCAGCTCTGGAGACACAGATCCCACCCCAAAGAGGAAAAAATGAACAGGAGGTTAACTTGTAGCAGTTCAGTGAGGTCTCACATGATAACCACAACAATGTAATACTCAACAACAAATGCTTTTATTTCAGTGCAATGCAAAAGGCAACTTCACAGAAATACTTCACAAGGCTTCATACTCTGTCCTTACGAGCAGAGAGTTTGGTCAGAGTTTTCACCTTTAAACTCTTTAAGTGTGCAGGAGGATGGTTGTTTTGTAACAAAACTGAAAACAAGTTGACCCATTAATGAACACTGTCACCCAGATTGCAGAAAGAAGAAATATCTAATCCTGTTGCATGATAAGAACCTCCACTGCATCTCTGAATACTCTTTGTAGTACTCTTTGCTGGGGTGGAGCTTCACAGCAGAGACCACAGACTTGTCACGTCATCATGCAAATCCATCATTAATTCAACTTTTGGATACGTTTTCAGTTTAATTTAATTTATGAAAAGAAGAACACATTACCTTGCATTAGCAATGTATCCTTAATGATAAAATTAAGGGCCACATGTGTGGTTCTTCCTGTTTTAACTTAGTTATCACTAATTAGGTACGCTTTAATTGCTCCAAGTACTGACATATAAAACGATGGACAACACTTTCTCTCACTGTACAAAAGTCAAGCCAAAATATCCTGGACATGTGCACCGCCATCTTGTGCCGGCGATGTTATTCAGAGCCAGAGTCTGTACAGTAGTGATCAGATGGACAAGCTAGAGTTTTGAGTTCCCACCCATACGCCTGTCTGGCCCGTGTCCCATCTGCTAACACTAAGAGACAAGGGTTTATGACCTGTACTGCAGAGATTCTGCCAAGAGATCAAGATGTTTTGGCTTCACTTTTGGGAATCATGTTCATCCAACTTTATATACTGTCAATGGTTCAGATCATCTGCTTCTGAATTCTTTACAAGAGAGTGGTGCAGATAACTACTAGAATGCATTGCAATCTAACAACTGTAATGTGGTATTTAAACTTTATAAGCACAAAGTGAAAGCATAGATCTTCAACTCAAGTCAGAAAAATTACAAGAAATACTACAGTACCCTGTTTCCTCAAATAGTGACAGAAGTCTTTATTTACCTGTAATGCAGAGGTCACAAGGCTTTTAAATGAAGCCAGGGCTTTATTTCTAATTCTCTCTGTTTAACAAGCGTATTGTTCACATTTTAGTATGATGCCTTTTTTTTCCTAGTTTGGTCCCATCTCCCTGTTGAGGTTTTGTTCCTGCAATATGCTTTAATACAACAAAATATGGTTTGGCTGGGACATTAACGCACCTGCAGTGACAGAAATGCAACACTGAAACTTAAGAGGAGCAATCGAGAAGCACAAAGTGCTGAAAATAGCATGTTCACTTTGTTTAAGTTACTAGATTAAAATGATATAAATGTAGATTACGGTCCCACCCAGTCATTTTTATAAACCTGCCTTTTTTGACCTCTAGCTTTCATCTGAGGAAAACCAGTGTTAATCACTCTAACTGTAGAGGATACATTATATGAGCTGACTATATAGCCAGTTGGATCAGTATCTAATTAGGACCCTCTACTGTAACAGAAAATAAACAATTATATGATCACTCAAAACATAAAGCTAAAGTTTGTCCATACAGCGTATAGTTGTCTTTTTCCAACACAGCTAAAGGTCAAAAATCAGTGGGAGGATAAAGTGCAGGTCAGGGGGACTATCTGGACTAGTGATTAATGCATTAATGAAAAAGTTTTAGATTGGACACTCTCAAAATGTCAGTTAAGCTAAAGCTGGGGGTTTGTAGTGTGTTCATCTTTAACAGGTTTGATCACAGCTGTGTGAGGATCAAGTGCATACATACACACATATATACAGTACTGTGCAAAAGTTTTAGGCAGGTGTGAAAAAATGCTGTAAACTAAGAATGCTGTCAAAAATATAAATAATTATTTATTTTTATCAATTTACAAAATGCAAAGTGAGCAAACAAAGAAAAATCTAAATCAAATCAGTATTTAGTGTTACTGCCCTATGCCTTCTACACTTGCACGAAGTCAGGGATTTTGTAGGATTATAGTCAGGTGTGTCATCAACCAATTATACCAAACAGGTGCTAATGATCATCAGTTTCACATGTAGGTTGAAACACAGTCATTAACTGAAACAGATACAGCTGTGTAGGAGGCTTAAAACTGTGAGGTTGTGGAAGACAGCTTCATGTCACAGGTCATACACCACAGCAAGACTGAGCACAGTGACAGGACACAAGGTGGTTACACTGTATCACCAAGGTCTTTCCCAGACAAACATTTCAAAGCAGACTGGGGTTTCAAGATGTGCTGTTAAAGTTCTTTTGAAGAAGTACAAAGAAACGGGCAACATTGAGGATCGTAGATGCAGTGGTTGGCCAAGGAAACTTATCGCAGCAGATGAGAAACACATCAAGCTTATTTCCCTTTGAAATCGGAAGATGTCCGGCAGTGCCCTCAGCTCAGCCCTGATCTCTCTGGTTAGTTCTCCAAGATGTTTGGAACAACCTACCAGCTGAGTTCCTTCAAAAAACCGTGTATAAGTGTACATGGTTTTTAAAGGAAGTGTAAGAATTGATGCTGTTTTGAAGGGTGGTCACACCAAATATTGATTTGATTTAGATTTCTCTTTTGTTCGCTTACTTTGCATTTTGTAAACTGATAAAAATAAAGTTATTTTTAACGTTTTCAGCATTCTTAGTATACAGCATTTTTTCACACCTGCCTAAAACGTTTGCACAGCACTGTATGTATATGTACACACATACACAACACACACACACACACATATATATATATATTCCTCAAAAAATACCAAGTATGCTAAAAGAGAAGCTAGAAATGATGTGGTGAGTAAAGCAACAGTGGTGCCAGTGGTAATCAGGGCACTGGGGCTGTGACCTCCTAAACTGGAAGAATGGCTCCAGCACATTCCAAGTACAACATCAGTGACCTCTGTCCAGAAGAGTGCTGTGCTAGGAACAGGTAAGGTACTGTGCAGAACCCTCAAACTCCCAGGCCTCTGGCAGAGGACCCCAGCTTGGGGAAGACACATACACACTCCAGAGGGGATGAGGGACGGATTATATATGTTACCACTTTGATGTAATGCAGTTGTAAGAGATGAATGATTTAAAATTTTGTAACTGTTTCAATGTGTACCAAATTAACATAGCTAGGATGAGGTCATGAGTGAATGATGAGATCACACAGGGTACAAGCCACAATGTCGGTCCACTGGTCAGGGAAACAGACCGACTAAATGGGGGTGGTATGTCAGGTCTCTGGATTATATCCAATAACACAGTCAGTATGCACACCTCTACTTGTGTTTCATATTGTTCTGTGAGTACCCTGGGTCTATATAGTTCCACACAAAAATAAAGAATGTTGCAACCAATCAAGCTGACATCAAGTCTGGGTCATGATGCCACCTGTCATACTGACCAACCTCTGCTTCCACAACTAGTAAATCAAGTCCAATAAAGGTGGAAAATACTGATTGTGCAAAACATTTGGCACCACTTTATTCATCATTTTTAACTTAACAGAAACTAGATCACATTTTGCCAAGAATTTCAGTGCAGATATAAAAAAAAACATGCATACTAAATATACTGTGACATAAGTCTTTGTGTCTGATTCGCCACACAAAAAGAGAGCAGAACAGCATCATGAGCTTGCGGTGGTGAGCCGACAGGCTTAAAGTAAAAACTGATATATATTTTTTTTTTTTACATGTTACCCTCTCAAAACATCACTCAAATGGGAAATCCCAAGGATGATCCCTTTAATGCTAGCCTAGCATTAAATCACAAATGTCCAACAACACATGGTCACTAACTTGCTTGAAAAGGTTTTCTAACTAAGGAGACACACACCAACACTCACACACAACATCACCTAGAGAGAGATTAGCTGCTTTCACACAAAAAAAACACAACAAAACCAGAGGGTAGGGGCACTGGGAGGACTGCTCCACAACACAGGAGATATAAAGAAAGTTAAAGGCCAGACTCATTGTGAGCTGATTTTGCAAAAATCCAGTGGTTATGCAAGTTCTAGAAAAATAGATTCTCTTTTGGCTTGTAATAATTCTGATGGAATCTTGAAATATGTTCAGTGGCAGTCTTTCTAGTGCCCCCTGTTGGCAGCACAGACAACATATGGGGGTTAAAAAAAAAACAAAACAAAAAAAAAAACCTCCTAGTATTCAATGTCAAACACAAGTTCAAAGATGAATTTGGAAGCATCAGAGAAGCGCAGAAGACAAGGACTGGACGATGAACTGTGACGCCACATCAACATGCTAGGGCAAACAGGAAGAGATCTAGAAAACAAAAACAAAAAGAAAAACACAACAGGGAGACAAACTAGGTTAAACAGCAATGGAACACAGACAGGACAGAGAAAAGAAACCAAGAATGATCATCACTGTGTAGGCTAGATTACAGTCTGAACAGTAAGTGTCAGGGACAGAGTGAGGACAGGAACTGAGGTGGATGACAACAACAGCAGCGACACACACATATGACAGCCTAAATAAAATGGCAGCACAGGATCAGTGATGGGTCAGACCAGGCCTCCAGAGTCCTGGAAATCTAAAAACAGCTAATCATATATAAAGACTGGAGTGTGTTTTGCCCTAATCAATTATAAATGAACATTCCATACTGCATGCTACTTCAAATGACTGAATGTCAATAGATTTGTAAAATGTACCATACCAGTAGTTCTGCATGTTTTATCCCATTTATCATAAATTATATAACATCACAGCTGACCTTTGTGCAAATAATGTTGTTGTGCTTTAGAATTCTAGATGAGATTTTGCTACCATTGAAGGCAATCAACAGTTTCCGTTCATTTCAGTGAGTGACAGATTCGATTGAGTGATTGATTTCTGTCACATCTACACTGCTGTAGCTTAGTAAGTTAGTGCCGCAACGGGCGAATATTTTCACTACTGACTAATCAGATGATTATTTTCACAATAAATCAATTAATGTATTACTTGATTAGCCTACAATCAAGTATTTTGTAAAATGTCAGAAAAAATATGTGAAGATTTCTCATCACAATTTCTCAGAAAACTAAATGTATTCTTCACATTTTTTCTTTTGTCCAACAAACAGTCCAAAACCCAAAGAGTCTTCATTTAGTATCATAAATGACAAAGAAAAGCAGAAAATCCTGACATTTAAGAAAAAGGAATCAGCAAACATTGAACATTTTTGCCTGAAAACTGACTGAAATGATTAACTCTGTCAGGTATATAGTCTGCATTGCTTCACTGCAGCCCTGACCAAGACTACTACAGACTTGCTGTTCACTCTGATGGCTTAGACCATTTGTTCTATAGCTTCTCGTTTGATATTCACACCATAAAAGAAATGAATGGAAACCAATAGCTGCCTGCAACAGAGAGTAAAATACATCTTAAATGTACTGAAAATGGTCAGTAGAAATGAAAAGTATACATGATTTGTAGTTAATAGATATTACTTTTACTATACTATTGTCCTTCCATTTAAACATGGATGTTCCTATCAAATTCCATGTGAAAATTCATATGGTATGTGTATACATGCATGTGTATGCACACACACACACAACATACACAGACACGTACAACCCTGAAAAATATGTATTAATCCACTGCTGAAAACAGTCCCCATCAAATGCACTATTTCCTCCTCTTTGAGTTGCTAACACTGTGGCAGGAAATTACTGAACTAATGTTTACATCTTCAGTATGAACCTTTGGCTTGGGGCTGAGAGCCACGGAAAAACAACAAAGAATTTAGAAAGTGTTGAGCGACCAACATACTGTTACTTTTGGGCTCTTCATTGAATGTTTTTTTTTTTTTTACTTGGGCCCTTAAAATAAGTCTCTTTCTATTTAAGACATGTTTAAACAAGGCCTAACACAAAGAGACATAACAGGATCTGTAACTTCTCATGTCTGATGTGAGCAAAACAAGCAGTAGGTTCCTATAAAGATGTGATGCTCAAACCACATTGAGATAAAAACTGAGAGTGAATTTAGGTGATCCTCACTGAGTTCATAAAAAGCCCTCAAATGGCTGATACCTTGTAAATAGCAGTGGTAAAGCCAGCCATTTTCCTTGTTTCGCTTACAGTTGTAATATTTCACTTCAACACATAACAAAGATAGCAGCTTAACAGTAAATGCATCAATATAACACCTATTTATCTGATTGACAGTGATTGACATTATGCTGCCTGCTGACAACCACAGACAGTAGAGTTCATTATTCTAATAAATAATAATATTCTAATCCTGCAGTAGTTTGTCAGTAGTCCAGTTCACTTGAATAATGATTCACAAGTCAGCCATAACCCTACCACTATTAAAAACAGACACAGAATCCAACAGCGGTCACTGTCAAATCACAACAAAGCTGGATCAGCAATGACTGTCCCTGATACATTATCAGAATTTTTTGTGCAATAGCAAGAAAGCATTGGTATACAATATACCAAAAAACTTCCAGCACTAACAGAACATGAAGTAAAAGTGACAATATTACACCAAGCATGGTGACCTTCATGTCAACTGCTTTGACATGAGTGTAGCAGTGAGAGATTCTCTGGGCATCATGCTCTTATCACATATGGTTTTATGTCTGACTCAATATTTGGACTTGGACCTGGAATCAGACAGAAAAGACAGGACCAACAACTGAGATGGACTTTTAGAATAAACTATGCTCCCTGTAGTTTTGGAAAATGAGCGATTTATTCAGAGGAAGGCATGTTTAACACAGAGGAGGTCTATGAAGTCTGTAGCAGCACTGACACACACACACACACACGCACACAGAGTCCATGCCACATGACACGCAGTTTACATCTCCAAAAGGAAACAATGCTTAACAGGCAAGGAGAGGACACACACCACGAGATCAAATGGAGTTGTTGGACTTTACATTTTGTTTTTCAAAATAATTTCAATTCAGATAAATAATTTAGGCAATAAATAGTTCCCCGACACACAGGGGAAGTATAAAACCTATATAAAAATAGAAAAGGCATAATAGTTTAAATATACATCTCAACAATTGTCTCACTTCCTAGTTCTATAAAAAAAAAAAACATTCTTGCAAGCAACCTACAGGTTTTACTTGAGCAATTTGACATTTATATGAATTCTCCAATCACAAAAGATATTCAGTGAGAGACAGAGTAGTGTAGCCCTCTATAGATTAGCTAGCCGCTAGCTAGCAGGACAATAGCTGAGGGATGTTGATGATTTCTTACAAAACACTTGGATTCAAGGTAGAAACTAACTAAAACCAAAGAATGTATTTATACAAAGAATTACATCTGCATTAGACAGACTCTTTGATTTTAAGATGAGTGGAACAAGTCTGTGATGTTAGTTTTTATTGCCAAATTTCACAGTATTGCTCGCTACAGCTGACAGTTGGTCTTCGCAGCCACATCAGCCCGACCTGTCACTCAAAGTGCAGAAGCACAGGAGGAGCACCGCCAAAACATGCTGTGTTTTAGTCCTTGGGAAAAGTCAGAACTACTTCACTACATGCAATTTTAACTGCATTAAAAACGTGTCTTACTAACCTCCAGATAAAGAAAAATACAATAAAAGCAATGCTCTGCATGCAAATACTCATGTAAAATCAGTTCTAGCCAGTGTTTGTTTACAAAACGACCCGAATGCACAGCCACCCACCTGAGGGAACCTGGCAAATGTGAGTCATGCAAACGCTGCTACACCCAAACAATAAGTCAGATTTAAGCATGTGTGTCATTAACAACAGCTCTTCACTCCCTCTGTCAACAGGAAATGTTTCGCGAACGCAGAATAAGGACAAAGAATATTCTAAATGCCATGTGAAGGTTTTGGTGGAGCTCCTCCTTCATCTTACCTTAAACCTTACAATTAATTTAGGTGGATATCACATACATTGTCTCCATTTTGAGAGATAGTACAGACAAAATATTATTAGGGAAAGTCACACATTTTGGTTTGTGAAAAATGTACGAGCAGTAATGATTTCTGTTTCCAAATCAAAAGTGGCTCTGTCTTTTCCAGCTGCTGAGTGATTTATGCCTGGTCTGGGTGGTGCAGGGGAAGGTGAACAGGAAATAAAAACAGATGGATTTGGCACCTGACTGTGCAATGTGCAACACATCCTAACAATCAACTCATATGTGTATAATATACCACAGCAAACATTTCAACTTAAATGAAAATACACCTGTTTCTCTTATTTGTGAAAAGGAAAAACAAAGTGCGTAAACCACAACATAACACAAGAAGAATCCAGTCTAGCGTGAAAAATCTTGCATGTAGCTTCATGTGTCTCTTTACCTGGACATGTAATGACCAGGTGAGGCAGCGCAGCAGACATTACCCTGTAATGCACAGACAAGTTTCTGAGAGGACCAGTCTTAGTTGCTTATTCATACTCCACTTACCATAACTCCACCCTGCCTAACTAAGTCTGCGGTGCCTCAGCACCCTCAGTACGGCTTGCTGTCATTCTTTGAGCGCTTCAGCTGCACCTTCAGCCTCTTCATACCGATCTGGAAACCATTCATTGACTGGATGGCTGCCTGTGATGAGACGGGGTTGTCATAGCTCACAAAACCTGAAGAAGGAAAACAAATACTCAGAAAGGCAACAAAAGACAACAAGAATTAATAAAGCCAATCCCCACGTTATGTACAAGAGCTTGAAATTCTGTCAAACAATGACCAAGATAATGGACAAATTCCACAAACGTTTAACTCATCACCAACTACTGCATTAAAGGATAGGTTGACTTTTTTTTGAGAATCTACATGTACATTGAAATGTTAAACTTGCTGTTCTAAATCCTCCTGTCCACACATGCCCATCGGAGCCTTCTTAAAGTCATTTCAGTAAAAGTGATGGGAACAAAATCCAGTCTTCTTTCTGTGCAAAAATACATTTTAAATTTCAGCTGGCACAAATACATTATATGGCTTTAGCAATTTGAGTTAATCAATGCTATGTCTCAAATGTCAAACGTCTAATTGACATTTTTTTGTGTAAAATTTCCTTTTCCACCACTCAACGCAATAAGACTGTCAACGATTGCATGACACCCACTTGGTTTGTCTCTCTGATGAAGTCTCATATTAGCTTCTGATGTACTTTGTAACAAACTAGAGAGAGAATGAGGACGCAGGATTCTGTCACCCATCCTTTACACTGAAAGCAAGACAGGAGAGGATCCTTATACATGCATGTCCACAGGGCAGATGATTACATCAATCAGACACTGTTGGAGAATACATCTAAGCAACTGACTATTGTTTTAGAACAGATCTGAAACCTTTAATACAGCTGTAAGTCCATGAGTATCAGCAGCAAAATTTAGTTAAAATATTAAAGTACAAGCACAGGTTGTTTGAACATTTACTGAAATAAAAGAGGGGAAACATATTTCTACATAGTGTGAAGGATATTAATAGCTGTAAAGTAACTAAATCTATCAAACAAGTGCCATGGAGTAGAAAGTAAAACACTTCTCTGTAAAATGTCATGAAGTGGAAGTGGGAATACTCAAGAAAATTCCAAGTGCTGTAAGTGCTTAAAATGCACAGTACAGTACTTAAATAAATTCAATACTTAAATAAATGTACTCAGTTACATTTGCACCATCCCTCATGTGATCCTAACGACTCACATGATGGGAGTGGGACAAGTCATACCTTGGCTCATGTGACCTTAACGACTCATATGATGGTACAAAGTGTCAATGACCCTCAAGACCACCCCCAAGCTGACAACACACTAGAGGTTAAATAGCTCGATCTCCCCTCCCTTTGCATGATTGGATCTTAACAAGGTTTCAAGTAGAGCCTCAACATGCAACAAGAAGAAAGGGCAGTGAGACAAAACATGCAATTTATTGAAAGCAACAACTGAAACAGGCTGTTTTACAGCTGATCAAAAGTTTAAGACCACATGCCTTTAAAAGGCCAAATCTGTGCAAAAATGTGAATACATTGTCATGTTCTGTCAGGTAGTCACACTGTCATGACCTGCTGATGGCAAAGGCAAAAAAACTTTACTTTGCTGAATGGGGTTGGGTTGTTGACGCAGTAAGACAGTCATTTGGATATTATGAAATGATCCTGAGCGTTATGGAACAAAAAAGTCAAGTGGAAGACCCAAAAAAAATTTCACCACCACTGAGCCGGAGGATCCAATTGGCCGTCCATCAAGACACTGGACGATCCTTGACCCAAGGCCATTACTGGTGCCGACTGCAGCCCCAAAACCATCAGACAGCACCTGAGACTGAAGGGCTTCAGGACTTTGCAAGAGAGCACCAAACATGGGACACTGAAAGGTGGAAAAAAGTTGTATTCTCTGATGAGAAAAAAATTTAACCTTGATGGTCCTGATGGTTTCCAACGTTATTGGCATGACAAGCAGACCCCACCTAAGATGTTTTCCATGCACCACAGTGGAGGGGGCACCATAATGGTCTGAGGTGCTTTTTCCTTCAGTGAAACAATGGAGCTTCAGGAAGGTGCAGGGGTGTCAAACGGCATCTGGCTATGTCCAGATGCTGCAGAGGGCATCCCTCATGACTGAGGGCCCTCGTCTGTGTGGTAACGACTGGGTTTTTCAACAGGACAACGCTACAGTACACAATGCCTGCAGGACAAGGGACTTCTTCCAGGAGAATAAAATCACTCTTTTGGACCATCCTGCCTATTCCCCTGATCTAAAGCCAGTTGAAAACCTTTGGGGATGGATGGCAAGGGAAGTTTACAAAAACGGACAACAGTTCCAGGCAGCAGATGTCCTTCGTGCGGCTGTCTTCACCACTTGGAGAAATGTTCCCACTCACTTCACTTCATGTGATCAACAGTAACGGTGGAGCTACTCATTACTGAGTTCATGTTTGGAACTTTGATTTCTGTTTTGGGGGGTTTATGGGTTATATGCAGTGCACGGGAGATATGATCCTAAACTTTGGATCAGCTATAAAACAGCCTGTTTCAGTTTAAGTGTTGTTTTCAATAAATTGCATGCTCAAAAAATGTTTTGTCTCACACAATTTCTTCTTGTTGCATATTGAAGCTCTACTTGGAACCTTGTTAAGATCCAACCATGCCAAATTTTTGCCATTTTTCAAGTGGTCTTAAACTTTTGTGCCGCTGAACTTCTCCGCCCACCTATGCATCATGCACTTTGCTTGGCACCAAAAGGTAAAACAGGTAAAGCCAATTTTAAGAAAATATGAAATTTTCAGGGTTGTACGTGCTGGTTTGTGGCTCTGCTATGAAAATGAAACTTTAAACCTTCTGACAGTAATTTCAATCATAGGATCACAAGTGGACTCATTTAAATACTTTACTGGTCATAAGAAGGCTTCAATGCAGTAGTTTTTATGAACTCACCAAAACATTTGCTGAGGTTTGTCTGTTTGTCAATAAACACTTTAGCAGAGATGACATTTCCAAAGGGCATAAACATCTGGAGCAGGTCCTGGTCTCCAAACTCCTGCGGCAGGTGGTAGATGAACAAGTTGGCACCTTCTGGACCTGCCAAATAGAGAGTCCCTTTTAACAACCATACAAACATTAAACACAGTGATATTTCAACAATTTATAACCAACTAAATATTTTTGAAAATATGGTCATGTTCAAATTATATTCTCAACATATGCACCAACAGCTGTATCATATGGACCCACCCAGGGCTCATGCGGCATTAAAATAAGCACTGATGAGTACTAAACTGAGAAAACAAACCAAACCAGCAGCTTGGCAAACCAAACAGGTTTACATTTATATCTTTCATGATCATATGAACCCTGGGGGGGCTCCATGGCATTGTAAGACATGAACTATGAAAAAACAAAAAAAGAGATTAAACATTAACACACAAACAAGGACAAGCCTTCTGTTATGGACTTGAACTTGTTTTAAAGTGGAGCTGTTCAAATGATTATTGGAGGCCATGTCAGAGAGAAGGCGGGGGAGTCTTACCGGTGCTGCGACTGTCGCTGGCTGACGCAGCAGATTTAAAACAAGACAGAATCCTTAGCAGAAGGTGAGATAAAGACACAGCACGCACACACATCTCTACCAGCCTGCCCACAACAGTACTTTAAACCATGTAACAAAATACTGTGGAAAGTTCTCATCACTCAAAACTATTAGGGTAACACTAAGCATCTAACTAACATTTTAGTTCCTATTTGGTCAGCTGGAATCCAAATAGGCTGAGCTGGAGTAAAGGAAGAAATAGTTTAAAGCATGCTCATACAGTGGTTTAACTGCAAAAACCTGCTCTCTTTAGAGCCCTTTTAAGTGGAAACGGACAACTTTTCAACATTTTTCCCCTCACAGCATTTTACAAGTGGCGTTATTGTTGGCGCCACTGTCACAAAAAAACACAGAAATGGACTCAGATGTTTGTTTCTTATGTTTCTGTTTGGTAGTTTCTGATATGGGTTCTCCCTGCTAGCATTAGTTGGCAGTGGCATTAGCATTATGGCTACCGCTAGCAGTCTGGCTACAGTCCAAATCAACAACCCTAGGAATCAACTCAAAGTCAGTTTTGAGCCCTCGACCAGAGAAAATGAACCCTGTCCATGTTTTGGTTGCACAATAACAGATGAACAAGCTTTCATTTTTCCTTGAGAAATTCTGCTCAGTGGCAGACAGAACAGTATAGTGAAACAAAGGCTTATAGGGAACGAATTTAGGCAAGGATGGTGTCACTTTTCTGTGGTCATTACACTGTGCAATCAATATTTTACTTTACATTAGTAAGTTTAAGCAAAAAAGATCTTTCTTTCCAGTTTAATGTCTCAAATCATTTCATGTGTAGTATTTACCACCCCACAAGTCATTTCTACTCCCAGCCAACACAACCCACCTTCCTTTTGGCTGCCTGCTGCTGAGACGCTTTGCTGGGACAGCAGGCTCTGGGTGTATAGGCTGGGGAGGGCGGCAGCAGCGTACTGCTGAATGCCTGAGTAGGCCTGGCTCAGTGCCTCCATGGTGTTTCCTGAGCCGTTAGACAGGCCTCCAGAGCTGAGGCTGCCATTCAGTGCTGCCATGCCTGCAAAAAGTGACATGAGACTGAAGGCAAGTCCTAATCATTCAAAACGATTACTGTTAGTTGTTTTCAGCATAACAGTTCAGCTTGCATGTTAGACAGATATTACACAATAACTGAGATTTAATCGCATTACATCCGCCAGCTCTTCAGGACAAAGCTTTATGTCAAGCATTTTGCCTCAGGATAATCTAGTCAGTGAAAATGTTCACTCTGACAAGGAGCACAGGTAGAGGTGAGGGTTTCGTACCTGCCAGAGATCCCATGTTGAGGCCAGCTCCAGAACCAGCAGCCAGAGACTGCAGGGCCCCCAAGGAAGCCATGGGGTTTACCGATGAGTTGCTGCTGGAGGTGGGGGAGGAGCCTGTTTGGGGAAGAGTTACTATCAATGTTATAACACAAATGGATAATATCAGACAAATCTGTGTTACAGTAAGAACAGCAAAGTCAACATTTGGACTTTGCAAAAACTGACATTTTTGAAAAAGGTTCATGTGGACGAGGGAACTATGTCACTAGCACTGATGTATTTCTCTTTCTCTACTTTCTCTCTCTTTTTTTTTTTTTTTTTACCTGAGCTTGTTAGTGCACTTAATGGACTGCTAGATGTTGTCATGGCACTGGAGCCTGTGGCAGTGGCCTGTGTGGCAGTTGCTGCTGCTGCTAGAGCAGCTAGGTTCTGCATGGCATTAAGACCTGACAGACAGACAGACACAGACACTTAAGTTTAAGACTTCGCCCACCACTTCTTCTGACCATTATTTTACATAAAAACAATATATGTGAGGCAGGACATTGAAAACTTAAAAACATGCTAAATGTTTTGTGAAATAAACTTATTTTCATATTCATATTTTCTGATTTTTTTATTGCTTGAAGGGGTGGTTATGCCCTAATACATGTGTGGAGGGAATCTTTAACTTAAATAATATTTATTTTATGCATTGCATGTGTGAATACCTGAAACAGGGTGCAGGTTGTTGAGCGCATTCCCCGTTGAGGCTGACTGCTGCAGCAACTGTAAGTAGAGCTAAAGCCAGGACGAGAGATGAAAAACAACATCCTGAAGTGGAATTAACAGCACAGTTTACACTGGTGAAATTGCTTTGTCAATAGATTAATCATTACATTTTGCATGAACACACACTCACTGCTAGGTATTGTGGCCCCAGGCTGTTGAGCCCAGTAAGATTTCCCCACATAGAAGCAGCACTGAGCTGCTGCATCTGCTGCTGTAGCTGTTGGGCCATTCGCTTCTGCTCCTTGTCCTTCTGAGTGTCTGCAAACTTCACAACGATGGGCGATGAACACCCCTAAAAAGAGAAACCGGAAATCCTTGTACTCATATAATTCAGGATTAGAACATTATTCGACCTGCAAATAATGTGCAAGTGTAATAACTAAAATTACTCTAAAAAAGCTCTGCAGCTTCAGATGATGCTAACATGTTTGTCTTTGTAATAATTCAATTGTGACCACAATATAATCCACCCAGTCTGGGATCAAGGTCAATTTTACAGCTTCACATATTGTTTTAGTGCGGAGTAGAAGTTCACCTCCATGGTCTGGGATTGATGCATGGACTTGATTGCGGACTGGGCCATTTGTCTAGCTGTGAATGTCACAAATGCACAACCTGAAAGTGAGAAATACAATGTATCACGACTCATACAGACTCCTCAAAAGAAAATTCCACAATGTCAACATCTCAGTGTCGTACATACGTACGGACACCACACTGTTTCTTACATGGGCATCATGGCAGTTAAAGGGAGAACACCTAAAGTTGACAGTCCAGATAAACACAAAGCAGAGGATCTGACCATGAAGCACTTCATTCTCAAGGAGGCCAAAGACAATGTACCTGCCTGCAAAGTGTCATTTATGGTCATTTTTTGGTTGGTTTTATGGTTGTTATTTTTTTTTCATACTTTTCATTTTATTAACATTATTTGCACTTCACTTATTTCTCAAACATGACTCTCTGTGAAAAAGAGACTACCTTGTTTATTTACCATTTATGCATATACTGTATATTCAAGATGTGTGTGATTTACAAGTCCTTTACATGTTGCTACATTCATTACTACTACACATTTAAATTACATACTGGCAGTGAAATTTCATGGTCCTCCTAGTAAAAACTTAATAATACTTAATACTTAAGTTCCTCTGATTAATGAACATACTTCTAAAAAATGAAATGCAGACCAGAAAAGAATTTCAGTTACCAATTAATTACAAATCAATTTCACTATTTAATCCATTGTCTGTCAGTGTATGTGTTTGTTTGCGTGTGTGTGTGTGTGTGTGTGTGTGTGTGTGTGTTTGTGTTAAAGAGCAGAATATGGCTCACCACGGCTGAGTCCGTCGGGGCCTCGAAGTATCCGGCATTCCTCTATCTGTCCGTATGGTGAGAACATCAGTCGGATGTCGTTCTCGTTACATTTCTTAGAGATCATTCCAATAAACAGCTTCCTGTCCTCCACTGCTGTATTCAACACAACACAATATCAAAGACACCTGCTCTGTGTCAAGGTAAATGCTGCAGTGTAACATTCAGCATGCACATATGTTTAATGATGGCTCTTTTGCAACCTATGTTAGCGAAAAACATCAGGTAGATTTAGGACATTATTTCAGATAGAGCGCCAGAAAATGCTTACCATTGTTTTTCTCACTGTCAGCGGGCTTCATCTGGATTGGGTGGTGCATCTGAGCAATGCAAGGGATACTATATTAGTATTCATAAAGATGAAATATGCACATGGGAGTTGGAGATGTATTTTGGTAATATTATCAGTACTACTAGTTTCAGAAGTGAGCATCATGGCTGGAGTATAGCAGAGACTATCATGATATGAAGAAGGCCTGTGGGACACTGTTCAAAAGATTCTCTCTACGCTACTTGCATACAGAAATACACAGACCTACATACACATCGTTAGATGTTAGATATCAGACCGCACAAGTTTTGGAGTTTTATGGACACTTCCTTTCTGTTAAATAACTCATTAATCATGTCTCAGTCCATATAGACAATAATTCAAGAAACAGTCAGCAAAAACACGTCTGTCATAAAAGACTCCTCCTTAAGAGTAAAGGAAGTGACTGACCTTATGTGAACTGAATGACAAATTCCTCACAAAAAGTATAGACAATGCAACGCTCAAAACAACAAACAAAGCAAATTATACAATGAAGAATAGTTCTACCATGATTGCAATGCTGGGTTCAGACAACACAACATTTTTGTCTGTTAAGATGGTCACTGTGTCAGATTGGGTGATTACAGAGTTATAAACTGCTGCTTTGAGGAAAAAGTCCAGAATTCCCTCACAACTAGAAAAAAATTAACTAAATTTCAGTACTTGGAAACACAAGAGTATCTCACAGCTTCAACATATTGAACTAAACTCGGTGTTGATGCATTTCAAAGGACTGGTTCACAAGCACAGAATAGGCCATACTATCCAGATCATTAGACAATGATTCCCAACCAAAATCTGGAAAACACATCCTTGCTCTGCTGCATCAAATGTTACTGTCCCTTTCACTATTTTTTGTAGACTATAGGCTAAAACTTAGAAAAACAAAAATATAGTAATTAGAAGAAGAAACAGCGTTTAGAGGATTGACTCAGGAAATAAACTATGAATTAGTGTTTCTAGAGGAAATCCACCCACAAGTAAGACCAGGCTTGATATATAAACATAGTATACATCTAAGGTTGTGAAATGTGAATAAACTCTCACAGCTGTTAAAATGAGGGAGTGAGCTGCTCCAGAGTTTCTACTGGTTTGCAGAACATGAAACTATTGAAATTTCAGTTCACTAGAGGGAAAAACAGGTCCAAATAGAAAACAATGTTCCACCTCAGCATTTCTGTGTGATCTGATGTGGGACTGACAGTCATTAAGTCTTCAATTTGCACCTTTCTGGTGATGTCCGATGAAGCTTTCACTGAAGGTCAACCTGAAGTGACCATATTAAGGACACATCACAGACCACGAAGACTATCTCTTGACACTTTCCAATTGGAGCAGGTCTAGACCAAACTCTTTTAGTTAATTTTATTTAATTTTTTCAGGTCTAGACCAAGCAAGCACTCAGGTCTACACCTGCTCTAATTGGAAAGTGTCATGAGACAACTTCTGTTGTGATTTGGTGTTATATAAATAAATTGAATTGAACTGAAGTGAATTAATAATAATGAGGAGAAGGAAGAAGAAGATCAAATAATGCTGAAGCTGCAGAGAGGACGTCAAGTGTTTCCATATAAACCGGATGGAGACTATGACTTACCCCTGGCAGAATCTTCATGTTGTGCAGAGCATTCTGTGCTTCCAAGGCTGATTTGCGAGTATAGTATGTTATAAAACAGCAGCCTGCCAGGGAATGAAAAAGACACCTGTGTCACATTCATACCAGATAATACATAGGATATATAGAAGCTATGCTATGGGTAGTTTCTTTGTGGCTACAAAATTATTCTCATTACGTGTCTTACAGTTTTTATTACAGTCTTACAGACTGACCTTTGCTCTGTGGTGGATTCTGGCTGCGATCTCGAAGAACATTGATCTCGTAGACTGCTCCATATGGTTCAAATAGCTCACGAAGCTGTTCCTCAGACCAGGACCGTGGAATCTGGCCCACAAACATCTTAATGGCATCAACATCTGGTTGGTCGGGGTGGTCTAAAGACCCATTCATCTTCTTCCCACTACAAAGGCAAACAGGAGAACATTAGATGGATATTAGAAACAAATATGTTAACTATAAATACGCAGAACTGCAACAATTCAACCAAAGCATGCTAGCTAAAATTTGCGAGTTAGCTAATTTAAAAAAAAATAATAATAATAATAAAAAAAAAAAACAGGGGAAGAAGGAGGAATAGACAGTGAACTGATATTATATTTAAATTCCAGGCATGTCATCTAATCAAACAAGATTATTTGACTACTGTCAATGAAAATGCTGTCCAAAAAGTGAAGTAACGCAAGACATCAGTTGCTGTTTGTTTTAAGAAGAACCAAAGTGTGGTGAAATAATTGCTCAGCAATACAAATTTCTTAGATTAGAAAATATCTAATAAAATATCTCTTTAAAGTAAGAAAAAAAAAGAGACACAAATCCTATTTTAGGCAAATTATAGAGGAAAATACACAACAAATAAAGTAAAGCTTTTGCAGAGTTGAGTTAATTATGTGTACTTTATGTGTGTGTGTGTGTGTGTGCACATTTACATATAGAACAAAAGAAGAGTAAGGGCGCACACACACTCTGTCTGTGGGGCACAGGCTCATACACCTTTTATAATCATCTATGTTAATATATTTTGAAATGACACTGTCAATCTGTACATTTATAGTGACTGAAAATGTATTCGTTGGTCAAATATATCAAAATACTTTCTCACTGTTATAATATGAAACTCTTTCAGGTTATATGTGTATACCTATATATATATATGCATGTGTCTGTGTCCATGTGTGTGTATACACAAAGAAAGAGAAAGCCAGAAAGAAAATTCTTTGTTATATCTAACAGGTTAAAAACAGTTATAAACTTTATCTCGGAATATTTTAATATATTTTCAGTGTTAAAAGTATGTACCGGTAACGCAATTCAAGGCTCCATCGGGCCATTGAAACTGAGGTGAAGTACAGGCTTTACAGTAGAGCTGTACCAGGGGACAATTCAGTATGTACAACAAACAATACACTATGCTCGATAACAAGATCAAGTATCACAACGACTGTGATCAAAGGCCTCAATAATGATATGAACAATAACATGCTGCGATATTACTTTAGGGATGACATTTGGTGTTTGCAAAGGAAAGTTACCCAAAAGATTATTTGGGGAATGAAAAAACTGATAATACGGTTGAATAAAGTGGGAGAGGCCTTCATTGTTAATTTTAGTTTGTTATTGCAGCATATCTAGCATTGTAATTTCTTGCACAAATTATATTCCAAGAAAAGAGTGTAAATTGGAAAGAAAATCTATCAAAAAACAACCTTTAAGGAGGGTACCACAACTTCTCTTAGTACAATGGAGTGCTGACTACATATTTAGTGGATTTCATGCTGACACTTGAGTGGACAGAGATTAAACTTGAATGTTGGCAAGAGTAAGCAATACTGATATTACATAAAAATAGTTTTGATATCAACACATTCAATATTCCACTGAAAAGTGTGAAAAGTGGAACGCACCTTTGGAGACAAACAGTGTCTAGAGTGGGTTCAACAGAACGCTGAACCCTTCATCTTTTAGTCTTTCGCTAATGATGAATTAATTTTGAGAATCAACCACACTTCACACTGAATGTAAACAACAACATGGATGAGCATGACAAAAATATAAAATACATCACATTCACACCCACAAATGATACTAAATCACACAGGACAAGCCTAGAAAATCATATACTACATACAAAGCTGTCCGTCCAAAGGGAGTTACTTACACAGGACTAGAATTCAAAGAACAATGGTCCACCATCATCTCAGGGAGAAAATCCAGTTTAAAAGAAGCCATGATGGCAAATTCTGTTTCTTTTTCTTTCTTCTTCTTTTTTCTTCTCTAAGACAATGAAGCTAAACTGAAAGTGATCAGATGGTTGCAGTAAACTCCAGATTGTACTCTTGTTGTCAAGTCCCTGGTGTTAGGTATAATAAGGCAGCCAAGGTTGCACAAAAGGCAGAAAAAAACAGTGTGCAGCAACAAACCAATCCACATGGAGATCCCATCCACTGGAACACAAATACAGCATACAAAAGCTGGCTGAGGAACCACTTTTGTTTAAGAGGGAAGAGAAGCACAAATGACAGACACAAAGTGACAAGCCTTCAGGTTGGCTTTCCAGGTTCTGGGACTGGGACTAACCACTGCATGGAGATCGAGGAGACAGAGGGCTGCTGGGATCACTGGGGACAGAAGAGAGTAATGGCAGTTTGGGGTCCCACAATCAAAGTGCTGATGATCCATGGCCTTTGTGAACATTTCTCCTAGGCCAGCAGATCTGGCTGCAGCGTCAGATAAACAGGGTGTCAGATTGATGGTGATAAGGCCCAGTGGGCAGAGGGAATGAAAGAGGGAGTGAATAGTATTCCCCAGCCAGTAGCTAATCCCTGGACTAGCCACACCAGGGGCTAACAATTAGGTTCCGGCCTGAGGGGGGCTGTGTTTACCCTGTTGTCCTACAGGCTGCACTCGCTTGTGTGTGAGTTGTGTGTGTAAAAACAGAAGGGAGCCAATGTCGAATGACACTGGCTTTGCTCTTTGTGCACCCCACAATGCACACACAAACTCAAATGCATGCACACACACAACCACACCCACACCTATGAAATGAGGTAAACTATGGGATGTATGTACTGGACTGTAGTTGTTGGCTAGACTCAACATAAGTCCTGACTGCTTTTTATTTCCATGTGAATAGATTCATTTTTGTTACACACATTTGTAGGTACTAACTGTGCAACATGCACTCAAATTATTCTCAGGGAAGCATAATTACACACACATATCTGTGAAATAACCATAACCTGTATAACAAATAACAGACACAGCCATGATGTCACCCACTGACTTGCGGATTACCATTTTGAAGTATTGAGGTTTATACATGATTTTCTGAACTCAAAGTGATCATATTTGGATGAATTGCTACACCTCTGTCCTGATTTGAAATAACTGAGATCCCAAGGAGACGTGGCAACTTGTCATTTACAAGATAGCCACGTCTGAATGAATACCCTGCTTTATAGTCTATTTTCTTCTAAATGGGACCATAATTTACAAAATGAAGACCACGCTGTGCTGAAGAAGACCTGAGACTTTTGACTGAGTCGACAAACTTATTAGGAAACCGTTTACTGGGATAATGAGAGGTAGGGTCATTTTCTCATATACTTGCATACAATCAAACGGCTTTTTGAAACCAGTGGAGTCACCCCAGCAGGCCATTAGAAAGAACCCAATACGCTTTCAATTTTCAGACCCAGAGCTCCTTCCGTTATTATACTTTCAACAAAAATGACAAAGCTAACAAAATAACAAGTACGAAAGCTGTAAATCAAGGTCAGACTGAAAAACAGGGCCTATTGCTTCAAAAGGAGGGTCTTGGATAACTAAGATAGAAAAAAAATGGTCTATTGAATGAGTCATAATGACTAATTTTTTTGAAGAACAGCAAAAATTCAAGGGTGTGCATGCAGTGAGAGGAGATTCAAAAGTAAGCGTCATATAAATGTTTTGTATGCATCATCAACCAAGTTTTAGCTTTCTGGTGAAAAGGGGTTATTTCACTTATATTTTTGCAAATGTGTGCTATGGAAAAAGCTAAGGGCAGTTGATGTTCACACATAACCATGGATGTACGTGATCTGAAGTATGTGGACTGCCTTTGTGATGAACATCAAAGCAGGTTTATGGATGTTTTTCTTCAGTGCACCAAACCTACCATCACCGGTAAAAGTGTGATCTGCTGATTCCAGCTGTGTGACTGACTGTGACACACACAGTATTCTTTGTGTTCTCACCTGACTGAGCTTTGACCATGACAAAGCAGTATGACCCGTGTCCAACATTAACTTTTTGACTCACTGGCCAAGTTGACTGGTAGATGAAAAATCCATGTGTCAAGCATATTTTTACTGACCAAAATGTACATTTTATTGGGTATGATTTTGTAATTTAATTACTGAAAATGTTGCAGTAAAAAACACAGAGGTACACGGGAACTTGCTGCACAGCACATTCGACAATTTTTAAAATCCACCTATTTGGAAATGAGTGAGATGTTCTGATGATTTTAGCATCTAATTCATATAAAATACTGTACTGAGAGAGCTGACAGTTGTGACCTATGTATTTAAAAAAATATATATATATTTTGAAACAACCTGTGTGGCCATCTGAGCACTGATTTCTGAGTTTACAAAGCACACTTGAATGCACCACAAAGCCTCCCTTTCCTTGTATAAATGTATCAAACTCAACACATACACAGCATGCAGAAACATTGTGCCTGTTAGTGACACCAAAAGGCAGTAGAGACATTTGACCACTTTAGTACAAACATATATCCACCAGTGTGACAGAGCTTTGCAAAATGTACTCAGCAAATGGAAAATCTACTCACTTTAGGCGCTGAATAGGGTGTCGCACCCTAAGCATGACTCAGTATTAATCAGTAACATAATACTACTACTACTACCAAGAACAACGATAATAATAATAATAATAGTACCATCAGTGCATATATATTTTTGTTTATTGTTGTGTTTAAACACACTGTACTTTAAGCATTCACTCTTTTGTTTAGATTTTTTAATGTCTGGACTGACTAATCGATGGTGGAAGATAGATAAATGGCTGCATGGTGTGCAGTGGGTTACTGGATGTTGATGGATTTTCTATAACCCCCTGCTGTCCCTCAAGCATCTGAGAACAGAGTAGGCGAAGGCTCCTTACCCCCCTAGAGCCAAGTTGGAGACTTCAGAATTAGGGTGGGGGAGTGTGGGCTGTCCAGTCTGCTCTGGAGACACATACAGGGTTTCGGGGTCCAGGCTATCCATCCAGGGCCTTGCACTACTTCTACTAGCACACGCAGACACGGGACCCACAACACACCAAGACCAGACACACAAAAAACATGGACAATTAAATACACAACAAAAATACACACAAAAATATTTACACACTTAACAGAGACTCTCAACACATGAATCAGTAGCCCAAACTCAGTGGAACACAAACCAGTGGTAATGAGTCCTTCAAAAACAGGAACACACAGTGACACCAAAGATTGATAAAGAACTACTACTAAGATCATCCATTTGTGGTACCACAAAGATTAGGAATGAAAGCAAAAGCAGATGACCAAAGTGATACTGAACATCTTAATGTAGTGAGAAAGTTGTGCTCTATAACAGCCAAGCTAAAAGGATCACAGTAGACCATGAGATGCAACCAAAATGAAAAAACTGGCATCAAAATAAAAGCTAAAACTAAAGAGAGGAGCCTACTCAAGTAGCAAATAACCAAAAAACTTCAAACTCTATTTTCTCACGCCCCATCCACCAAGTATCTACACAAGTAACTGACCCCAAACTAGTAAATGACTGCCATTAGCAGCATTCCATGCATTCCAGGCAGGAAAAGAAACTTTGATTTCACATTTGTTTCTGCATTTCTCAGCTGAAGATTTTTGTGGTTGAAACTGCATTGTAATATAATTTGAACTCATACATTTATCTATACAGGCCCAAATCACTTTTTTAATGTGGAAAAAGAAATCTCAAACCAAGAATTGTAATGCTGAGGAAAAGGTTTCAGGATCAACTCTGACTTTGACCTCATGGGACGTCTAAAATGATGTGCCTGAACAGGTGAATTCGGTGCTCAAGTAATTCAGTGTTAAATGTTAAATAAATATTAAAGACAACACTGAAATATCCCAAGACAAGTTCAAGGATTTCCCTATGTGGCCTTCAATCACATGCTGGCTCCGTATACAGGTGCGCAGTCATCAAAACTTTGAGAAGCCCTGTTACACACTACCAAGACCTGACATGTTCTGAGACCCTGAAATGATCACCAGTACTAATTTTTGCTGTTGCTTGAGGGGTGTTGGATCAAAGTGACAGTGCAGCTGACCAAGTAACAAGATACATGCACATGCCCAACACCCCCACCCAAACAGGACATGGATACTAGTGATCGCATGACGACAAACTGCTATGGAATGGGTACATGACCCTCAAGAGCATGCAGTCGTCCCCTATTGGCCCTACAGTCTAAAACATTTACTGCTGTTTTTCAGTTTGAAGAAAGGACCAGTGTCTCACTGCCACTGGCCATTTTAGGAACTCCATGCTGTCCTAATTTATGTTGTAGAAAAAACAGGCCTAAACCTCAACTCAACAACTCCATATCAAATTTTATATGAAGTAAAGGAAATGCTACACTGACTGACCTCTGCTGCACGTTTCGATCGCACCATAATAACAACTGACGTCACTCATGTGATAGAGCTGCAATAATGGGAGGAAAACTGGCTAATATTTCATTTTTAAGGACTCCATATACAGATATATATATGGAGTCTAGGACAGTGGACAAGGTTTAGAGTCACAGGGTCATGTGACATTTATTGCCATTTATGCTCAATACCAAACAAATGCAGATCATCATGTAGTGTTCCTCCAGCTATAGCGATATACCTTCCAAATAACTATATACCATATTTGGATATACCTTCCAAATAACTGCAGAGAATTTTACACGTTTTTAAAAAAAGTTAAAATAACTAACACCAATAATAATAAGCTGTGTTAGTGTGAGTACGATGCAATTGGTTCCCACCAGAAAGTAAAATCCAGGAAGAACAGTTTCACAGAGATAATTTCCTCTGTCCTATCATTTGTGTGACAAACATCAGAATTAGCACAATGCTACAGGACATTCGAGGTTGTACTACCTTGATAGGTCAACAGCAGAGTATTATCAAATGGTGTTGGACTGCACTGTTGCAGTAGCTGACCCAGCAGCAACCTCACTGTTCTGATATTGTGATCACATAGAAATGATTGAAGAGGGCACATTCTTGAAACAATGACCTCATTGGTCTGAGCAGAGTCTATACTGACTAATTTCTCTTCTTCAGCAAGTATTCTGACATAGAATTGTACTGTTTCGATGATAAAAACTTAAATCTAAACTTAACCTTCTTGTTTAGTTTACTTTTGTGAAATAGCACTTCTATTTTGACACAAAAGGATTCTGACCTTTCATATTTAGAAGCAGCAAAATAAAGTATTCAACAAGAAGCATCCATTCTTATGTCCACATTTTGCTGTAAATACATTAATTTCCCTCCGTTTTGAACGTTAGGTCCATCTTTACACATTTCACTTTTATGTACTACAGTCTGTCTATTATATATGATCAAGTTGATTATTATCTATGATTGACAATTCCATTATTTATTTTCACTTTCAATTATATTTACCGGTACCTTAATTATCAATTTCTAAAATGCTTTACAAACTTTATCTTTGAATTTTGTACTGTATGCTGCCACAGATCAGACTGTGCACAAACACAGCAGAGAGACTGTACAAAACAAAATAACAGAAAAGCAAAGAATGGACTCAACTTCAATAAGTTAATGAGTCACAAACCATGGTAACAACAACTGTGTCCACGCTGTGGTCAGCACTTAACACAATGTACTCTTTAACTTCAACTTCCGTTGTTATTTTGTGTATTTTGCAGTGTGTTCCTCTATTTGGTTGTGTTTCTGTGAATTTGCACAACATTCGTGTATTTGGTTCTGTTTCGTGAATTTGCAGCACTTTTGTGTATCTAACTGTATTTAGTGAATGTTTTCTTAAGGTACTTGTGTTTCTTAGCTCTCTCAGCTACCAAATTTTCATTATTTCAACAAGGTTTCTGCAGCTTGCATTTCAAAATACTTCTTATTTCTACTCTAAGTACGTACTGAAGCTGCCCTTACAAAGTACATACTGTTGCATGCAGCATGCATAAAAATGGAACTTCCTTTTTCATCACAACATTGCACCCTAAACATTGACCTTCATGCTCATACATTCATGCCTGTCCATAGTTTAAAAGAAAAAAAATAGTAAGTGAAAACACAAAATAAGGGATTTGGTATGCAGCCAGTGTCATTTATCTGTGAACTCTCTTAGTTCATGTGAGATGATGTATCTTCCATTGAGCAGAGAATTTTGGGTCACCATAGCCAGAAAAGCCTGCTGACTTGCAAACTGTAAAACGCAACTGCATGCAGAGGGACATCCTGGTGTTTTGTTTTTGCTGTTGTTGTTTTTTTTAATGCATACTGCATACTTTAACATACCATGGACCAAATCGTTTGACGGCATACTAAGCAGTATGGTACTATAGGTATAGGACCGCAGCATATGATGACAGATCCTTACTGAGGGCGGAGTAACAGCGGTGACTTCCGCGTTCAGTGACATCACGTGCATGTCCTCTTTTCGGATCTCTCTCTCTCTCTCTCTCTCTATGTATATGTGTATATATATATGGATATAGCGTTAACTACAAACCTTTCGAAAGCGTAGCAAAGCACCATACTGTTACTAGTTAACGGCACACAAAACATACATCATAGCTTGTTTACGTAAACCAAACCAACTCTAACATGACGTAATTTCATCAACACATTACTGTCAACACATGAATCATATTGTCAAACTGCCGTCCATACCATAAAAGTAACGTCAGATTCGACATAAAGCCCTGACAACCACTTGGGCTAGCTTAATGACAAAGCTAATAAGTACTTAGAAAGCTACAGCACCTTAGATATGTTATGATGATGTTAGCTAGCTGGAATAGCGTTTGATAACTTAAAATGACCAACTTACCCGTTTTTCTACGCCACTGTTGATTTGTCTTGTGCTTAAAACAAAATGTCGTTTTAGGTGATTGCTTTCAATATAACGTTACTTATACAGTACTTTTGTAAACAAGCTAACGACTACATAGGTGAATTAGTTGTGGTCTGTCACTTTAGAGATTTAGCTAGCAGTCACTGTGTAAAATGGCAGTCTCTCCTGCCGAACCGTTACCACTCGACAGCTGCAAGGGGGTGTGGGCTGGGGGACACTGGTGAGAGCCAACCGTTTATGTGACATTTGATTCAGGAAAGATTTAAATGGCAGTATGTATAATTTTATTTTCAAATGAAAAAACTTTTCTTCATGAACGACTCTTGGTATTTAGTGCTCTTTGATAAGGTAGTGAAAGTGAATGTAGTTCCCTTGGTTAGAGTGTAACGTGGTACGGTCCATAGAAAGGGACCGTATGGACAATCATTTCTTAATTTTCTACGCTCTTGATATGGTTTACATGTAATTTTCTGTTATTCATGGGCGCAGTTTGACGGGTAACAAGTAACAAAAGATGCACTGGCTGATATGTGAAAGCTAAAATTTAATACATTTAGAGCAGCGTGATAACGCAAAAATAAACAATTTGTTTCTTGACTAATAATTTAACCAACATAAAACGTAAGTTGAGAAATATAACACGTTAAAAGTAGATGCAGTTTTTATGGACGTACTGATACTGAAATAGTGTGGGACATTTTCAAAAATGCAAAAGGCCAATGTTTGGTTTATTCGTTCCAGTGAACACTCCTGTGGAAAAGGCTTATTCTATGGTAACGAAAACACAACAGGGTTAGTTTTAGGTGAGTGTACACTAAAAAGAAAAAAAAAAAAAAGATAAACATAATTATGATTATTACATTCCATTCTTGACCCCAAATTCTCATGAATTCTACACATTGGACCTTTAAAAGAAATGGTTTGCGTTATGCTTGTGCTAAATAAAACTTAGATATACCTAACTGGAGCATTTTTTTTTTATCCTCAATTGCAAGCTTTTCATGAGATCCCTTATCCATTTGAGGCCAGCAAAACATTCTGTAGCAATACATTTACCCTCTGCCACCAAACAAGTTTTAATCAGCAAAAGCAATATTTATTTAGCCAAGGCTGACATGATTCTTTCAGCTTGAAAAGCTAAAACCAGATCCCGTATGCAAGTAAGTGTAGCCTGTATCGGAGCCTGAGCAAAGTTAAATTAATTTAGTAGATTTAAAAAATCTGTCGCTAGGGGACTGGCAGAACAACACATTAAACTCACCAAACTTCTAATGTGTAATCAACACAACAAAAAGTGGAAGATACTTTTATTACACACTCCTTGTCCACCCCCTTGGCCAGTTGTTATGAACGAGGAGCAGTATGTGAGAGTAGTCAGTCCCTGGATAGGTTACTTCTGTGTAGTCTAGTATCCAGACCCTTTGCGTCCCTCCAATTCGAGAGGAGGTTATCACTTTTGAAGAGCTCTCCTTTGCCCAAAACGAGTCACAGTGGCTGATAAAGTCATATCCGGTGGCAGTAAATACATTATGCGGACACCTCTTGGACTAGAGGAGACAGACGGCTTACCCAGATTTTCAGTTGTCTCACTGAGGATTTTGAGATCCTGTTGAAGATTGAGATTTATTTCAATTTTGATTGATTGGGTAAGATTCATGTTGTTTGTTCCTATATGTTCAATGACTGCACTACATGTAGGCTACATTGATCATATGGGTGGTGGAGTGGAGAACCAGAATGAGCGGACATCTTCAACAGTGTCTTGGATTCTGGCACCAGGACATCAGTATGTTTTTCTCCTTGTTAATTCCATGGATCTACAGTATTTGGTTAGCAGGAATTCAGAATTTCTGCAGTTCTTGGAGTACAAACTGAGATTAGAGGGCACACTGATTAGAAAGTGGTCAGTGTGGTTAGCACCAGTGACCACTGGTGCGTCTACTTCCAAAGTTATTGTTGTTTTCTGTGTGAGTACGACAGATACGAGAGAACCATTGAGAGAGCAGGAAAGGGATCCCACTTCTTGATCCAGATGAAGGTGAAGCCATTCTGTCTGTCAGGTCCACCAGAACTGCAAATGAATTTGACAGCAGGGCAGCATCACTGTCTCTATCCACTAATGCTTCACCCTGAGGAATGCATACATCCCATCTTCTCTGCCCATCAAACAGTGTTTAACCCATTGTTCACCTCCACCATTGAGGTTAGGTTATAGTCTAAGTTCATTTTAAGCATTGTAAAAATGACTGGTTGGGGTTAGGTAAGGTTGGTTTGTTTGTTTTGGGAGACAGTGGACTCAGGTTAAGGTGAGGGGTAACACATATCAGTCAAGAAAGAGATTTATACACATGTCTGACACCAGGATGGCAGCACCTTATATGACATCACCATGCTTTGTCATAGACAGCCAAGATCTAAGCTGTGCATCACGGAAGGAGTTTATTGACCCACGATCGCACTGCAAGATTCCAATAAATCCCACACACTAAAGGAATTTATTTAAAAACATAACGCAACCTCATTAGAATGCTGTCAGCTGTATCTAGACATCTAATAAACTTTCATTTTACAATCAATCAAATTTTATATGAATGTTTTGTATAATTAATGTCAGGTATTAATTTTCTGTTTGTACAGACCATTTATAAAGTAGATTAACAAAATCTTAAAGCCGAGCACAATCCAGTAATACTTAACCATAAAGGAGACACAGCACAACTACTGGTACTGAGTAGATAAAGTTATTTGAAAAACAACCATGAAGATTTTGGCCAGCAGTCAGATTATTTAGCCTTCCATATCAACAGAATGGCTGCCTTTACTTTCAACGGATGATAAATGTCATGTGACCCGACTGCCACACAGGACAGAGACACAGCAAATTTAAATGCCTGAGTGGGACATTCAGGAGATCGTTCCAAGGCACCTCTGCCACTGTTATGGTAACTTTATCACTGAAAACACAGTATGCTACCATCGACATTTAAGGCACATGGTTGATCAAATCTCACAAAATAATCAAAATTCGTATTTTGGAAAGCTTGCAAGGTCTCTTGAGGGAAATATTTGAAGAAATCAATAAATAGAAACAAACAGTTCTTATGATTGTTCCTTGTATTTTTAAGTCACTAGTACATTCCTTTATTGCAAGTATACAGTATAAATATGGTAACACAGCAATTGTACTGTATATGCAATTGTCTTAAAACAGACAAGTTCACTGCAGTAAGTTCCATTAGCTGATTTAATGTCTGCAATGTTCACATCAGCGAGGAAACTTATCGTCATTGTGTCACAACACTAAGTTCTCTCTTGTCTTATGTTCTTCACTTCCTCTTTTTCTACTGAGAAACCGTCCATCAGCTGTCTGATGCAGGTAGCCATTATAGAAGTCAGCTGCTGTCAGCCTTTTCTTCAGGAGCACTGTCTTGAATCCCACCCAGCCATCCTGGAACAGGGAATACAGATCAAAACAAATGTTTGAGCCACAAAAAAGTATCAGAATGACATAAATCTAGAAGAGAAGGGGAAATGAATGCAGAGCTATTGTCATGACATCTAAACTATGAAACAGGTGTTTTAAGAGAGGCTTTTTATCTAGTGTTCTAATATTTGAGACCAGTCTCAAGGCCTCAGCGTTTTGTCTTGTAATCGGCTGCATTTTTATTCAGTCTTGTCTCAGTCTCAGACAAAAGGGCTCTGGATTTGATTTCAGGAAAAATGGGATAGATATGATCGCATAAAACTTTTATCCACACTTGGAAAGGAAGCATAAAGAAAAATAAGATGAGCAGAAGTGATGCTACAAAAGCTACCTGGCTAAGATTAGCAATCTGTACTTCACCCAGCCAAAGAGATTTAGCAAATATTAGCTATACATGCATATACTGTAAGTTATGTTTCAGTGTGCTAGTTACTGTTGCTTGCCAGGAATCTGCCTCCTAGCTAATTGTGTAAGCTACCAAATTTAGTTAAGATAAATTAAACTAATGTAGTGTTAACTTTCTCTGAGTCTGAAGGGACAGGGTGCGTGGAGACAAAATGTTGTTCCTAAGTTATGTTTGTGTGTTTTGAGTATCGTCAGCTCGTCTCTCTCTGACTTGCTCAATCACTGTTCCCACACTGGGTGTTACTGTTAGGTCATGCTTAAAGGAAACACACACCTACCACCTCTCCTTTGATGTTTAATCACCTTAAAGTTAATTGTTACTTCAGTGTGGTGAGAAAATTAACTGGATTGGCCATATCATACTACATTAATAATATCCTTGTGTAACAACCTCAAAAACTTGGTTGCCATAAAACCTTCCCTCTGTCTGTACTGTGTTGATTCACACATTCCATGGTTTTGGTGATCTTGACTATACTGTCCAATTTTTCTAGTTCTTCTTCTAATTTGCTTGTTTCTTACTTTGCTGTTCATACAAACTCCACACGCCCTCAATGTTAACCTGCTGTACTGATAAATTCAGCATAATATCAGTAGAGCAGCCATGTCATAATCACTACTCTGTTTCGATTTGTTTTTATCATTTGGTAAAAAGCTGCTACCAATGCAACAGAACACTTTCTGCAGAAACGCTTTAGATATATAGCTATAGACACAACTATAGATATAGAAAAAATTCTGTAAACTAAGAACATTTTCAAAAATGGAAGTGCTAATAGTTTATTTTTCATCAATTAACAAAATGCAGTGAATGAACAGAAGAGGATTCTAAAATCAAATCAATATTTGGAGTGACCACCCTTTGCCTTCAAAACAGCATCAGTTCTTCTAGGTACACTTGCACACAGTTTTTGAAGGAACTCGCCTGGAAAGTTGTTCCAAACATCTTGGAGAACTACCCACAGATCTTCTGTGAATGTAGACTTCCTCAAATCCTTCTGTCTCTTCATGTAATCCCAGACAGACTCAACAATGTTGAGATCAGGGCTCTGCGGGGGCCATACCATCACTTCTTGTTCTTCCTTATGTATGTTTGGGGTCATTGTCCTGCTGCAGAATAAATTTGGTGCCAGTCCTACACCTCTTAGTATCCTGTATTTCTCAGCTTTGAGGACACCATTAATCCTGCAACTCTTCCATGAAGACGACTTCTGGCCAGACTTCTCCAGACAGTAGATTAGTGTACCTGGGTCCCACTGGTTTCTGCCAGCTCTGAGCTGAGGGCACTGCCGGACATCTTCCGATTTCAAAGGGAAATAAGCTTGATGTGTTTTTCATCTGCTGCACTAAGTTTCCTTGGCCTGTGTCTACAATCCTCAATGTTGCCCGTTTCTTTGTACTTCTTTAACAGCACATCTTGAAACCCCAGTCTGCTTTGAAATGTTTGTCTGGGAGAGACCTTGGTGATACAGTGTAACCACCTTGTGTCCTGTCACTGTGCTCAGTCTTGCTGTGGTGTATGACCTGTGACATGAAGCTGTCTTCCACAACCTCACAGTTTTAAGCCTCCTACACAGCTGTATCTGTTTCAGTTAATGACTGTGTTTCAACCTACATGTGAAACTGATGATCATTAGCACCTGTTTGGTATAATTGGTTGATGACACACCTAACTATAATCCTTCAAAATCCCTGCCTTTGTGCAAGTGTAGAAGGCATAGGGTAGTAACACTAAATACTGATTTGATTTAGATTTTTCTTTGTTTGCTCACTTTGCATTTTACATTTATATTTTAATCACAAAAGGAATTACTGATATGTCAGGAATTACATCTTATTTATTACATATTATCTGAGTGACGTGATGGCACATTTGCACAGATGATCTGAATTTTTCGTTTCAGATCAATTTATAGGATACCATTAAGATTCAAATGACTACAATTTTATGCATCACTTGGCTCTGTTCAAAGAAAAATGTGTTGGTGTGGTGGTAATGTGGAGTAAAGAAGGACACGTGAGTTGGACAGACCTTACAACAGACAGCCAGAGTGCTGGAATGCTTCTGATAGCTCACTGAGCCAGGGACTGGTTTCTTCCTGTGATCTGCAAACAATATGAGAGTGATATAGGGAGGTGAGTGGCATAGGGCAACAGCACATACACATGCATGTCAGATCTCAATGCTATGTGGACTGACTGAAAATATTCACATTCAAATGTTCCTCAACACAGAAAAAGCAATATTCTGGACAATTTAATGACTGTCTATCATTGCATCATTTGTTTATTGACTGATTACTGCATTTAGGGACACACCTGCACACACAGATGACAGTGATCAGAAACCTGGCTATGTTGTTAAAGGGAAAATTTGCCATATTTTACGTCCAATCGGTAAAACTGAGTTCTGCTGCTGAAAAGTCTGTTCCTCTCATGATGACAGTAAAGGCTTGGATTTAGTCTCCACTTCAGGGTAGCCGGAGTGTATGCCACTACTCAGAAACAAATCTTACTTACAAAATATTCCCTTCATCTCTCTGCTCAAAACAGGATATGTTTCCAACACTGCAAAATGCTGAGGATGTTATGAACGGGGATCCCTTTAACAGCGTTTTGGCTGACTCGGACACTGAGGCACAGTAATTTCGGCCAAAAAGTACAGCTGAAGAATGGAAAAGAATGGAGGCCAAGGCTGTGGCTGCATTACACGACGCAAAAAGAGATCGTCAGCAGGGACCAAGTTCGCCAATTGCTCTTGTTACTAGAGGCAAGAACAACTAGAGGTGTCATGATTATTTGATCAATCATTATTCAGTCAAAAGAAAATTATTAACTTACTATTATGAACTATTTTGATAATCAATTAATTGTTTCAGTCATTTTTCAATTTAAAATGTCAGACATTTGCTGGCTCCTGCCTCTTAAATATGAGGATTTGTGCTGCTTTTCTTTGTTATTAATGATATCAAATGAAGAGTCTTTTGGTTTGGTCTGTTAGTTAAACAAAAGAAACAATCCCAAGACATCAGTTTGGGCTATGGGAAATTGTAATGAGAATTTACACTAGAGGTGCACTGATTGCAATTTTATTGGCAAATTCTGATTTTCCAATTTTGTGAAATAACTGTGGCCTGCCAATACCAATTTTTGCAGATTCGTATTTTCTTCCTAGGACCTATAATATATATTAAACTTCCCTCAAAATAAAATGTTCTGCAACTGCAGAGAGCTACAAAAAAATTAAAAATTAGCTGTACACCCAACTTTATCTGATATATTTTATTATTTATTATTACTTTACTTTAACAAGGTACAACAGATTTAGATAACAAAACAAATGTCGGTTACTTATATCATTTTATAGTAGTTCTGGCTAGCTTTAGCTTTAGCCGCGTTTAATGTCTGATTAAGTTTGTTTTTCCAAACATTTTAGTGGTAGCCCCCGAGCTATTAAACTCTTTTATTTATATATCTATATATATATATCTATATATATATATATGGATCAGCGGTTAGGGTGTCGGACCCGTAACCGGTGGATTGCTGGTTCGATTCCCCGTCCCGGTGTCCATGGCTGAGGTACCCTTGAGCAAGGTACCTAACCCCCACTGCTCCCCGGGCGCTGCACGCGGTCGCCCACTGCCCCGGGTTTGCTGTGTGTGTGTGCACGTCACTTGGGTGGGTTAAATGCAGAGAACAAATTTCGTTGGAGTGAGTTCCCTCCAATGACAAAATATGTCACTTTAATCTTAAAATCTTTAATCTATATATATATATCTATATATCTATATATATATATATATATATATATATATCTATATATCTATATATCTATATATATATATCTATATATCTATATATATATATATATATATATATATATATATATATATATATAGATATATAGATATAGATATATATTATATATATATATTGCTGTTTATTTTGTAGCTTAGCCTGCTGAACTAGGCATTAGCATGTTCCCCGGCTAATGTGGCTAGTCTGGGGAGATATCGGGCTAAAGTTGCTGGACTAACTATAACTACAAGAGTAACTGTTGGATCTTGTTAACTGACTTTTGTCAAGTTGCTTTTTGTACTTTATACTGCAGTGCTGGCTCAGCTACCATTAGGTAGCTCCTTGCTGGTATGTTATGTGTGTTGTTGCTGGAAGTGAATTTATCTGGCAGACATGCCCTGAAGGTAACGTTATAGCTACATGTGAAAAAGAAATGCCCAAAGCTCAGGAATTCACTTGCGTGGCAATGCTGTGTCACTAAAATTAGCACTCAGCAGCTAGGTTGTGGGCCGTGGGCATGGGTGTTAAGAGAGCCAATCTGCACTCCCCGACCTAGAAAAATATTCACTATCATCCAAACCCAACCCAACACACAATTCGTCAATTTTAGGAATTATATTAGCCCAACTGTCAGGACATGGGACTGAGACAAGGCTTAAGGTGCTAATCCTACTACTTTCTTTCTCCACTTCTCCCCCACCAACTGTATGTGGAAGAACTAGGATAAATAGACAGACAACTTGTTACAAATTGCTACAGACTGTCGAAGCATCAAAACAAGCACCTGTACCATGAGTCATGGGCTAACCCACTCATCGCTACTGCCTGCACAGCTCCAACTTTCTGACAGCACACACTGAAACATTTATTGTTTCAATTGACTGCATTTACCATCAACCCTGAATGGATATCCACATAAAACATGGCAAAGCTACTCTCCAATATGTCACAGTATACTAGTCACTCACAAACATATCAACTACTCCAAAACCTGATCAATGTATAAAAGAGTGTGCATGTGCAGTAAATATATTCAGTCCAATAAAAATCTAACTTTAACAAACCCACCTGATAATGAAATGTTACATCTTCCTACAAAATCTAGGAGTTTTATTGTTTTGTCCATCCATATGGTCCTCAAAGGCATCTGATGACAGAGATGAGGATCATTACAACAATATTCAATGACCTTCCATTGTTCAAACTGAACATCAGTCCAGATCAGTCATCATTACCCGGGATCCGATGGCACGATTCAGACGATCGATATGGTCACAGGTTTGGTCCTCCCACACAATCCAGCTCATGGACTTGCTGATTTTTGGGGCTGTTGTAAGGAAATTAGTTATGAGAATTCTTTATTTTATGTTTTGTATGACTGTGTCTATATAGTTCAGAACCACGTACCAAATGTTGCATCTGTCTGACTTTGCTCCTTCTTATGTGCCAGTCTCTCAGTCAGTGTCATCAATGTATCAATCAGCTGCAATCCAGCATACAAATACAGCCACCATGTTACCATCCTGTTAGCAAGAAGATAAGGTAACCATTTTCACGTTCCAACAACTCACCAGATGTGCTCCTTTCGTGGCTAGGGCAGTTCCAAGCTCATCAGCTGTACATTTCTCTGGGACGTGATGGAGCTCCTGGTTCAGAATGGGGCCCACATCAAATCTGGGATATGAAGACATGTTTAATCTGCTTATTGAAGGGAAAAAACGGAATGAACACTGACAAGTTTTCCCCATGTATACCTGTGAGGGCGAATCTGCATGATGGTGACTCCTGTCACAGTGTCACCATTCATGATGGTGTGGAAGATGGGTGCTGGACCTCGCCACCTTGGCAGCAGGCTGGGATGAACATTCAAAATCCCACTGCTCGCGCACACACACACACACACAGACAGACACACACACAAGTTGTTGTGTTGCTATGGAGATAATGTATATACACTGAACACTGCTGACTGACATGACATTGGATAGTTATGGTATTAAGTTTCAGGCAGTCATCTTCAGCTTACCTCCTGAGGAGACAATCATACCATTTATTAAACCAAACTTTGTGTTTTATGCTTAATGTCATAAATTGTGGTTAACTTGTTTTTTTTTTTTATCTTTTTATAAGTACAAGTATACCCCTTCTTATCATTCGGCCAGACGTATGAGCAGTTAGATCATCAGACCAGCTGTAAAGAACTGACAGTTGAACAGGAAAACTGTGCAAGCATCATGAAGCGTTATGTTAGAGTTGCTCTATTTTCTAGCTTTAGGGAGTCATCTGCCTTACTGTTTCATAAATTGAGAATATTGTAAAAAATGTTTGCAGATTTGTTTATAAAGCTGTCTATAAGATTTTCACTCTCATCCAACCAGATGGTCTAGTCACCTTGCCATTCTGGTTGTTAAAACCTGTCTCAATTTCTTTTTTAGAAAACATCCAGGACCAATATTATGGGACAATGTTAACCAGCTCCCAGGTCACATCCTGTCAGTGTTTATAACAGTGTTTAACAAAATCTGTGCTAGTTCACAACATGTCCTGAAAGATTTCAAGGTCTGGGACAAATGTGAGCAATTTCATTCAAAAGTTATCTGCATTTAAAACAAGTAATTTGGCAAGTTTAACTGTGGGATAATTTGTGTTTATTCACCACAAACAGTCCGAATAGCTTACTCTACATTAGCTGTAAGTTAGTGAGCAACTTCAGCCACTGAGGATGTGTGTGTCTGTGTTCAGATCAACATCTAATTGACCTCATAGTTATCAGACACTCTACCACTCTGCCACCTGCTCATCAGGAGCGAAAACCATTCACCATCATTCATTGTTTTCTATTCTCCCAGAAGCTCCAGCTCCGCCAGCAGCTCTCTCTTCCAGAGCTCTGAGGACCTCAGCAGCAGATCCGTCCCTCTGCACTGCTCAGTCCTCCCCATTACATGCGCACTTTTTCACTCAAGATGAATATTTTGTCCGACTTCAGATTTTTTCAGTAATAATCCGACAATTACCAGATAACAGAAACTCTGGTTTAGCAACAATCCTAGAGGGCTCACTTATTTAGTTAAGGCTTACTCTTGGTTATTTTCTTGGAGGTGTTTCTTTTATTATGATTATTTAGGTCCTTATGGTACTTATCCTATCTTTGTAAAATTTTATAGAATAATATTTTTTTTGGAAGCCAAATATTGGTATTCAAAATTGGTATCAGTAGTTTCTATTTATTTGCTGTTCTAATCTGCGGGGCAGGGGAGGATTTAAAACATCACTGACAAAAAAAAGTGTGCTCACTATGGGAACTTGTTGATCAGTCTCTCGTGGAGTAAACAGCCAAAAGACACCACCACCCCAACATCAAACTGTCCATCCACATTGTCGGGGGGCCAGGGGTGGACCGGAAGGTGGTTCTCTTGAGCAAATTTCTTTACTGGGACGTCACTGGACAAAGTAACAACCTCAAGAGACTCCACTATCCCATCACCGCAGCTCCTACAAACAGAACAGAACAGGAGTTTGGTTATCATGCACTCACTTCTCTGATTCAAGATGATGAAGCCCAAGATAAATATTGAACAATACATTTTTCTGTCACCAGTTTTAGAGCTGTCTGTGACCACACTATAGCCATCCTATGAGTATCAAAATGAAGATCAGGACTTGAGGGTTTGGGTGTATCTGTTAGGATATAATTAGGTCACATTTGGATTCAGAATTGGACAAACATGATCAACTAATAAGTAAATTCTACAGGTTCCCAGTATGGAAAAAACAGTGCATTCTCAATAAAGTTACAGTGAAGCAGACCACAGAGTGATGCCCTTATAAGTAACTAGCCTTATTGCTACAGAAGTTCACTTTGCCCTTTTGTTTCTGCATTGAAAAGAAAGAAAAATAACCTCAGGTCTGGGTGTTCTGACGCTCTAAGGTTCAGCTCAGTCTAATTTCACGCTTTCATGTTTAATCATAACGGAGCACGTCGTGCCGTGTAATCTATGTGTACGTAATGTACTCTTGTGTGGGACTCGCACCTGCTGGATGAGAGGAGTTTTAGTGACTCTAAAGCGAACTGATCGGACCCAAAGAACAAGAGCCTCCACGGGGGTCCTGAGGATGACATGCGCCTGCAGAGCCGCCGCTGACCCCCTTCAGCTCCCTTCCTCCTCACGGTGTGTACACAGCAGGACTGAAGGTGGTTGAGGACTCTCAGAGGAGCTCCTGCTTTCTTGCAGTTCGCCCACATGTTGTCGCTTCCGCTCAAAATAACGTGTAAAAAGTGTCAGTGCTGACAATGGCTTCATTTCTGTGACCGAAGTAACGTTAGATTTGCCCTAAATGTGTCGGCATAAGGCGCCGCCATGTTTTCCTTTTAACTTCCGTCCCCGTCTTCTTCGTGTACGGCTATCAGCCATCGGCAAAGCAGTTTACTGCCGCCAACTGGATGCAGCCGCGTGGAGAAGAAGAAGAAGAAGAAGAAGAATCAACTTTATTGGCAGTATATATATTTTTACATACACACACTGAATTCGTCTTCTGCATTTGACCCATCCTTAGTTGAACACACACATGCAACACCCAGCAAATTACATGCAGTGAAACACACACAGGAGCAGTGGGCAGCATCAAGCGCCCGGGGAGCATATTGGGGGGGTTAAGTGCCTTGCTCAAGGGCACATCAGCCGGCTAATGGAGGGGGGGAGTATTTTTCGCATTAATCACTCCACCACACCCAAATTTTTCCTGCCCGTCCGGTGGGGGAATCGAACCGGTGACCCTCCGATCACAAGCCGCTTCTCCAACCTCTAGGCCACGGCTGCCCCCTGAGCAGATGGGTTTGACCAAGGAACAGAAGTTGCAGATGTGACGGTATATTTATGATCATTTTCCAAAATCAAAAAAACAAGAAATGGCAGCAGCCCAGTGGCCAAGCAGCTGCTTGAGCGTCTTGCACAGGATTGCGCAACGCCAGCGAAAGCTGGATGTTATCAAAAAGTACCTCGATTTACCCTAGCAGAGGTCACAGAATGAGACAGAATCACGAGATATGACTGCACAAAGGTCGTACAGATGTCCTCCAGTGCGTAGGGATTTGAATGTTAATTAATTTCCATAGTGTAGTAGCTGCACCACAATATTATTGAGGAAAAACACATGTAGGGATCAGGATTAGCAACATAATTTAAACTCCACTGTTAGTAGTAGTACAAACTGGGAATGAAACTCAACAATCAGCTATCTTTCTCTTGAGCTACTCACCCCACCTTTAATGTGTGACTGAATAAATGTTTCCTGAAGCTCACACCACAACATTATACAGTGGCTTGCAAAAGGACTCATACCCCTGGAACTTTTCCACATTTTGTCACATCAAACCACAAACATCAATACATTTTATTGGCATTTTATGTGAAAGGCAAATGTGGTATAATTGTGCCAGCTGAAAGTTATACTGAAATTGGAAGGCAGCTCAGAGAGGAGAACTAATGGTGTAAACTGTGCTAAGAAGCACATAAAAAAAATAATAAAATAATAAATAAACAAGTGCAAAGATAAGGCCAGTGTAAACTGTGCTAAGAAGCACATAAAAAATAATAATAAAATAATAAATAAACAGGTGCAAAATAAGGCCAGTGGAAAGTCCCCAGAAAACCTAGGGCAGGCCTACCTAATGGTGTAAAAAGTCACCACCCAATCCAGGACAAAAAGAGAAACCTATTGGTGTGATTAAAAACAAAGTTGGCAAAAGGGATGGACAACAGGCGTGGAAAGGTCCAAACCCTAAGGTATATAATGTGAAGCCACCAGTCATTCTGTGAGAGACCCTTCATGTGTACCTAGTGTGCTTTGTGAATGGTTTTTCCCTTTTTTGCCGGCATTGAAGTCTTTGCTGCTCAGAATCCTGTCTGCTGTTGATGATTCTACTGGACTTCGAGGGAACAATTTGACACAGTTAAAACTTAGAAATTATTGTGGTGTGGCTTTGAGCCTCCGCTCTGAGCCTACACGACACCAACACAAAGTGTCACACAATTGTGAAGTAGAAGGAAAATTCTACGTAATTTCCAATTTTTTTACAAATTAAAAAACCTGAAAAGTGCAGCGTGCCAAAGTACTCAGGCCCCTTTTCCCTGAGCGCAACCAGCTGTCATCAGAAGGTGCCTGATGATTGCTGAATGATTGAATGTTGACGTAATGATTAAATGGAGTCCACCTGTGTGTGATCTAATCTCAGTATAAATACAGCTATTCTGTGAAAGCCACAGAAGTTTGTTAAGTGAATGTTGGGGGGGCATTATGAAGTCCGAGGAACACACCAGACAGGTCAGGGATAAAGTTGTGTAGAAGTTTAAAGCCGGGTGAGGTTATAAATAGATTTCCCAAGCTTTGACCATCTCATGGAGTACTGTTCAATACATCATCTGGAAAGGGCACAATTACAAACCTACCAAGACATGGCCTTCCACCTAAACTTACAGGCTGAACAAGGAGAGCACGCTATGTGTGGTGGAAACCTAACACTGCACATCACTCTGAACACACCATCCCCACTGTCAAACGTGGTGGTGGAAGCATCATGCTGTGGGGGTGCTTTTCTTCAGCAGGGACATGGAAGCTGGTCAGAGTTGATGGGAAGAAGTATGGAGCCAAATACAGGGCAATCTGTTGATGTCTGCAAAAGGCTTGAGACTGGGACAGAGGTTCACCTTCCAGCAGGACAACGAGCCTAAACATAAAGACAGAGCTACAATGGAATGGTTTAAAAGAAAACACATTCATGTGTTAGAATTGCCCAGTCAAAGAGCACACCTAAATCCAATTGAAAATCTGTGGCAAGATGTGAAAACTGCTGCTCACAAACACTCTCCATTTAATCTGACTGAGCTTGAGCTGTTGCAAAGGAGAATGGGCAAAAATTTCAGTCTGTTGATGTGCAAAGTTGGTAGAGACCAACCCCAAAAGACTCGCAGCTGTAATTGCAGCGAAACGTGGCTCCACGAAGTATTGACTCTGGGGGCTGAATGCTTTTGCACACCGCACTTTTCAGTTTTTTTTTATTTGGAAATCATGTATAATTTTTCTTGTACTTCACAATTGTGTGCCACTTTGTGTTGGTCTTTCACATAAAATGCCAATAAAATGTATTTATGTTTGTGAATGTGACAAAATGTGGTAAAGCTCCAGGGGTATGAATACATTTGCAAGCCACTGTAATTATATTCTTAGTTTACAGAGTTCAAGTTGTTTGAAGCCTTTAGGGGAAGGATGCTTCTTAAATTAGAAGTGACGCAAGCCCACTTCACCAATGCCTTGAGGAGGGTGGGTTTGCTGGAGGCCTGACAAGTGACATCCCAGGAGGACACTGGCAATGTGCTGCAGGAACCATGCCAACCTGCAGACGACTTGGGGAGTTTGTGCCTTCAGATTAAGTCAGGCTCTTTCTTCAAGGAGAGAAGAGAAGAGTGAGTGCAGAGGGCGCATTTCGTCCCTGGTATTTCGACAAGTGACACACGACAGTAACACGTGTTCTGACGTCAACAGATTCACTACTTAAGCTTGGAAGCTTGAGGGAGCCTGGGAGGAGCACAAAACTGGTAGCAACTCACTTGGGGAAATGCAGCAGCAAGGGCGGACAGGGAAAGAAGCCATTTTATATAATTGGTCAGGTAATTCTGATATAAACATAGCACTGTCTGTGCATGTAGAAATATTTTCAGATTGTATAATTACAATAATAAATAACAATAAAACTACATACAGTGTGTACAGTCTTTTAAGAGTAAAAATCAAGTACTTTTCAAGAACTTTCAAGGTACCAAAATCAAAAAATCCAACAATAACACTCCCCTGCCTCTTTTTATGTGGATGTTTGTTTTTTGTGCATACTTTATACATGAGAAATTAGCTGGGAAACTTGTGTATACTGCTCCAAAAACAGCTGTTTGGAACGTTCCACAGGTAAACAGGTTCAGTGGTAAGGTAAGTGATAGTGTCATGACGGGGTATGAAAGGGGCATCCTTGAAAGGCTCAGGTGTTCACATTAACACTACATGGGCTCAGGAACGATGAGAAATCTTTCATCTTTGTCCACTATTTTATCACTACATCAGATATGCCCAAGCTTCTGCAGAGCCATCATGGTTTCTTACCAAACTCTCTTCTTCCCAGAAAAACGTAGTGCAAAAACATTTGCAGTGCAGACATTTGGTGTAAATTATACCTGTCTCGGGACAAATGTAGACATAGTTCTAGAAAAATATTGATTTCAAAATATCATTTAAAATACCAAACTCTTCAGCATAGAATAGACCAAAGTCCTCTCTTGTATATTTTAGTTTTCCAGGCTTGACTGAAGGTGTCACTGTGACCAGTCCTGTTATCAGCTAGCATCTATTTCTGAGGGAAAACTGACAATACATATTTGCAACCCTGTTACTGTAATTACAGAATTGCATCTCTTTCAATTCTCTCACAAGGCACAATCTATTATTTAGCTAAAATAAATATTTAATGTTTATTTCTGAAATAACATCTATGATTACGTGTTTAATCCGGTTCCTGAACCATTAAAGCAGGGTTGCAACGAGCATAGTGCACAGTAAATGAAATTAAAAAGTCTAGCTTTTGTGCCTGAGCTGGATGAATCTCTTCTTTTGACAGTTCATTACCTGTTTTAATTAAACAGAGAAAATGATAACATAAAGGGTCATCCTTCATCACATATTTTTACCAGACGAGTGTCTTCGCTAGCACAAAAAAGCCAGGGGTCCAGATTCCCACAGTGTAACCACACCCACCTAAGAAACCACCAAGAAAAGCCTGTGATTTTTAAAAATGGATTTCTTTTATTGATTCATGTGACTGTTTTCAAAGGCTTTTCCACATTGCCAGGATATGGTTCTGGTTTCATACTCTAGCTCCACCAACAGTCAACTGGGATCAAAATCGTTTCTTAACATTAAGTAGTTTAATTTGAGGCAGCTGATCAAAAAAACACTCACACCACCTTTGATATCATGTCATGTTACCATTTTTTTAAGTCATATGGGTCATTCTGAAAGGCTAAATAACCTGTTTGGTTGTAATTTTTGTAATAACCATAAACAAAAACAATTGAAACTATCCATGGCTAGATACCAGTAACACAATATGCATATTTTTGTGATTTGAATGTCATATAAGGCAGTATTAAAACAAGGTACAGACATGGTTCTAGGGGCATACAACTCCTCGTACGTGTGTAACAAGGTGATGTGCGAAGCATGAACAGGATGTGTTCAGAAGCAACAGCTGTTCTGTGGTAGTTCATCTCTGAGCTGCAGAGCACAGATCAATGGGAGCATGAAGGAACTATTCAGTGGTTTCCTATGTTGCTATGCTGTCTTATTTCTTAATCAGGGCCACATGTCTAGACAGGAAGAGGGTCCTTTGCTTTTTTTAAATATCATTTCAGTTAAAGGCACGCATTTCTGTAACACAAGTCCTTAAATACAAGAGTAAACTCAAAGCAATATCAATATTACACAAGCTGTCAAATAAATAGCATATTCTGAATAAGTCTGTGGGGGGAGGGGGGTATCAGTCTGGTTGATTTGACATTTCTCTGTGTTGGTCTTTGCTGGTTCCGGTGACTTGAGCTTCTGGTTGCGAGTACTCTTCAAGGAATCTGAGATGAAATTCTTTTAGTTTCTCCAGGAGGACTTTCAGCTTCTCTGGGCTTGGAAGGATGGTCATTCTAAGAAACAAATACACAGTTTGTTTATATACACCACTGTTTCACTTCATCACTTTACTCTCCTGGCAGGCACAAGCTGGAGTCCGCTGGGGATGGGCATTTCTGAGTCATTTCCATAATCATTTCATTAATGGATTGTAAGGGTTGGTGACAGCGGCACATCTTAAACTCCACTGTCAGTTGTAGCCCATCTGCTTTGCTCATAACGCTACACTGCACTCCAGTAGCTGTTGTTCACCGCCACAGTAATTTGAACGTGGACTCAGCAAACGCCAGCAGCTCTCAGAAGTCTCCTCCTTCCACAAACCTTAACGGGCGCATATCTGCAGCTCCTTGTCATGATGAGCTGGCAAATGTTCTCTGACATCATAACAACATGCTAACACTGGTAGCTAATGAGGTGATGAGTCATCACATGTTATCCGTCTCCGCTGGCTTGGCCATTTGGCTTTCAGCCTGTAACGGAAGATCAAGTGATGACTGACTGAAAGCGCTGAACGTTATCGAGCCCAGATGTGTCATTTTGACTATGTGGATCCATTATCTATCTGTTATCTGTCCATTATCTGGCAGTGATAGGATTAATCAGCACTGTAAGAACTCATCTGACAAGGGCTTGAACCTAACGGATGTTCATTTATATAAAAAAGTCCCGCACAGCAGGTTTAACAAACTGTGAGTAAACCAACCACAGCTCGGCGTAAACTAGCGAGTAGGACATATCCTGTGTAAAAAGTTGAAATTTAGGCCCGAATACAACACAGACAGAAAAATCATAGTAATAAAAAATAAAAATAACTGCTCGTTCATCATTCAGAGTTTGAAATCCAGACAGACGGGTGGTCTGAGTCTTTGAAAATGATCTGTCTTAATCTTATTATAAGGAAAGAAGGAAATATTCATGGTAACCTGAAGTGATAGGTTCCCTCTCTCTGGCCAAATCCACTTCCTGGGACCACGCAGATACCAGTTTCCTCCAGCAGTTTGAGGCAGTACAGCATATCAGGAGCCATGGACAGGGACTGCACATACACACAAACAGGAATGATACATTTAGGTGAGCAGCTGTCAGGCAGTGCTGTTGATCTGATCAGTTTTAGAGATGTTTTGACACAGATCTATTTCTGCTTATTACTGTGTGACAGGCCCCTGGCAAACATTCCAGCCACAAAACAACCTATGTCTGTGCCATGTCCACATGCGGTAACAGACCTGGGCTTCCTGAATTGCTCGTGCTGGGATGAAGATCTGAGGGAAGGCATACATGGCTCCTTGGACTGGATTGCACTTGATCCCAGGCACAGAGTTCAGGATTTGCTCTGTCAGCCTTGCCTTGTGAGCCAGGGCATCCAGGACTGAGCGCTTCTCCTGGGCACAACATAACACATGATACACAAGAGTAAGAAAATAATCTAGTAAATTACTGCACATTGGTATGGTATTAAACTTAAGTTCCCACCAAATGGTCACCTCAACACATCCCTGGCAACAGGAATTCCTTCCTGGGGAGGTGTAATCACTTCAGAATGACATCTTATTGACTGTGGATTTAATGCTTAATGAATAGATCTACACTCTATAGACAAAAGTACTGGGCCACCTGACCATGACAGCAACACAGACTTGTTTTGTAGGAGGTGATGGTGTGATCCATGGTACCCCATTGTTCAGATGTCTATTGCAACTTGGGAATTATAGACTCAGGCAGAGGTGAGTCACAGTGCTTCTGCCTTTGGTCAAAAACAGAATTGTTTCAACATGTCTCAACGGTTGCTGTGCTCATAACATCGGAACAAACAAAAGCCAGGCACACACACACCTTTGTAAACTGAGCGTAGGAGGGCTCGTGCTCTTTGGGGGGATTTACAATGACGTCCATCGCAGCCTGACCAGAGACGGGAGGGCAGAGGCGGACAGACAGCAGTTTGACTAGCTGGGCGTTCACCTGTGGGTCCATGTTTAACACCTCCATGTAGCCTCCGCGGAAACCACACCTGATTGGGAGACGAAACAAGACACAGTCAAAATAAAAGGCAATCTGCACGAGTCGTGTGAAACTGTCTGTGAAACACATCATTACGGTCCAAGTTACCCTGGATGAGCAGTTTACATAGTCAAAGTAAGAATCCATAGCTGGAGGAGGCGATTCATTTTTTGGGAGCCTTTTGAGTTCCCAGTTAAAGAGATACTAGACAAAGTCGCAGACTGGTAAAAAAAAAAAAAAAAAAGGCACAACATTAAAAGTCATATTTCTGTGAAAAAAATCTTTGCTGAAAGTGCACCAGTCAGTCCAATATGTCTGCCCTGTATAAGAGAAAGAACGTTACTATCATTCCATGGATAGTAGGATGGACTTTCATCTAAGATGGAGAGATATGCGACAAAACTGCAAACAGAGGGCAAGCTAGCCTGGCTCTGTCCTTAGGAAAAATAATCTACCTGCCAGTACCTCTAAAGCTCACTGAAAAAAAGAGTTATCTCCTACACTGTTCTTTTATCCGTACAAAATCCAACACACAATAACAACAGTTTCCTGTTTTTTTTTTTAAGACGTTATATGCTGAACTGGTCCGGAGGGAATGACTTCCTGGAATCCTCACCAACTGCCTGGAAGCCTCACAGTAATGACAAAACTCAAAGGAAGTTACTGCGCCTGTCTCCTGACTGTAACTAGATATTTATCTTATAGACATGAGAGTGGTATCAGTCTTCTCATTGAAATCTGTGAGAAAGTTTTCCAACACGTGGAACTGGTTCCTCTCAGAAACAAATTTCATTTTGTTACTTTGTACTTGGGAATATGCAGATTGGAGTCTTGAATAACAACAGAGACATTAATAGGTTGCATTATTAAGGAAGAAGAAGAATGTTAAGAACGTCCCTCTTCTCTGCTCTACTGCTCTATGAACTGTGCTACTGTTACAGGTAGAACCAGCTGAGCGGAGAGCTGAGAAATACAATAAGAATTATATATCCTGAGTTGCCAGGTTAAAGGATTTTGTGCATAAAAACACTGTATATTTCTGGAGAACTTGCTATAGAGCAAAAGGAAATACAGTGTCACTCATTCAAATGCTCATTCTTTACCTGCAAAGAGAAAAGCTGCTGTGTGTGTGTGTGTGTGTGTGTTCATTGCAGAGGATACTCACTCTCCAGTGTAGCCTTTGGAGGTGGAGTGGAAGGAGGCCAGCTCCACATTGTTGAAGTACTCAGGGCCCATCTCATAGAGGACCTTCTTAAAGGAGTGGAAGTGACAGTCTGAAGAGTACACGTTGTCCTGGTAGACCTGGAAAAATACCAGCCACGTTGATCACAAACTGTGACCCGTCCAATCACAATCACACATTCATTGTGCTGAAATAACATCCACGAGCTGCAGTTGTAGCCTGCGTGAAGACTAATACAGACATCCAATGATGAATTCATTAAGAATTAATAATAATATGGACATATTATGGCCATTGTTAATTATCCATCCCTAATATTATCTCCATTAATAATTAAGAATTAATTGTGGACATAATATGACTTAACACCTTAATAGTGTTTGCTATTATACCTTTCATCTGAACATTAAAAATAGAAACTACAATAACTACTTAAAGATTTACTGTCTGAAGAGATTTAGGACTCTTCTGTTTTTTGAATTCACTAATATTTGTGTTATGTCTTCTTGTTTCTTACTCTCAATTAGACTACATGATTAAATAAAGATTAGATAAGTAAAAAAAAAATAACTTTTTTTTCTTGAAATGAACATCCAAGTTCTCATAACATTACAGGGTTTTCTCTGCAACAATTTGGATTTATTCTGTCAGCTTTTTTTCCAGTGAAGGGAGATCTTAATGCTTCAGCATACCAAGACATTTTGGACAATGCTATGCTTCCAACTTTGTGGCAACAGTTTAGGAAAGGACCTTTTCTATTCCAGCATGACTGTGCCCCAGTGCACAAAGTCCATAAAGACATGGCTGGATGAGTTTGGTGTGGATGAACTTGACTGACCCACACAGAGTCCTGACCTCAACCCCATCCAACACCTTTGGGATGAACCAGAAACATTGTGAGTCAGGCTTTTTGATCCAACATCAGTCTCAAAATCTTATTGAAAGCCTTCCCAGAAGAGTGGAAGCTGTTACAGCTGCAAAGTTGTCTTTGTATTTAAAATGCAACATCATTAAAGTCCCTGTTGGCATAATGGTGAGGTGTCCCAACACTTTTGTAAAAACCTGATCCTCTTGACTGAAATAGGTAGCAAGCAATTTTTATCAGTTTTATGCAGAAGAAGAGTCAGATGACACACCAAACGTCCTTTTTTATGTGACCACACACACAGCCTGAAGCAAAAAGCTTGAGTTAACAAAGAAAGTTAATAACCACAGTCATCATACTTGAATATCTCTGAGTGGGGTAAGAAAATATTAGCAGATAATTACCAGCATCAGCTATCAGCTGGGCTTTGCTGCTTGTTTTGTATAAGTGACAGAACAGCTTCAGTGCAGTCTCTCATTCACCATGCCATTAAACTGACTATCTCTTGTATTTCTACTAGACAAATTCTAGACTCTTTCATGTGATTTAAATACACTTAAATAGGTAGCAAAGAGTGAAAATGCTTCTTATTACAGCCACAGGTCAAAGTTGTTTACTAGCTTTATCATAACCGCAGTACATTTAGAACCACGTGTTGACTAAAATACCGCGCAGATACCTCAGACTAAAAAAGATAGGAGCTCAGATTTCAAGTCAGGGCAGCAGAGGTTTAAATGGGATTTGGACACGCTGACTCATGTTCATATCGCAGCAGCGAGGAGAAACCCTTCGGGAGAAAACACTGTCTGACACATTCGATACCTGACGTAGTCCCAAAGGATCAAGTTACCAAGGCAACTCAGGTCTTTTCAACTTAGACTTTCTTTAAATAAACCTGATTTACTGAAGTGAGTCGTATTGTAATGCTACTTTATGAAGCATCTCTAAGGTTGCTCTGGATGACTCTCACTGTTTTTCACAGGGATTATTTCCTCAGTGGAAAGTAGTTCTAGGAATGAAACTGTCAACAATGAGGTCAGAGTGAAATGATTAGGTTACTCGCAGGAGTGGTCAGGAGGCCACTGAATTTTTAACAATAGATTTTCAATGTTATGATTCATATTCAACTGCATTGTATGGGGGGTGGGGGGATAATCTCTATCCCGCTATCCCTTTAAATATCCCGCTATCCCTTTAAAAATGTAGTTTAAAGTTTAAATATTTATTTCTGAGGAGGTGGTAGTGGTAGTACGTATGTGCCGGCAGCAGATGTTACCTCATCAGCCATGACAAACAGATTTTCCTCATAGGCAAAGTTCAGCACTTCCTCTATGCACTTCTTACTCTGCACCTGACCTGGGAAACATAGGAGGGGATGAGTTACTGTTATATACACTGGATTAATTAATATTACTGAATTGAAACACTTAAAGAAGACCTTCTCTTATCAGAAACACAGTAAACACATTCGTGGCTCTTACTCTTCAGGACAAGTTTTAATAGACAGCATGACCAAGTCGCCTCAGCTAATGAAAATGAATATCATCCTACCGGTGGGGTTTCCAGGGTTGATGATGCAGAGGACTCTGGGCTGGCAGTGCTGCTTGGCCGTCCGGTAAGCTCGCTGCAGTTCTTCAATATCCAGCGCCCAGCAATTGGCCTCATCCAGGTAGTAGTGAATGTGCACGGCCTCTAACTCCGAGATGGTTGCAGAGTACAGTGGGTACTGGGGGATGGGAATCATCACGCCCGTCCTGGATCTGCCCTCACCCGACACTAGCAGCTTAAGGATGCTCTAGAAACAAGAGATATGACCTGTGATTCATCTGTTTGTAAAAGCTGCTCCTCATTATCAGATGTACATATTGCTAACCCAATCAGAATTATTTTAACAGCTTTCTTCCACGCTCCAAAAACTAAACCCTCTCCTAAAGAAATCACACCACACTGAAATCAGTACTGCATAAAATAGTTCAACACCCCGAATATTTCACTTTCATGACAAAACACGGAGTCAAGATGAAGGGAGTGTGTGTGCAAGAGGAAACTCGAATTCAAAACGATGCGTTCCAGTTACTTCTTTGTCAGCACCCCACCGCCTCCTCCCTCCCACCAGCCCAAACACGCTGCTCATACCATGATGCCATCACTGGCCCCCGTGGTGAGGTAGATGTTGTTCCAGTCAGAAGGTACACCCTGGTCTCTACGTGTGACGTAGTCAGCAACGTCCCGTCGGACACACTCCACGCCCTGGCTGGCACTGTACGAGCCTGAATCAAGATCACAACATACAGCACACGCCAAACAGTTTTAATACAGAGATGATGCTGCTTTTATCTCAGTGCAGTAACATCAGGTTTACGTCTAACTGAAACGCTCAAGGATAAAATGTTTTTAGACGTTTTCCCCCCGCTGAGCAGAACTATGCTGCGTGTGGCTGGTGAGTAGGAGAAGATCGATATCATGGGTAACTGCTACATTTAACATGGCAATGATTAATACTCAATAGCCTCTTCAGCACACTTGGGCAAATTAATCTCCATCCTAACATAATGAACACTAGAAAATTAAACTAAAATATGCTCATAACTGCTGCAAAATAGTTACAGTAATAGTTATTCTAAATATCTGGATGAAAAGCATTACATATGCAGGGTATTGTTTTCACAGATACTTGTGCTAACAGAATGAAACAAACTGCTTCAGCTTGCTCTCACTCTCCAACATTTCACCTGTTTGAGACCAGAGTTAAAACGGGATGTGTTAATGTGCCTAATCCCTTCTGACATGTGCCCAACTGAAAACAGCACAAAGACAATGTTTTCAATATTTTACCTCATAAACTTCATTGAAATCACTTAGCTGATCATGTCAAATCGTTTTCATAGCTCATGTTATAAAGCCTCTTGGTAAATTTGCCTCTATGTATTCTGGTATCATCTCAGGTGTCGCTGCTCACATGCACACACTTATCCACACACACGGTCTGGCTCACAGTAAGAAGAACCACACACACACCAAGGCTTTGTCCTCCACAGTCCTGGAGGATGCGTCGGGCTCGTTGCTTGGCATCATCGGGAAAAGCCGGACTGTCCAGCAGTTCGGGGAAACAACACAGAGCCACCACCTGCAGTGAGGCACAATTTAGACACACCAATGACAAGATGGAAAAAAAAAGAACATTCCCAGAACATATGTGGGAAGTTCTGTGAACCATATCTTACCCAAAAAAACAATCTGATTCCTGGAACATTAAGAAAACTTTCCTGAAAAACTCTGAGGTAAGTTTTCTTTAAAGCAAAGATTCTCCTACAGACAACATCTGTGCAACATTCCCCAAACAAAATTATTGTTTGGCAGTTAGGAGCTCATACTGTGAATGTAGGTCTGTTCCTGCAAACTTCAGCGCCTGTCCAATGCTCACCTGACGGACAAAAGTGATTGGCTGCTGGCCCATGGCATGAGCATCACCAATGTTGGCTTTGATGACCTCAGTGAAAGGCTGCTTCACACCCTAGACAGAGACAAGAGAAAAATATCACCGTAATACATCATCTTGCTAATTTAGGCACATAACTGCACATTGTGTGAAAGTGGACAGGACTGACCAAACTGGACTGTTTAAACTGTGTGCAGGCCTGTGCACAGGATTCGTTGGACTCCAAAGTAGATCCAGTGAATGGCCCTTCCCAAAATCATATCAGCATTACCTTCTGGATATTGTACACCTTTTCTTCCTGGAAGAAGCCTTTGGAGCAGACTAAAGAAAGCTGGTCGCTGCTTTATTACTTAAGTCTAAAGCCTTTGTTAGCTCTCTCTTTATCTCCTCCTTTCCTTCTGGCATCGCCATTTATGTGCAGCTCCAAGCACAGTAAGGAGTAACTTAAATAGTATATAGCAGTTATTTAAGACCATTAAACTGATCAATACATGGCATTTTGATACGCATACAGATGTTATTAAACAGGCAACATTTTTACTCAAGCACCAAAAAATGAAATGTTTATTTTTTTGCTTGAATAAGTAGGCTTGATTTTAAATATTTTGGTTCAGAATAAAATATGCTCATTGCTCATATTTAGACTGGCTTGAAGCCGCTCCTGCCGCCCTGCCCTCCGGAGACCTTCACGGGATGATGCAACACATCTGTAGCGCATGTGAACAGTCGTGTGTGAAATGTAACTTATTGCACTCTTATAATGTTTTATTTAACACGGAATGTAGGCGGTTAATGACATATACACTTAAACCGCGAATGGCCTTTAACTCTCATCAAACTCCTTCCATGATGATCACACAGAGCAGGTGCATCAGCGTTACCAAGCGTTATCTGCTAGCTAGTTTAGGCTAATGAAGTTACAGCACACATAAACAACGAATCTCTGTGACCAGTGGGGTAACTCTTAGCAGCCATACCCACTAACCTGCTGAAGTCTTCTCTCGATGTCCCCCGCTTTGATAACAATAGGTCCTCTCACGGCATATTCTACCGCTTTCACTTGCGGGTTTAAGGTCGCCATGGTCAGGGTCTTCTCTCGCATCCTCACTGGATCTCCCGTTTCCACAGTGGCCTCTGCCGTGCTGAACCGTTTCAGCCCGCACTGCTCTGTAGGCCCCTGCGTTTTAGATCGAGCTTGCTGCCATAGATGTGAACAAAGCGAGTCCGTCCGGAGGGGAACATGAGGAGACCGGTGTACTAAGTGTTTAAGACGATGCATCTTTCCTCAGCTTCAGCTCGGTGGCTCATCAATCGAGATGGCTGGTTGATATTTACACTATGGCGTTTGTACGGCACTTACACTGAGGCACACGCAGATGGGCAAGGCGCGCTTTCCGCGGGCTCACCGTCCGCCTCGGTCCTCTGTGAGACTGTGAGAAATCACATTCCTACCATTTTATTTGACCTCCATCTTTTTTTTTTCTTTTTCAAGAAAACTTTATTGACCACAGCATCTGCGCTAATAATTAATACGAGACGCAATTATATACAGCTTCAAAGCTAACTAGAAACTCCTCAGCGTCATCTGTAGGCTATAGATAATACATTAGATAAAATAATTAGAGATACCACAGATACTTTTTATGGAATAGGGTATCGATTTTAATAAAATCGTGTCCAATCTTAACTTGGAAATAAATTAGTTAAAGGATAAAGAGCTAAATGTATAAGACTACTACATATTACTCATTTCATCGTTGCTTGAAAAATGCGAACTACAGACGTACACAGGATATGATTCCCACCAAAGCACAAAGGAAGTCAGGTCTGTGTAGAGACACAACAACTGACAACGAAGATGAAGAACAAAGAACATACTGAAACATCCGTGTCTGATGGTTCAAAATTCTTCTATTTTTATTTCCTTGTCTGAACTGAGACAGAAAAAAAATCTAAAATACATATCATACATATGGGCCTAATATATAAAACATTACATTTACAGACAATGTTACTGTTTTTTAAGGCCTTATAATCAAAATACCCGATCTTTAGCATCATCAAGTATATGGCACCTTGTTAAGTTTAGGTATGACTATCATTATATTTGCTAATAATTATTTCATACTGTGTACTGTGGTGCATGGTTGTGTGTCATAACATAGCAATTTTATTATTTATATTTTTTATATGAATGCATGGTATACATTGGGGAGGGGGCCCAGTGTCTGATAATGTGTACAATATCCATAATAATTACTACACTGGCAATGACCACTGACCACCACCACTGCTTGAACAGACAGGTTGTTGAACAGATATAAACTGTGGAGTATGATGACAGTACACCTAAAGACAGTATTGTGGCTTCATCGTCACACAAACAACAAATGAACATCAACAAATTAACAAGTGACATAGTGTATGTGGCCACCTGTAAAATGCATCAACATCAATTATTTCAAATAATGACTCAGTTTTGAAAAAAATGAACATGATAACAGCCTGAATTCTAACCTGTGAAATATTCAGGGACTAAATGTACACCTATTTCCTCCTGCAGAGGCTCAACACCACTGCCAGGAATGTGTGTTTTGTCACTGCCAAGTTGGTGAAACCGTGTGACATGCTTGTTTTGTTTGTAATCATTCTTCCAACTTAAGTGATGAGGTATACCTGCCAAACTGTAAATCAGAACTCTGGTGAAATGCTTGGCTACAGATGTTATATGTCAGAATTGGCTGGACGGTTTATATACTGATGCAGTGTGTATTTGTTGGCCAGCGTGTTTGTTAGTGCTGAACATCTATTTTCTCCTTCTTAATTCTGCTTCAGAATCAGTTTTATTGCCACGTATGTTTACACATACAAGGAGTTTACTTTGGCATAAGGTGCAAATACACAGTATAAATACAGAATTAGAATTGGAAGTACAATATTTACAATAAGAAAAACAAACTTAAAGTTACATAATAATGTAACATGTAAATCAAAATCATGTTTACTGAACAACATATTCATCCATTCTCTTTGTCTTCCGCCTCTGTGCTGAGGATGATTCTGAGACTGCTATCTGGTTTGCCTCACACATAGCTGTTGTTCTGGAGTAAAGATCTGCAGCAGTGGTATCACTGCATTTCTGCTTCATGGTGTCAGTCACCGCATTTTTGTATGTGACTGCTTGGGCAATGCCAATGGTCTCCTAAACCTGCTGTTACAGACAGGAGAGTGTGGAAATCCATCAGCAAATACACTGAGGAGAATTGTTTGAGTTTTGCTCTCAATCCAGTTGCTGTAGGTGTCTTGATTGTGGAGAAGCACTTAATGATAGCAGGGAAATTATCAATCACTGCAGTCACTGACTGAAGCTGGCCTGCCCAGCATGTAGTTGACACCTGCACAAGTTCTCATGGCTGCAGCACTAACTTCTTTTGAGTGTCTACAAACTTATGGTGGTTTACAAGGGAGACACTAAAGAAAGAATGGAGACCTTCCAGCATGTTGAAGAACTTGTGTGGCGTAAAACAAGATTTAACTCATGTGCGTAGCAATGCACATAAATTGCCTCAGAGCGCTTTTTTTAAGAAAAAAGGGCTTGTACACCACCAACATCCCCACTCATGACAGCTGCCCCATCATAGGTCTGTGCCACATTTCAACTGATCAATTCCTTTCTTTAGCAACTGATTTTCAATTGCAGCTGTTATCAAAGTAGAGTCAAACTGTGACACTTCTGTAAGGGCTAGGAACCTTTCTTTGACGGCACTCTCCACAGACACGTATCTAACACACAGTGCCAAGTGTTCTGTCTTTCCATACCTGGCCTCATCAGCCACAATGGCATACTTCTGTTCTATTCTGTTAGTTCTTGTGAACAGCACTCTATCATCTCATTTTGGCTATCGGATGAGAGGTATGTGGTGAATGCTTTGAATGCTATGCCTTGCTTCCCCAAGAAGCAGATTACTGCTACAATACACTGTAGATATTCCTTTGTTTCACTAATTTCACTGGCGCTTGTTGCCTCTATCTGCTCTACAACCACACTGTCCTTATGTGTCTGTGTTGTTTCATGTTTTTGAAACTTGCTAAGTTCCTTTTGCCAGTTATTAACTCCATCACTAACCAGTGCATCCTTTCTGACATTTTTGCCAAATACCCCACAAGGAAAGCAGAAAGCAGCATTTTGTCTAGCTGAGTATTCCAGCCATCTGAAACCTTTGAACCTGTTCTTGAAAGGCTCTTTTTTGTGCGTCAAACTGAGTATGAGGGTAATGAGACAGCTTTAAGTGTTTAGGAGCAGTGTCCTTATCCCCTAAGTCTGAACAGATCTCTTCTGTCCCTGCTGCTTTGGCTTGGTGGTCTGTATGTTGCACTCCCTGTGTCTCTTCATTTCTTTCACTAGTTGGTTCCCTCTCATCCCCTAGAGACTCTCCTTGTTCTTCTCCTTGTCCTTTAATTTGAAAAAATGTGGTGTAAAATAATATGTGTCAAAAAGTAAATGTAATATAGGCTGCTTAATGCCAATAGGTTAGTATGGGAGTATGAATAGTTACTGTTTCTGCTTGCCACTATTCACTATAAGTCAATTTGTTGTTTTCTCTCCTGGCTCTTCCTGTATGTTCTCCCTTTCTCCTTCTCCATCTTTCTCTCTTTCTCCTGGCACTGACACTCATACACAAATATACTGTGTTAAAATGTTATGGAGATCATTTACAGATTCTAAGGATATGGTCAAAAGGCACACAGAGGAATGTCATTTTCAATATCATCATCATTATTATTATTGATTATATATTTATTTATTTTTTTAAAATCACAAAGCCCTTTCACAAGAGAAGCTGTATTCTCCATTGTGGGTTTGACATTAAAAGTAAATAAATAAATAAAAGCAGGGGACCATTGCCTACATAAGTAATTTGATACAACATACAGACGGCTGGTTTATATTATCCGTTACTTTAGCTTAACACTGTACAGAAAAAAACAAGACGGAGGTCATTATGGACTGCCCCTAGTCTCTCATCTGAATGTGTCTTTTTTCTTTAAAAGAACTGCCATATGTCCATTGGTTACTGGCAGGCCACACACACACACACACACACACACACAGAGAGAGTGAGGCACGTGGCATGCCTCCAGTGACGTGTTAAAGATCTTGTGATCCTTGTTATCTTTGTTATTATTTTTATATTAGTGAGCCATTTCGTTAAAAGTACCGTCTAATGTGTAGCTAATTACCTATTGTATTTCATTCATTTATCCCCAGCTTTTAACAGCAATGCTTAAATGGTTAAATAGATAGGAAAATGTAGTTGGTGAATGGTTGAAGTTGTTATTTCAAAATCCTGAATAAAAAGTTCAAATAGCTAAAAAAAAAAGCTAAAAGTAGGCAAACTGTTCAAAATGGTTGAAGGTACCAAAAGTAACTTATAAACAGCTAAAACTGTTAGCTTAAATCAATGAATAAAATGTTGAAATGGTTATATAAAAATATTTATAAAAATGTGAAAGAGGTGAACAGTGGATATATTGTTGAAATAGGTCAAAGTAATGGATAAATGGCTGAAATGTGTGTTTTCTTGACAAACTGAAGTTCAGCTGTATGAAAAAAAATAACATCCAGTTTAAAATTAGCTCATGACAGGAGATGTTGATGAAGAGGCACTTAAGTGTAATACTTGATTAAATTGTCATCAGTTACATTCCATCACTGGTTCTTCTAAATTTTGACAGTAAGATTTATTTTTACTGCAAATGTATATTGGTTCCAAACATCACTTGTTTGGTCTCCCTGAATACTAATAATCAGTACTGGTCCTGAAAAAAAACCCATATCGTTTGATCTCCAATCGAAACATTAGATCAGCAAGAGCTCACTGGACCAGCTGTTCAGTCAGTTGACGTTCCACATACTATTAATCATGAAATATTCCAACTGTGAGTCAAGTTCATTCTGTTAACATAAGTGTTTGGTTGATGAGAAATTTTATGAGCTGGGAATCAAGAGAGTCTGAGATAAGTGACCAGTGCCGACATTTGTGTGAAATGTTCAACAACAGAACCTTTTTTTAAATTGGTTTTATTATTGTGATGCAACAGAAGCCTTCTGGTGGCAAGTGGAATGATTTTTAAAATCGAATGAATGACAGTCTGTAACATTTTTGGTGGATAGTATCTTTACATAAAATTTCTATACAACAATAAACATGAATAAATGCTGCTAGAATTATAATATATAGAGTATATTGTGAAATTATCACAATACAGTGATACATGTGATTCTGCTGCAGTTCATCAAATAGAACATCAATTTAACAGCAATAATTTCTCACTGAATAAAAAGTTGGACAGATAAAATACAATTTTAAAAGAAAACTTATTACCTCAGCCAAAACTCACTTAAGTGTGATTCTAGAAAAGCTTGAACAAGGACACTCTATGTCCTCAACCCTACTTACAGACCACTGAAGAATGGCAATCTAAACAAAAAAAAAGAAAACTTTATTCTATTTTAGACTATCTATTCTTGATAAGCTTCAGTCTCAATAACAAAGGCTCATCATCTTCAGTTGCCCAGATACCAACACCTTCTATTAACATGAATCTAAGGTCAGCTGAAGATATGCACTTGATAACACAGTTCATTTATTTTAAATAAGATGACAACCTTTAGTGTTTCACTCTCCTCAATTAAATCCATTTAAACCTGGAGGCCTTAAGACACAGTATGGTTTATACACAGGAGTATGCATCCATGTAACAGGTGTGAAATGTCCTCAGTACCTCTCTTCCCTGCAGCACACCACGCATCATCCTGCCTTTACTCCAGAAACATGTGTTTGCATGACTGTGGCGGTTGTAAAACTGAAGGTGCTGAAGAGCTGTGCTTTCCTCAATTCTACTTCAGGCTGAAGATTCTTCGCTTTTCAGAAAATCACCCCATGAGCCAAGTGACACACATCCAGGTCCAAGTTCAGCTCCAGACAGTTCTGCCTTCTTTGGTCATCCTCTTGCTATTCGACAGGTTCTCTTTTAATCGGGCTTTAATCTATAAGATGAGTCTTTGGCCCAGGATTTTGCGGTTGATTTCAGCCAAGGCCACAGAAAACACAAAGGCCTTCTCATCAGAAAGACTTGCATAGATGTCCACTTCCTTCTCTTGTTTCTCTGTGAACACAATAAAAACACAGTCCATGACAGAAATACCATTTTAGAAATACATTATTTAACAATGGATGCAAAGTGCACTGAAATTCACACCCCTTCTTCTCTGTTGATTTACACTGGAACAATGACATGGCACACATGTCACATGAAACTGCACAACCTGGGCCTTCGAACCATACCTGGCATTTACCTGTGTGCTCATGTGGATTTAAAGAGGGCCTGATCAGGAGTATTCAATGTTACAGAAGTGACTTATGTGAGTCCAGGTACTATAGCATCATGAAATACATAGACTAACAGCTCGCACAGATGCCACCTTGGTTGAGTCTTAGTTGGGTCCATGTCCCCTCTATGGGGGGAGGAGTTTATGACCTGTACTGCAGCCAGCCACCAGGGGGTGATAAAGATGTTTTGGCCTCACTTTTGGGGAGCTCTCATCTCATCCATGTTTATGCACAATCAGTGCTTCCAAAGTAAGTGATGGTGGACAAAATCTACAGTTCTCATCCTGCACAAAAATAAACTCCAGAAGCTCCTCTGAAGCTGATACGATGATTCAGCAGTCGGGATTACACAAACCAAGAGGTATTTCACTGCTAAAGTCTGAAGACATACAGGCAAAGCTACAGGTGAATACAAAGACCGGTAAAACACAAAACAGTCAGCAAACATGTTAAGTGTCAGCTGCATTAAGAGGAAATGGCAGCTTTCATAGTGGAAAAAACAGGAAGCTTTGCTGTTACTGTTGTTGCACATGAAGTGTGTGGACATGGCCTTCAATGATAAAGTGAAAGTAAAACATTGTTAAATAACCTGTCTGAAAACAGGATCCGCTACTGACATGAGAGTCAAATGAACAAGACGGGTGAGTTGGTCTCACCTCTTGTCTCAAACAAAAAGACATTAAATTACTGTCGTTTTGATGTGTGTTCCATTCAATACACATTACAAGAGACCTGAAACTGAAAGATCGCTTATTTTACCTTTCTCCTCCTCTTGTTTCTTCAGCCCCACTGTTTTGGGTCTCCCCCTTCCCCTCCGGATGGGATCTGACTGGCTGTTGGCCCGCGATCTTCTCCTGTTCTCCATGTCACTGGTTAAAGAAGAGTCGATCCTCTCTCTGCGAATGCGCTCTGTTCTCCTCCTCTTTAAGTCCAGCTTGTCTGGAGCAGAAAATGTGGAGAATAAAAAAAAAAAAAAAAACATATCAGCGTAATTTGTATATTAAAACTGGTTCCAAATTGACGTCTTTGGTCTGAAAAACAGCCAAGCCAAGGCAAAAATTGTAGGCAAAATTAAGAATGAGGTCAACTTGCTGTGTCAGAGCCACAAAAGTGGTGCTAAGTGTGGATGAGATGGACACAGCTGTGCAGGTTGTTGTAAGAATGATTTCTTTAATCAAAGGAAAACTGTTACCTGCTCCAAGCACTAGAACAGTTTGGACATGTGGACTCAAAATGGGGGCCGATGGGTAATGGGTTATTTTGCCCTACCAACTGGTAAGGGCAAAATAAAATAATAAACTCCTCTGAGTCCGACTGTAGGCAGCGTGTGATTATTATGCCTGAGCCCCTGCTAGACTAATATTCATTATATTTCAATAGATCAGTATCATCAGATGAAAGTATTCAACATTTACCAAAACATGGCATTGTTGTGCACAACTGGTGTAACTAAAAATACAGACACAAATTATAAAGACATAATTAATCAGAAACTAAAAATAACACAGGTAATAAATAAGCATAAAATAAATAGATAACTAATAGTCAAATAAAAATATTAGGGGTTTATAAATATATTGAAGGAACATTTGAGTATCACAAATATGTTTTGTTAACATACAAGGATTTGTAGCTGTGGTTCATTTTGAGAGGTGTTGTGTTTAACCCCTGACCATGAGATGAAGAGCTGTCTCCAGCCATTTGACTCCAACGTAACAACAACTGAGGCAGGAGGAAGTCATGGAAATAGCTACAGTGTACACACAAAGAACACAGGCTTGTGAAACTATATATCACTGTGCTTACAGTATCACAGCACACTGAATCATAATCCCCATATCATGATTTTTATTCATATCACCAGACTCTATCACAGTCCTGATAAATATTACACTTTGGCTATCAAAATGGATTTTTTAAACAGTCAGGCTTGGTTGTACAACAAATTCAAAATTTATCTGAATTTTAATGTTCCTTTAGTCCATTGTTTTCTTCCATTGTGAACATACACTGCAGATCAACAATGGTACGGGTCCTGCTGTGAAGAAACAATAATAGCTGAAGTTCCTTCTGCTTTTTTATGTAAATTTGTGTACGGGCATTAAGCACTGTGTGTATGCTGTGTGTATACCGAGAACGAACAGTAGAATAGAATGAACATTACTTTGCAAGTATTTTGCACAAGGTCAAACTACACTGTCAGAAGCAGTTCATTAGCTTTATGCAAGATGATTCTTACCTGCTAGAGCTGGAGAAGACCGCTCATTTAATTTGGCATTTAGAAGTTTTCTGCTAATAAACACGTAGCCACATGTGCAGGACTTGCACGCAACTGGAATCTAGAGAGAAACCGTAAAACACACAAGATTTAATTACTGTAAAGGCTTTGTCATTTGTGGGGCAAGAATGAGCAAAGTACATTCCTCTTCAAGCACAAATGTGTTCTCAGGATTGTGGCCTATTTAAATTATGCAATATCTTACACACAAGTGGAGCTGGTGTCATGTGATGCTAAGAAAAGGGGATCATTTAAAAGCGTGATTCTCACAGTGTGTGTTTTGGTCATTCATACTGTATGTACTGCTTCTCTGAACTTTTCCAGATGTTACCCTGACAAGCTGTATGTGTGAAAGCAAATATCTGAGTCAGATTAACCAGACTTTACCCTGGCAGCTCCTTAGTACATCGTCAGTATAATGTCCTTTCTGTCTGTATGTTGCTTTCCACTCATTCGTTGATACTGTTCATATGTCCAGATACATGCAATATGGATATCAACACAAAATCAGTAACATTACAGGTGAGTCCTCCTCTTTCTGTAGGCTCTACTCAGGCACCAGCCCACACCTAAACCGGTACAGGAGAAGGCACCTGACATCAATAATTGCGTGCCATATGTGAGAAAACGGCTTCAGTCTACCCTCATTTGCTATGTGGATCCTGCCTCAACCTCACCTTGTGCAAGTTGAGCTGAGACCAGACTATCAACTTCCCCAAAACATTTTTTTATCAGCTAATGAGAGAAATCAGTGGGGCCCACAGCTACGAAGGCTGCGCCTATACTCGCAGAATCTGGAGTTATGGCATGTAAGTAATGTTCCATTTCAAATAGGCTTTGCCCTCAAAAAGCTATGCCTAGTGAGATACGGGTGAAGCAGGAAGCAAGAAGAATAGCTAGAGACAACCCGCAGGTGGGAGCAAATGAAAGCGCAAGGGCAGTTAAAAGATGATTAGAATAAAATGTCCAGCTCTGTTTGTAAGATATGAACAGAGTATTGCTCTTGCATTCATTACATTTTTTCCCCTCGCTTATAGCATGTCATGTGAAGTGCTAGTTAAGTACATTTTAGTTAAAAACATGATTGGAAACACTATGAAAATTGTTGATAAACATTTAACATGTATTTGACAATATAGACACTACCACCAACCATACACCAGATTTTGCCCTTCTCTTATTCTACCAGTTGTCATCTGATCAAGCTACTGGTAGAACATGGTACAGTGTAAAAAACTTAACTCAGAGTCACAACATAACTGTGAGATTAGGAAATGTTACAGGGTGAGACAGAAGTAAATACACCCTCTCTAAAAGAAGAAATCCTACTAAGAATACGTGCAACTACTGTATGCCAGCTTACTGGAAAGAGTACAGCACCAATTTTGCATTGCAATCCCATAAGACTGTCACACTCCAGATCAAAATGGATACAGTGGAAACAGAGCTGTCGTAATTTTTATTCCATGCAGTCTTCTCCCTTGACAAATCCTGGCATCCCAATACCCACAGGGTTAGTATTTACTACTTAGTCCCTGAAACAAAATCTGTGCAATAATTAACCATAACCTGTGGAACTCTAGTGTAAATAGTCCTTCTGTACTGTGGACAGTTGTTTGTACTTGTTTTCTGTGTATTTATTCTTTTGAATGCACATCCTGTTCTTATTTTTGCATGCATCAACAAACGTTGCCTCAAATGACATCATCTCAGGCAAAAGATCAGATTTTGTGCAGCTTCCTCCAGAGCTACAAAAGGCTTTAGTCTATACAACTTTTTTATTTTCATGTCTTAAAGTATGACTTAAGACATGAGAATAAAAAGGTGCAGACTATGATTTGTAAAGTGCCCTTTAAAATGTGAAAACAGTTAACATTGTAGCATTCAGTGCAAAGTTAAAAAAAACGACATTGTAAAACACTTTCTGGTTTGAGAATGAGAAGTAAATATTCTGTGACAATGCAAGGACAGCCCTGACAGTAGCACACGCCAAGAGGTAACGATAACGACAAATTACCTCCATAAATTTGGACATTTAATGTCCGATGCTTGTGGGGACTTGCTGTAAAATGAATGTATAGCCTCAATTTTACTGAAATATACACCAGCTTTTGATTCGGGTCGCAAACCCACAAAACAGAACTTGCTCTGTGACATTTTCACTTTCAAACTAGTTCACCAGGTTGCGTTCCTCTACCGTATCGATTCTTCGGAATAAAGTACAGTAAATAATGCAATTTACTTCAAATAGAATCATTTATTTATTACATGTCTTAAATGCGAAATTGTCACATGATACCTGACGAAACAGGCCTGAGTATGTGTAACTAGATTAACAATTCAGAGAACATGAGAACTTACTTTCTGAACAGAAAACTAGTGGCTAACTTGGTCAACCTTTGACTGGGATTTGGTGTGTTTATACGTGTGCATAGGGGCTGCCACTGGATCCTGTTTCTGTATTCAGAACTGGCTGTGGCTGTGGAATGACTGCTATCCATAACATTGTGAAATTTACATAAACTAGGCAATCAGTAACACCGTTCAAAAATGCATGAAAAACATGTTTTCTCACCTGTTGGTCGCATTCAGGACACGATTTAGTAGCCATTTTGACTTTCTTTGTTTTATTTGCCGACATAGTCGGTTTCCTCCAGCAACACACCGATAGCTCTACGGTAGCTCGCGTTACAACTTTTCTCTACAACACATGGACGGCAACTGATTTAAACCAGCATACATTAACGCATCGATGCAAGAAACATACACCCATATAGCTAAATGACAACACACCTTAAAAAGGCTCACAGACATTACAGTATTCTGAATGTGAAATCCTCGAGCATGCGCACGGAAACTCCTTCTGCTGGTGTGTTGCATTCAGGTTGCCTGGGAAAAAAGAAAAGATTTGTCCTCTACAAAAGTGGGGTCGAAAGAATTTGTGGATAGTTCCATGGTACCACTCAGTCATTATCTGTGTTGCACATTTATGATTTTGTTCTTTGTTTCCCAGTTACACAAATTTTAATAATATAGGGCGTTTTTTAAGCAAACTATATTTCATAGCATTTTTGAATAGTAATGATATACTTTCCATAATCAGCTCCAAATTCCATGTGTTCCCATACGAATACGAAAACGAAATCTGCTAAAATATTTTTTAGTCAAATATTTATTAAAATATCATTGTAGGCGAAGAAACTGTACTGTCACAGTGTCACACAGGTATTCAAGTTATTTGATGCTGCCATCTAGTGGCGTCATCATAATATTACGCACATTCCACCTCCAGGGGGCAACATGTGTTCATTCAAATTCTTACATGGTGCCAAGAGCGTTATTAGCCCTGTTTTTTTGTTTTTTTTCTAGCCCCAAACATCAAAATGTCTTTTTAGGTCTTTTTTTAATTTTTACTTACTCCTACTGCGCTGTGCTATTGCCTATATCTGCCCCTCTATGAGTACAGCAATACTGATACTGGTTCAGAAAGTACCCCTTCTTAATCCCCGTGTTGGTTTCTTCCAGATTTTTTCTAAACGGGAACATAATCGGAATGACGTTTTGAAGTGGCAGGGGACAACGTAATGTGGTAGCCTGATTACATAATTTTTAGTGAGTGCTGTCACCACATTTTAAAACCATACGTGACAGTCAAAGGGGAATCCAGTTACTTATATAATTGTGTAACAGACTTCGAACGGCATTAACTCAACGGACCTTTATCGAGTTTTAAAAACGGCATCGATGGAGAAGAATAACTTGCCTGTCTGCCAACCTAGCGTTAGCTGCTAACGCTATCTGAATCCTATCTTAAAAACTGCCACACTTTTCTGTAGCAACCTGTATAACACAAAATATTGTGAAGAGTCTGTCTGCAGCTTCCTTAATACAATTAATGTCACCAAAGTTGAATTAAATCATAAAGAAATATGTGATGATTCTGTATCTCTCGAGGAAGTCATAAATGTAACTTTTTTTTTTTAAATTGGACTGTTAAAGACTGTGAAATTTCTGTATTTATATATATATATATATCTGTAATAGACCCATAAAAGAATGAATTACATATTTAGGTATTAAAATTGTCAAGAACAACAATTCTAGATGTAACTTAACTTTGATCCAATAATAGATATAACTAAAAAAAAAGCTTAATCATTTCTTTTCAATAAAAAGACCTGCAAGAGAATCAATAACATGCTCTACAACTTCACCTGGAAAAACAGAACTCACTATATCAAGAAATACATCATTATTAACATTCTACCCTTCACAAAATATTCAAAATCAATTGGATTAAACAGTGTTTAAGTAACCCCATGTCAATCTGGAACTTTATACCCAATTATGTATTTTCCAAATTAGATGGATTTAAATTTATCTTAGTTTACAATTACAAAATTAGTAAGATCCCCTAAATTGGCTAATTTTCATTTCTCATTTAAAAGCACAACTTCTCACCTCACAATTTTATTTGGAATAATAGAAATATATTGCACTAGAATAAATCTTTATTTTATGAGAAATGGTTTACAAATGACTTTGGTGACACAGTTCTTTAACAACAATGGACTTCTGTTTCTCACCAAGTATGGTCTACCTGTTATGCTGTAGTCAGAGGATGCTGGGGTCATTATGTTATTAAAAGATACCACTGCACAAGCATCTGTGTCACAGTTTCCTGATCCAGCAGACACTCCTGTGGGTAGGATATGTTTTTTGTCTACTAAAAATTACCTCGCTTGGAAAAACATTTGGACTCTATGCTATAAGTATCTTTTAATAAACAAAATTAGGGAAGCATCCTTTAAAGTCCTTCACTAATATTATCCATCAAATCATAATTTCACTTAGTTTCAAAAGGGCAACTATTTGAATTTCTCATTCTGTAATATTCTCCCAGAGACCTCTCTCTGTGAACCTGTACTGTAGTTACCTTACTTGTACAATGTGTTGGTGTTGGTCAGAGCCAGTAAAGCAGAGGTGGAAGTGGCAAGGTGTACGGAGCCCCTCTGGTGACATGGTCAAAAAACTAAAATTAAATCGTGGCCACGAAATAGGTATAACGTGCACACAACATATTAATTCGTGGTCACAAAATAAGTATTAGGTGCACATGAAATACTAATTAACAATATTAATGTAATTCCTGGACAGCTGGGTAAGTAAATCGAGCGCACCTTCTCTAAGGTAGAGGCGTGAGAGGGGCTAACACGATGGACAGGGACAGTATGACAGAGATTTATTTTAGGCTGGGAATGAGCTGCAGGTGCATTCTGAAAAGCCTGGCATTGCAAGGAACCATCATTTCCGAGAGACATTTAAACTGGATATTGAGAGCCAGGATGCTTTACTGGAGAAGGTATCACTTGGACTTAGATTTCACTGTTGACCAACTGCAAGGCCCTGGAAATGATCACGGTTACCGGTGGATGTTTACAAAGTGTAAACAACACGGTATTTCTATCAGAAAAGAAGACGTCAGGATCCTCCTGTCTCTACTAACCCTTGTTTTGTTATTGATCCTTTCAGTAGACTCCTCTGAGCTGCCCCACTCCCTGGTGGATGTTTTACTGCCTCAGAAACGCTTCCCTTATCTGATTAATAAAGGTTTTTTGCTCCTTACTGACTTTGTCCTGTGTGTTGCATTTGGGTCCATTAACTCCCTGGTTCAGATAGCTATTGTTAACACTAGAGAGTGAGGTGTAAAATAACTATGGGTGGTGTCATTAGAAATGTTCAAGTGTAAAGATGTATAGAATGTAACAGAGAGGACCATAGTCAAAAAGAGAACAGGTTGTATTTTGTACATAATAACAAGATAAGAACAGTTTTCAAGCCTCCTGTTAGCCAGCTTCATACTGATAGTTACAAAATAATGTTATTCAAACTTCTTTTAAGTGTAAACAACATCTGTAAATGATTAATTTTTCTTAAACAACTTTGAAACATCAGAAAAGGCTCAGATTTCATACTGTAATATAAAACATGCTTAATCGATTGGATTTTGGTATTTGAAGTGAAGCTGTATTTATACCTAGTCAGTGTACCTGCAGTACTCTCCCAGTTTGTAGAACTGTAACTGTACGCTGTATTTGGAATATTTTCAGCTCTTAACCTGCTCTTAAAGTAGTTGTTTCTTTTGGCACTAACCAGAGTAACACAGTGTGCAGCAGGCACAGATGCACTTTAGGCGCAGGCATATGGGAGTTCTATGGTTAGGGGTGTATTCTTTTGAGGTGGGACTTCTTTTAGCTGACTAAAATATGTTTGTTGCTGTCCCCGTCCCAGCAGTGTATTGCTCTGCAGGTAACACAGCATACATACTTCATACAACCTCACTTAAAAAAACCTGAACTATCCCTTTAAGCTTACCATTTAACTGGAAAAAAAAAAGATGCCAAGTATGCCACAACCTGCTACAACAGGCCAGGTGTCAGCAGTGGTGGACCTGAATGTGAGTAAAAGTAACAATACTCATAGTAAAACGTTAGTCCAGTAAAAGTAGAAGTCCTCCCTTTACATTTTCACTTTACGTAAAGTACAGGTAAAGTTTCAAATGTGCTTAAATATCAAAAGTAAAACTACTGTAACTTATTATGACTGCAGTGATGTTACATTGTTCTTGTCGAGGATTTGGCTCAGGCTTTTGTTTTCCACATTTTAGGTCTTTACTGTAAAAATGAAGAAAAAATAAGAAATAACACACCAAATCCAAGCCTTCCTGAACATGTTCAATATTGTTATAGAACTTCTGTTTAATATGATGACAATGTTTTGGATGTTTTTGTTTTGGTTTTTTGGCTGTTGTATCATCTATATTGTGCAAAGTTGTGCAGAGATAAACACTGGCTAATGCAATGACATTGGCAAGGCTGTTCATAAATGCCTAATGGTCAGTTTGTTAGAGGTGAAAGCAAATTAGTTTGTAATCTCTCATTTCTGAAACCTATTTTTATAAACTTTGAAGGATTCAAAATACAAACCCGAACTACAGAACAACATTGTTTATCAGAATCAGAATCAGAATTCCTTCATTTATCCCTGAGGGGAAATTCTTTTTTGTACAGACATTGCACTTGCAGTTTTCTCGACCAAGAAAGAAGTGAAAGATATAAAATAGGATTAAAAACTAGATAAGTATAAATCTAAAAATATAGGTATTTCTATAGTTATGAGGAAAATCATCATATTTCTTAGTCTGGGTGCTCATGTCCCATCAGATGGAGTGTTTGAGAGGTGAGTATATCTCAGACACAGACACAGCCCATTTCAGAGTAGTTGGTGCTGTTTTCACTTCATGTGAACCACACCTGCTCTGAACTATGCTCTTTCCTGTGCTCTGTGATAACACAGTCTGGGTTTCAGAATTGTTTTTATTATGTTTTTCCAAGAACTGTGCTCACACGAAACAAAGAACTGAAATGAAATGCCTGTTGTTTTAAAGTCCAACTTCAGCTATTAAGCGGTGCTGGAGTCTTCGATAGTGGACCAGTTTCTATCGACCCTGCTCGTCTTCACAAAAGAAGGTGTGCTACAACGCCTGACAGACTGACAGAGGCAGGGAGAGAGCTCACATCCCATACGCTGCAGCCACAACAGAGCTCCTGGAAGACGAGGCAGGATGGCACTGCTTGAGTCTGTCTCTGCACTTCTTCTCTTGCTTTTTGGAGTGAAACTGGTCAATCGCTTGGTTTGCCAGATTATCATTTTTATTATTATTACCAGAATTTTCATAACGCTTCACTCACAAAAGGTCCTGACAGTTCTCATACAGTGTATGCTGACCTGCACTTGGTTTGTGTGTCATCATCAGTACCTTCAGGTGTGGTTGTAGAAACCAAAGTGACATTAATGTGAGTTTGTTATGATTATGGTGGCTGTTGTAGCCCAACATGTTTTACTATAACATTTTGTGTAAATATTGAGCTGCGTTGCCCATTGTTTACTTTATTTATCTGTCTTTATTTGCTCTCCCCGTGCTGCTGTAACAATGCAGCTTCCCCACTGTGACACTAACAAATGATTGTCTTATCTGACTGGTGAATATTTCTGAAACAAATTCAGAAAAAACACAGTGTGTGTATGTGTGGGGATGTGGTGGAGAGGGTGGGCATCATAAACAAATACACCCTACGTTCTCTCTCCATCTGAAAGCTAGAAATGGCTAGAGATTCCAGTAAATTACCAAAAGTAAACTAGTGTGTGTGTGTGTGTGTGTGTGTGTGTGGGACAGAGAGAGAGAGCAGGGTGGGGAAGCTCTCTCTCATAGGGGAGAAAGTCACTTCAGTCAGCTCTGCAGGAGGATGACTCACACTCAAGTTGCACTTATACGCTGAGGAACAGATATGCACAATATGACTGTTCTCCTGAACTCCAGACAAACCTGTTTTCAATCACTTAAAGAACTAAAACCACACTAATAATAAAAATAATACTGCATTTTATTCATAGGCGCCCTTACATCATTAATCATAAAAACAGACACAATATTAGCATGTATATATAGCAAATGTGGGACTGAGTCAGTGTTCCAGTCGCTTCCACTGTGCAAACGCTCACTGAACAGTTAGAACGAATGCCACTGTAACAGCTCTGAAAACATCTATTTACATGTGCAACGTGCCCTGCTCTTCTCATGGTCAGTTCATCAGGACCTTGGTGAGGGGGAGGTTGATTTGGTTTTTCCTGACGGATGTTGGCTACACTTCTATGTTTTTCCTTTTAGCAAGAATCATTAGATCAGTGTGTAGCGTCAAGGTGTGGCCTGTCGTGCGCCAGAGCCAGACCAGCAACACACCACACTGCTCAGACGTTTGAAGCACCTTGATACAATCTCTCCCCTCCTGAGCTGCATGTATGTACTGAGATAAGAAAACCCTTATTTGTCCCACAAAAGGGAAACTGTAGTGTTACAACAGCAGGGTACAAAAACAGCACTGGAATAAGAGTTACAGGATCAAAAATATTTAAGATAATAAGAATAAAAATGATTAGAAATATAAAAATTAACATAAAATAGCATCTACCTATCTAGAGCTCAACTACAAAGCTCTGCATATATAAAAAGTTCCTATGTACAATTAGTGACTAACAGTAATTATTGCACATGGTGACTGCAGATGGATGACAGAGCTAACAATGCTCACTGTAGAGCCCGACAGCAGCAGGAAGGAAAGAGCTGTGGAATCTCTCCATCACACAGCGAGGGTGAATCAGTCTCTGAAGCTGCTCTCCAGAGCAGACAGTGTGTCCTGCAGGGGGTGAGACTCATGGTCCAGCATAGATGTTAGTTTAGCCAGGACCCTGTTGTCCCCCGCCTCCTGTACTGAGTCCAGAGGACAGCCCAGGACCGAGCTGGACTAATTGATGATCTTGTCCAGCTTCTTCCTCTCCCTCTCTGTGATGCTCCAGTCCAGTTTGTGATTTAGGTGAACATCCAGGTACTTGTAAGAGTCCACTTGCTCAATGTCCGCTCCCTGAATGTCCCCCGACACAGGGGTGGTAGTAGGCTGGCGTCTGCAGAAGTCCACCACCATCTCCTTGGTCTTCCCTGCGTTGACGAGGAGGTGATTCTGCTGACACCAGTCCACAAAGTCCCGGTCAGTCCCCTGTACTCCACATCAGTCATCAGAGAACTTCTGCAGGATGCAGCCGTCCATGTTGTGTCTGAAGTCTGCAGTGCAGATATATAATATTGTGTAGTATTCTCCTGAAAATTGTACTGGTATTAGTCTAAATAATTAATTATAGAATTAGTAATGTAACGCAGGCTATCTTATGTAGTCTCGTGCCAGTGTGTTGTCTTCGTGCGATCACTCCAGCCTTTGCCACAGTCTTGTCCTTGCCTCAATTTCTGTTCCTGTTTTTTTTTCCTCTGTCAGAGTGATTTTTCGCTGTAACTTTCATAGTGTAGGTTTGCCTTTGTTTAGGATTTCTAAGTAGTCTTTTGTTTCTTTTTCCTCCGTAGGAATGATTTTTGGTTACCTTTAGATCATATATTTTCACAGTTAGATTATTAGATTAGATGTTCTTTTGTTATTTTCCCTAGTCTTATTTTTGCCTCCTTTTGGAGTGATTTCTAGTTCTTTAGAGTAGTAGCTCTTTTGTTTAGTAATTTTCATAGCCTTTTGTTTTTATCTCCCTTGAGATAATTAATGTTTCATGTTTCGGAGTGTCTCTTAATAAAGGAGACACTCTTTGGGAGTAATTTCATAGCCTTTGTGTTAATTTCACTCTGCCTTAGGGAAGTCCAGGTTGATATTATTAGAGTCTGCGTTTATTCATACCTGCTCCGCGTCTGAGTCCTGTCTGAGTCGGAATCTGACACTTAAGATTTCCAAGAAGCGAAATTTGAGTGCAGCTTTCGGTTTTCCCAGAGAGAGAAACCTGCTCGGCTGAAGAGGGTCAAGAGAGAAGTTATCATTAGGACAAGCTGTGGACGTTTCTTTCCAATGAAGTGGATTATCCTGGAGAGTTACTCACCTAAAGCTAGCTGGTTAGCACTGAGTTCGTTGCAGTAGAGATGAACTGTGTGTTATGTAGAGCCAGTGAGGTTATAACGGTTTGTGTGACATGACACCTCATGTCACACAAACCGTTATAGCTAAGTTTCGTTGTTGCCGTTGAGGCGCTCACCTCTGTTAGCGTAATTGCTTTGCCTGAAAGCTGAATCAACATGGCTGACGTAGTTACGCATATGACGTATGTTTCTGTGTTCCAACAGTGGTTAAAGCTACCGTGTGTGCGCTACAGAAATGCGGCCTGACTGACCTGTTTCTGTATTGAAAATGGTTCTTAAAGCGGTTGTAGTGTTGCGTTAGTTCTGTGGATGGTGTAACAGGAGAAATTAGACTTTATGATAACTGTTTTCACTCTTGTGCGTCTTCTTCCTGTTGACAGTGCGGAGCAGCTGTCGTCATTGTCTCCGAGTCTTTGTCTTGAATAGACATCTAGATGTACTCTTCCAAAGGGCGGTGGGAACTAAATTAAAGGAAAATTAACTAAAGCAACTATTTGCACTTTTTCCGCTGGAATCTCAGGTTATTTCTTTGTCGGGTTCAAAACTGCAGTCAGTTTTAATCCTATTAAGTTCATACATCGTTTAGATTTAAGTAAATAGTCTTGTTTAGAAAAATAAGAATAACTAATGTTTTTGGTTGTATGTTTAGGAACCTAATTCTAATTAAAAATGTTTGTCTAGGAGAACCTGTCCGATTTCAAGCGGAACTAATATTCTTTGTCGCTGTGAAGGGTCGGGTTAGTACCTGTGCTGGCAAATTTTATCATGAGGGAAAGGTTTACTTGGTGTTACTGGAAGATGTTCAAATAAGTTAATAAAAATAAGCAATGTGCAAAGGGGAACAAACACTATTAAGAATTAACACCTGGTATTTTCTCTATTCAACTGTGTTAATTAGTTACAAATACATTTATTTGGTTTCAGTTTTATTCCCGTGGTATATTCAAGTCAGTAAAATTTAGTGAAATGAATTTAAGGTTGTGTCAAACTGGAAAAGTGTACCAGAAAAATGATTCTAAACAGAGGATCTTCAGAAATCTATGTTTTATGTTCATTTTTTTCTATGTGACATTTTCAGAAAAATATTATGCATATGCTACTCATGTCATGGTAGCCGCCCCCGAACAATGTCTCCATCTGACAGGCACTCTCAACTGTGTGCCTTCTGAGTTGAACCACCCACACACACCACCCACCCACACACACGCTCCACTCCACTGTCTAACTGTGCCACCGTTGAAAGGCCTTTATAAATGGCACTCCTTAATGTCAGAACCCTCACTGAAAATTCTTCATGTGGTTACAAAATCTCCTGGGCCTCCTGGGTTGTATTCTTCTGACTGAGAATTGATGAAACTGGTAGCAAAGGTCTAAATGAAGCGTCATTGTGTACATTTTTATTCTCACATGGTACCAAATCTAAAAAGAGGGCTTGTGGGGTTACAGTTTTTTTTTAGACAATTTATGAAAGCATCTCATTCCTACTCAGTTCCTACTCTATTTAGCTTTGGTAATCAGATGTGTACATCCCTATCTACAGCTGAAAGTCTACTGTTCTCTATAGGTAATTTTTAAATTATTGTTGAGTATGATTATTTCTATTGACTTTAACACTCATATTTAGAATTCCTCAGAGCCTGAGTTCAAGTACAGTTTTACTTTCAATAATCTTCTTTAACCCAACTTAAAGTACAAAAAGGTTTTGACCAGGAGAATGGTGTCAGAGAAGTGGCAAATGCAGAGCTGCATTTGTTCTTGCCACATAGTGTTACCTCACATGATTTATAAATGGTTTAAATATGCCTTTTTTTCAGCGGCCTTCATGTAGTCTTTTTCCTTGGGACTGTATATTCACCACATTGCAGGCCATATTGAGGAAGAAGAGGCCTTGTAACCGAGGCCGCTGACGTGCGTGCGTACGCCCGCGGCCCTTACGAGATTCTAATCATTTGTTGCGCAGTTTGTTTGGTTTTTTTTTTTTTTGCGGTAATAAAATGTGCGTTGATTACATTAGTCCATCCATCCATTTTCTATACCGCTTATCCGTCAGAGTCCGGAGAATACGTCTGCAAATTACAAATGAATCACTAAATAGTCACCTCCGGCCAGCTGTAACATTAAGATGCTCAGATGTTACTTTACACGATGGGGTATATAAGAGCTTATAGCAGACTCAGAGTAACCTGCCGCTAAGTATAGTCCACAAAACAACTTGTCAAGGAAGCAACGGAATTTACGCCCTGATTAGCTTTGCTTTTGTGGCAGCATATGAAAGTGCTGTGGTGTTCACTTCCGTTAAGAGACCCGTTTTCGCTGCTGTCTGCGTTGTTTTTAGGCGGACATCCCCTGCATTTGCATTAAGTAAACCCAGTGGATTTCAGAAGTTCGAGGCCTAAATAATTTTCAACAAAGACCAACAGCTGAGGGTGAAACGATGAGGAAAAAAAACATTTCATGTTTCGAGCCAAGACAAATAAACTGCTTTTCAAATCACGAATTCATTGTGGTTTCAATAGCGTTTGTTTTTATTAGTGATTGCACTTCATTGTTTAAACAGAAATATAACAAGATAATACTAAGGTACAATTCGAAACAGATTGAAGGATTGGAATCAGTAATTCACAAACAAAACACCTCTGTCTCGTCGTAGTGGCCTAATGTAAACAATCTGCTACATCTCTGATAAGGACACTTTGCCCTGTGTGCACAGCGCGCAGGCAGGCACCGTCTACAAAGTGCAACGCCACATATATATCAAGAAAATCCTGCTCTTAATTTTTGGGAATGGTTAAAATGTTCTTGAGCTTTCATGTCCCTGAGATTGTCAAAGACTTAGCATGTTTCATGGGTAACAATGAACGAGAAAAGCTACTTTATGACAACATATCCTAGTGAGGATTCTACATTCCCAAAAATTAAGATCAAGCTGTATTTTCCAGATTAAGTGGTATAGTACAACCAGTAGTACTTAATAATAATAATAATAACAATAATAGTATTGTTATTATATATATATATATAATAGTAACATAAGAAGAAGAAGCACAGAAGAGTGAGGTAACAATTGACCATTAGGGAAACTGGTAAGATTAATTATGCAATATGAATACAGAATATCAGTGAGGTTAACACTGTTAAAACAGTTAACACTGTTAACCTCACTGAAATGCTGTTAACTTAACAGCATTTCACCAGATCTCATGAGGTTTGTTAAATATGCTTTCCCAATGTGCACTGTAGGAAAAGTAATATTAACAAAAATATTCAGACACAATTAATATTTACTCCCTCTTTCCCCATAGTCTTGTGTTTCTCATAAAACGACCTAAAAAATTGTGTTAATCAAAATGTAGGCCTGTAAAAATGTGTTCTTCAGGAGTTATTCCAGTGAGATTTTTAACTGATGTCTTTTGTTTTATTTGGCCTAATTTTTAAGATAATAATTCAGCTTTAGTTTAATAATTTGCATACAGTATAATATTCTTTTAATATTAAAATCACAAGTTTTCTGTTTATGAACGCTACATTTGTTTTTCTAATGTTTTGGGGTTTTTTTTGGTTTAGTTTTTTTTTTTTACTTCTCACTGGCTTTGGTATGAAGGGGAGAGACTGTTCCCATATAATAACAGATAGTTCGTGTTAATTTAATTGAACTTATATAATTTAAAGCCAATTGAAGTTAATGCCCCGTAGCGCTCCCATTAACCTGACGAGCAGCCGGGCTCCTCGGAGGGCCTTGGCCTCGGCGTCTGCAGCCTTTCAGCCACAAAATAAACCCGATGTTTCCGGCAAGCGCGAGCACAAGCAGCACAATGGCGACGGAACAGACGCTGTGTCCAGCTGATGGCTTGTCCTCCGTGGCTTCCTGTGTAGAGCCCAAAAAGGAAACTGGACTTAGTTAATGTTAACATAAAGGACAGGTGTACTGCATGTGATCTTTAGGAACAGGTTAGGTTCCACTTACACACGGAGTCGGTGAGCAGGTCATGTGACTCATGTCGCTTCTGTTGATTCTCAGCCTCACAGTAGCTGGGTCTCCCCTCGTTCTTCTTTTCCCGTCTTCATGTTCGCTGTAGCAGACATAATCACCCTCATCCGCCGGGTAGACCCCCTTCAAAGTCAGCGACAAATCCCCCCTCGAGTGCCAGTCCGGTGAGACTGATGCCTTTCCCTCAAATCCCGTCCCGTATCTGACCTCCCGGGAGGAGAGATCCTGCTCGAGCACAAGGTCTCCGTGCTTCTCCCACCTAACACGCTTCACGGATTCGCCCACAGTGGAAGCATGGCACGGAAGCGTGGACGCTGCGCCCTCGGTTACAGTTCTGTCAAAGGGCACCACAACTTCAAGGTGGAACGGATGGGAAACATCACGCTCGCCGCAAGTGAACACATAATGTCCACCGTCGTTGTAATTGACATCGTTTAAGATGACAGACGACGTTGAATTGTGAACGATCCTCCCTGCGTAAACTTCATCTGCCTGCCAAGCGTCTTTAATGAGTCTTGCGACGGTCTGATCGTGTGAACGGGCATCTGTCTTAGACAAACGGTTCAGGCTTAAAATCTCACCCGCGCGACAGGTCTCGTGTGCCGTTATCTTTACGGAGCCTCCCACGTTTGCATACTCTCCCACAACGCCGCTGAAGATAATAATGCTAAGAATGATATGTATAAAGTCCGACAGCCGCGCCATGGCCGGTGTATGGCGGCGCGTTCCTATGAACCAGCGTCGATGGTTCGATGACCCAGCATGCAGCTGAGAGGGAGCACAACACCGCAATCCACGCAGGGTTTATCTCTCCCAGTATTCCTGCACACGGTCCCGTCAGTCAAAAGTTGATAAAGAGCTCCCTCTTGCGCGTTTTCTCAGGTGAACATCAAATGTCGAGAGTTATGGTGACATGCATCTAGTTCTTGAAGATTAGGATGAGATCACGTCGTTTTAGGCCAGAAATAATTTTTGGGGTTTTTTTTTGTTTGGGTTTTTTGTGTGCGGGGTCTGGGTGGCTGAAATTTTATAGTGACTGGGTTCTTGAAATGTTCTGTGAGTTTTTCTCCGGGTACTTCCCTAGGTGTGAGTGTGAGAGTGTGTGGTTGTCTATCTTTGTGTGTCAGCCCTGTGATTGACTGGCGACCAGTCCAGGGTGAACCCCGCCTCTCGCCCGTAGTCAGCTGGGATAGGCTCCAGCTCCCCCGCGACCCTGACGGATAAGCGGTATAGAAAATGGATGGATGAAGTTATGCCATTTCTTCCATAAAACGTGTTGAGAGTGTTCATGTATGTTGAAATGGATAACTTCATACATGAATAATATATCTCTACGTTGTCACCTTTACCAGTGATGCTTCAGTCAGTCCAAGTCAACTTTACTGTCAATTCTGCCGTGTGTGCAGCACACGGTGCGGTAGTAGAACAAGTCAGAGTATGTCAGTAATAATGAGCAATGCCCACGCATAGCACCAACATTATTTTTTCCATCAGTGGATGTCAGCACCTCTCTCAAAACGCTGCCCTCTCATACATTGGAATGAAGCCTGTCAGTCAGCGCGGCGTTGGTGTAATCTCCATCCATCCATCCATCCATCCATTATCTCTGAAGATTGTCCCAGGTGACTTGGGGTGAGAAGCAGGGCTGACCTTGGCATACTCAGGTTGCCTGAGGGGCATACCTGGTATAAAAAACAAATTAAGAAAAACTACTTTACTATAATATAGGGAAGCCCATATAGCACTGTAGATTTTCTCCACTGAAAGAAACATCGTCTTAACCATGTTTCATCTAACCATAGAGGCATTCAAGAGGGAACTTCTGCTGTGTTTTTTTCCACACATGGAGACACCCACGTTTAAGTCCACTAAGTGGGGCTGATGTATAGACTCAGAACTGTGGCTATACTTACGGAAGGCAAACATTTTCATGATGTGGGACAAGCAGTAAAGCAGTGCCTCCTGCCCAATTCAACAGAAACACCCACTGGTGTCAGTGGAAGACTCCTTTGTGCATTCCTTTAGATGGAAAGCCAGATGCCACCCTCCTTAATGCTTCTGCAGCACACAATCATCTCAAGACAAAGTAAAGGATTCTTCTGGCAGCTGGATGATACAATCCCTGAAGTCCCTAAGAAAGACAAAATTCTTCTGGGAAATCTTAATGTAAAAGCTCAGAGTAATCACAAGATTTGAAAAGGAGTTATCGGGCACCATGAGGTTGTGCATGTCACTGCAAATGGCCCTATAGCACACACATTAGCACATGGAGGCCACCATCTTACACCACCAACTCAGACGGCTCGGTCACCACATCCTCCACAAGATCCTCTGTGACCAGCTGAGGCTGGGACATCACTCACCCAGTAGACCAGTAGGTTCCAAGATCTGTTAAAGGGTTCCCTTAAGAATATATGACAGTCACTCAATGTATTAATAATGATAGGCTTTTATTATACGCATATGCTGTGTGTAAAATTAACAAAATGCAAATATGTACTGTTAATTTTCATTTTATTTCAGCAAATGACAATGATAATTGCTATTTAATCTGCTTTTTTTCTTCATCTGATTTACAAGTGGGTTTACATACAGATTCAAAAGGGGAAAGAAAATGGTCAATACTGCCCCCCCCACAAATCAACAAGAACAGTAACTAAGAAAGGGAGATCAGCAGACACTGTCAGACGCAAACAATTCCAAAGTCTTACACGCAAATTTGTACATCATTACGTACTCAGTATGGCAACTTGTCAACTAGCATACAATCCTGAGGAATCGCTGCACCACCTCCATAACAGATTAATCCAAAAGGACAGTGTCACCAAGTAACAGGATTTTGTTGGACAAGAATCATTACAAAGTCAGACACTGCAGTTGGTGGGATCCATGTTTAGTAAACTGAAAACAAGGCCGTATGGTACAAGCACACTAAAGCATGCAAACATGCTGCAGTTATGAAATCCAAAATAAAGTAATACATGAAATGTGGAGACAAATCTGATGTTACTAAAAAGCACTGCTCAAAATACGAGAACCGAATTTTTGCTGTTAAGATTCGTAACATTATTTGTCAATTTTTGCAGCCCAATTACTGACTACACTGACTTAAGTTCCCACAGTCAAAGTGTGATAAGATAAAACGCTCTATCTTAAACATTCATTAGTTTTTAATGGGAACATCATCATTCCTGTGGGGCCATAGTTTGCATGTGCTTCCATTTGTCAGGCCTTCAGTTTGGGTGGTCCCATCCTAAAGAACAGCAGAGTTATTGATTATTCAGGGGTGGAAACTAGCTCGTATGTAACACCACGACTAGATTCAGTAGCCTTTATACACTCAGCTAATACATTCGCTTCTCAGTATGGAAAAATGAACAAGCGAGGGGTTGATGGCTCAGTGGATACACCTACGACGACAGTCTACTCTTGACAATAAATGATACCGGTTAAAGACAAATTGGTCAAGTAGGAATTCATAAAGGAATGGTGCCTAAGACTCGTGCAGTGTTGCTAGCACACACTTGAATCAAACCCCTCCAACCTGCTGCAGAAAACAGACCTGCTCACGAGGGTCAGTAAGGAGGAAGTGATGCAGAAAACGAGCAATAACAAAATAAATGAGTGAGTTCTTTTAGCTCTCCTTGACATTTATTTTTATTCCTGGCCTACAAGATGGGAGTTTTGTGTGTTCTCGTGTGTGTGCAGTTATATTCATAATATTGTGAAACATCTATGGATGGGCTTCCAAATCCTTCCAACCTGCAATAGTTTTAAAGGACCAGGCCCTCATATGCAGGGCCCTCAGACTCAGGAGATTCTCTCTGCAGGCGAAGATGTTCCAGTGTGTTGTGGAAGTGTTTGTTGATCTGCTCCGTTTCCTCACTCGCCTCCAGGTTGGGGAGATCTTCTCTGATCTTTTGGATCAGCTGGTTTAATACTTGGACAGTCACCTGGACAGGTGAAGGAGGAGGCACAGAGTAAGAGTTAGGATATTTACAGAGCTTAAATGAACAGCGTTTAGTAAGAAAGAGTTAAAAATCTTTATGAGGGAGGAAATGCATTTGAAAGGCTCAATAACACACACAATGTGTTTTGGTGAGAACAAGTTTACGTTTCTTTGTTTACAAGAGATTTTGTCTATGAAGATACATCTAAGTACCAGAGATACTTTCCCTGTCCAACGTCTTTACCGCCCAGACAAGCTGCTCACAGCACAGCTCGAACAGTGTCTTAACCAACGAGGAACACAGCATCTTACCGCGTCATTTTCCCTCTCATAGAAGCAGACATATCTGTTGAGGATTTCAATGAACAGCTGCACTTGCAGCGATGGGTCCATGCACTGGTTGGCAATCTTCAGAGCTTTCTTTAGACACTCCATCACCCGCTTACCGTCACGGATCTGAAGGCGCAACATTAGCAGTTAGCAACAACTGTGGTAACGGGTTGTACCGAAAATGTGTCAGCACAATGCAAACCTACTCGATAAATAATACATTTAATATGACAAGATAAATGTCGGTTCTAAAATTAAGTCTATAATTAAGAAACAAACCGTTTCCTTCTTTTATCTTCATGTTCCATTAGAAAACATTTGGCCTCTCCTGACAGCTCAGGGACTGAAGACATTGATCATGTTATAATAATGTCTGTGGGACTTCTGTAGCGTGTCATCCACCAACTTCCTACTTTCATTTCATGTCACCTCTGTATTGTCTTCTATCTAATAAAAAGCAAAAATGCCCTCAAATACTTAACAATAAATTTAAAAAAAGTATTTAAATTTAGTGTATTAAGTTGGTCATCTCAACTGAAAATGTTGAGTGAGCTGTTTTTAAAACTGAAAACTGCAGGTCACGACTGTACGTCATTAAATTAACCAGAGTAAGTAACATGGTGTTACGTTCTCAGCACATTTAGATCACTTATCTGATGTAAAGATATTTCAAAATAAAAGTATGTTTGAGTCAGTGTGAAAAAACCCAAGAGAAAAGCAAGTCAAACACACCTCTTCACCGTTTTTGTCAGTGCTGCGACCTGACCAAAAGAGATGGGCGCAGATACTGACGGCTCTGCACTGGTCGGGTTTTTTCAGCAGCTTGGAGGCAGCCAGCGCACACTGAGTCCTCAGCGGCTCATGGTTTTCCTCACTGAAGCATCGCATCCGCTCAAAGGTTCCTATGATCAGTGTGATGGCTGCCAGCTGGGCTTTGGAGTCGCTGATCTCATCCTCATACAGAGAGAAGGCCTGGTGAGGGGACAGTAAGCAGAAGCAAAAGAAGAAATGGGGAAGTTGAGGTTGGCAATGTGGCAGAGGATGTAAAAAAGAGATAGCAAGAGGTCTGGCTTGTTATCAGCTGTAGTTATTTGGTCATGGTTGATCACCCAGTTTTCAATACTACTGCAATCAAGGGGTTCAGCACTACTTTTCTATCAATTAACACCACAAATTCACTTTTGCCCAGAATGTGTAAATTAAAGGTCAGAATTTAAGTGTTAGCACATCCACTTGAACAGATAACACATTACTGTCGTTCATCATACATGTAATCTTCTTAATGTAACCAAAGCTAAACCAATTCACTGCTATTCTATGCAGACACACGCAGGACAAAACACTACCTTAAATTTCAAGTTTCCTTTGACTTCCTCTGGTCTATTGCCGATGCTATATGATATATGCGGAACTAAGTAAACTAACTAAATAATATGTAAAATCTGCACACCACTGTGCATTTCGAAATGTTTCTGGTGGAGGGACATATCCACATAAATAAACACATATGTGTCTAGTACACTGTGTACACTGTGCTGCTCTCTGGACAGCCACACACACCTGTTTTACAACAAGCTGGATAAAAGCTGCAGCTGCAACAGTGGGCCACATTTTTTTATCATGTTGTGGCGGACTGAATAGTCTGAGGTTGCTGTTTTGTTAAGTTACTGTTTAACCAGTGTTTGTGAGCATCTGATGAGAACGTGGTGGTTTATGTCAGGGAATGTCAATTTCTGTTTTCTGCAGTTTGTGAGAAAAGTTAACATCCTTTAGACCAGTGGTTCCCACACTTTTTCATGTCAAAGACCCCCTAACCTGACAAAAAAAGTTTAATGCCCACATCAACTTATCAGCTTATCATATCAGAATATTATCAGTCAATAACTGATGGCCAATACCGATTATCGTGTATGTCTAGAACAAATGCACATTTATGTTTCCCTCATACAAGAAAAAAAAATGTGCATTAGCTAGTCTGACCATCTCAGTCTTTTAAATTTGTACAGTGAATTAAAGAAGAAAACATTTTAAATCTCACATACTGTTACTATCTGCTGTATATAAAGCATTTCTAAGTGTATCCTAGAGCAACAGCACCTGTTCCTTCCCCTGAGTCTAATGTAACTATTGATATGACTCCATGAGGCCAGCACAAAAACTGAAATGACTACTAACCCTCAAAATGAAACTGTTAAAGGCAGATGTTTATTATCTTAATTGGCCACTTCTACACCTGGGCTAATTTGGTTTGGACCACAGATGTGCAGCTCTCACTGCTCTCATTATGAAACCTCCTACCTGTGACATGAACTCATAAGCTACAGTCTCATGGTTCTCAAAGCCAATCTCGCCTGCAGCCAACGCCCCCTGCAGGAACAGTCGAAGAGGCAGCTCAGCAAGCTCGGCCTTGATAAGTGCACTGATGGTCTGGTGAGCGAAGGAAAAGATCTTCTGACACTTCTTTTCCCACTTGTCATCCTGATGGGAGACAAATATAGGGTAATTTAATAACAGGACAGACAATACTACAAATGCAGCATGTGAAAAAGGATGTCGCATACCAGTGAGGAGTTTTCCTTGTATCTGAAGGCCAGCTGGTAGGCAGCAAACACCAGAGGAGGGAGTGTGTAGCGAATCCTTTGGTTTCCACCCGCACCAAAGTGTTTCCGGGCTGTGTTCAGAATCTGACCACAAATCAGAATGTTAACTTCAGAGAGATAACAGGAAAGACTCTGTGGCTGTGGGAAAAATACTAATTTCTACTGTACTAGTTTCTATAATGACGAGGGAAGGACCCACGAGGTACTGCTGATCAGGATCTTCAGAGTGGAGCAGATGGATGAAACGACCAACAAGGCTCTGCTCCTCAGCAAAGTCTTCAGGATCAGGGTCATCAGCTGGTTGGTCTGGCTGGTCCTGTATCAGCGTGGACACCAAGTTCAAGATGGAGTCCACCTAGAGACAACAGGGAGGGAGAATGTTTAGACTTGATGCATTTTTCTTCGAATTTACTTACTGTTCTTTGCTGAGTAAGTGTGTCTGCGACGCACATCACAAAACCATGTCCACTGCAAAGTGGAGTTACTGAGGGCAACATGATGAGAGACAATCTCACTTCACATCAGAAATTCTTCTTCTTTTTACAATTTTAAGTTTAAGCTTTAAATGTCATTTCTCTGTACACTTTTGAAAGCTTCTTAATGTTTTTTTGTTTTACTTGGGACTGTATTCTATGTCCAGTGTATGATATGTCCATCTAGCATTGCTGCTCTGTTATCAAAGGGTCAGATCTGATGCTATTTTAAAATACGAAAATATGCAAATCTGACTGAGTTGTCAATTGCATAGCACGTCTAAGATCAGCGCAATATAACATAAAACTAAAGATGTCTTTAATTAGAACTCACTATATATACTGCTTTCATTTCTCACAGTTCCATACATTACCTACTGTCAGGAGGTACACAATAATACAGTTCTGCTGATACATATGAACACACAAAATAATGTCAGTATTCAGATGATTGTTGACTGAAATTAGACAGAGCTCGGCACTTTTATATTAAAAAAAACAAGGGTAAGGATGTGGAAAATATGATGTTTATCTGTCAAAGGGGCAAACTTGTGGAACAGCTGTCAGAAAGAATGAAGAATGTGGAGTTCGTTTTGCAATAGGGATGAACCAATAATCAAACAAGGCAGATATTAAACATTTTCTGATTATCGGTATTGGTGTTATGTAATAAATGTAGTGGAGTAAAAAATACAATATTTGCCTTATTGTTATTTATTTATTTCTGTGTGCATTTATAGAAAATTGTTAAGGATTGACGTAAATCACAACTACTGCTTTCATTGCAAATAAGTAAATAAATCAATCCCTGCGCTGAAGTGGTAGCTAGGAATCTAACCTGTTCCTGTGCCACAATGGTGGTGTTGTAGTCCAGTGTGTTGCTCAGCACGTAACAACTCATGCTCTTGCGCGACTCGTAGTCGAAGTACTCGAAGAGCGGAGGGAAGTGCTTGAGCTGCAGCACCGTCAGGATGTTGTTGTAGGTGTCCACTGGAATCTTCAGTAGTCGGGTGAGTTCCTTTGACACTGCACTGCTGGTCGCTATGCTAAGGGAGGCAGGAAAGGAAAAAGTATATTTAAAAAGGCATCGTATGTATTAAAAAGATCTACATAATGCAACAGGAGTATGAGAAAAATGAAAGTATGCAATGTACTATGATGGCGAATACAATGTTTGTCAGTTGGTTCATTGTCAACTTAATGAAGTTTGTGCGCATTCACGTGAAAGGCATGTGTTCAGGGTTTTTCATAATGGTTCATCCTCTGTACTTCTGACAGATGTTCGTGGACAAATCTAACATTGCCAAACAAAGTCAGGGAATCTTGCTGCACACACTGTTCTTGTCATATGTTCTTTATTAACTTTTATTTGTGTTAGGACAGACATGTAAGGTATTAGTGAGATCCTTTGTTTTAGGTTATGTTGACTGTCTGAACACATCTTTGTTTCTGTTCTGGGTTCAACCTCTTTTTACTCACTGTTAGCAAGATAAATTGTTTTTGTGCTTTTCTTCCATTCAAGACCGAATCTGCATCTTGTCTTTTTTTCTAGTAGTGTTTTGTTTTGAAATCCCCCACCTACTCAAAACTGAGGGGTACTTTTAGTTTTAAAGTAACCACAGGCTTGCAAACTGCAACCCAACCGCTTGACATTTCTTAGCCCTGACAGTTTGGAGGGATGGCTGAAAAACTGAATAATTGTCACATCTCTAGGGACTGCCCCACTCTCTCCCCTGAACACACAGATGAATACTGGCAGTGACCTGTGAGCAATTAAACTTCAGCTTATCAGGACTTTCAAGACTTACTGTTCTAAGTTGAGCTTGTTGAATATCTCCACAGTGCCCTCCAGGACCTTATCCACATAGTCCACACGATCAGGGTAGCATTTCATGGCCAAATTGATGAGGGAGACCTGAAGAGAGACCACGTCCTCTGATGGCATGTCCTGGCGAGACTGAAGGCAGAATCACAGAATGAAAACATGAGTAAAGTGTTTGAAGCTTGAAGTCACCACAGCTTGGGAGGAGTCCATTCACACGTAAAGTTGATTTTTTTTTTTTTTTTGAACTGGCACCATTAGAAACTTTATGTTCATCCAAGATGAAATCTCATTAGATCTCCCCTCTAACCTAAAACTGTCCCTTTAACAACATTCACTAGTTTATCATTGATTTTTCCATGCTTAAAAATGCTAATTAAATCAGATATAATTACATGCATTTTCCGCTCAGCTAATCTCCCTCCGTGGTCACTTAAATTATGATAAAAGAACTGATCTAAAAAATCCCTCAGGGTTAATAGCGCAGAACAGGATGTACAACCCCAATTCCAAAAAACACCTGGACGCTGTGTGAAATGTAAATAAAAACAGAATGCAATGATTTGCAAATCCCTACTAAGCAGCATCAACATCACAACTAGGCACTTTCAATGCAGCCTTCAATACTGCTGGACTTTCTAAAATTGAGAAATGTGCTGTTTTATGTTATTTTCTGTGTACTAATTTGTCATGGCCAGTTGTATTTAGCAGCTCCTCTAAACTTTAAGCTGAGGTGAAGGTATGCAGTCACATCACAACACAGATGGCCGTGCTATCCAAAAATGCAAAGACTGTGGCAAAGCGGAAAATTTTTCTGTGGTCAGACGAATCCAAATTTGAAGTATTTTTTGGAAACCATGGACATCGTGTCTCTTAAAAAGCAGAGGGACTTATTATTCGCGCTCAGTTCAAAAGTCTGCATCTGTGACGGGGTATGGGGTGCATCAGTGCCTATGGAAGTAAGCAGCTTGCCCATCTGGAAAGACAGCATCAATGCTGAAAGTTATATACAGTGGTATGAAAAAGTATCTGAACCTTTTGGAAATCCTAACATTCCTACATAAAATCACCATCAAATGTGATCTGATCTTTGTCAAAATCACACAGATGAAAAAACAGTGTCTGCTTTAACTAAAACCACCCAATCATTTATAGGTTTTCATATTTTAAGGAGAATAGCATGCAAACAATAACAGAAGGGGGAGGAATAAGTAACTGAACCCTCTGCCTAAGGAGACTTAAAGGGCAATTGAAACCAATTTTTACCAAACTATTGAAGTCAGGTGTGTGCCCAATCACTGATGAGTTGCTTAAAGCTGCCCTGCCCACTATAAAAAACACACCTGGTAAGAATTGTCTTGAGAAGCATTGTCTGATGTGCACCATGGTTCCCTCAAAAGAGTCTGAAGACCTGCGATCAAGAATTGTTGATCTGTATAAAGCAGGGAAAGGATACAAAACCAGCTCTAAAAGTCTGGATGTTCATCCATCGACAGTCAGAGAAGTTGTCTACAAATGGAGAGAGTTTGGAACTGTTGCTTCTCTCCCAAGGAGTGGCCGTCCACCAAAGATGACGCCAAGAGTTCAGCGCAGACTACTCAGAGAGGTAAAAAAGAACCCGAGAGTGTCTGCTAAAGACTTGAAGGAATCACTGGCACAGTCCAATATCTCTGTGCACACATCAACTATATGTAAAACACTGGCCAAGAATGGTATTCATGGGAGGACTCCACGGAGGAAGCCACTGCTTTCTAAGAAAAACATTGATGCTCGTTTAATGTTCGCAAAAAGGCACTTGGACACTCCACTGAAGTTTTGGCAAAATATTTTGTGGACTGATGAAACCAAAGTTGAATTGTTTGGGAGGAATACACAACGTCATGTGTGGAGGACAAATGGAACGGCTCACCAACATCAACACCTCATCCCCACCGTGAAGCATGGTGGAGGGTGCATCATGGTTTGGGGCTGTTTTGCTGCCTCAGGGCCTGGACAACTTGCAATCATCAATGGAAAAATGAATTCAAAAGTTTATCAGGATGTTTTGCAGGAAAACCTGAGGCCGTCTGTCAGACAGTTGAAGTTAAAAAGAGGATGGATGCTGCAACAAGACAATGATCCAAAACACAAAAGTAAATCAACTTCAGAATGGTTTCAGAAGAACAAAATACACATTCTAGAGTGGCCAAGTCAAAGTCCAGACTTGAACCCCATTGAGATGCTGTGGCATGACCTCAAGACAGCGATTCATGCCAGACATCCAAGGAATCTGACTGAACTACAACAGTTTTGTAAAGAAGAATGGGCCAAGATTAGCCCTGATCGATGTGCCAGACTGATCTGCAGCTACAGAAAGCGTCTGGTTGAAGTTATTGCTGCCAAAGGGGGGGCCACAAAATATTAAATGTGATGGTTCAGTTACTTATTCCTCCCCCTACTGTTATTGTTTGCATGCTATTCTCATTAAAATATGAAAACCTATAAATGTTTGGGTGGTTTTATTTAAAGCAGACACTGTTTTTTCATTTGTGTGATTTTGACAAAGATCAGATCACATTTGATGGTGATTTTATGCAGAAATGTGAGAAATTCCAAAAGGTTCAGATACTTTTTTCATACCACTGTACATGTTTTCGAGCAGCATATGCTCCCATCCAGACAACACTGGAGCTGGCTTTTCAGGCAGGGAAGGCCTTGCATATTTCAGTAGGACAACGCTAAACCGCACACTGCATCTATGACAGCATGGTTTGGAGAAAAAGAGTCCGGGTGCTGAACTGGTCTGCCTGCAGTCCAGACCTTTCACCAACTGAAAACATTTGGCGCATCTTAAAACGAAAAATATGACAAAGACCAAGGACTGTTGAGCAGTTAGAATACTGTATCAGGTGAGAACAGGTCAACATTCCTCTCTGAAAACTCCAGCTACCGGTCTCCTCAGTTCACAGACAGTAATGGACTGTTGTTAAAAGAAGAGGGGGCGCTACACCGTGGTGTAACATGGGCCTGTCCCAACTTTCCAGGAAGTGCCATCAAATTCAATATGACAGATGAATGAATGATATTTTTCATGAAATAGTAAAATGCCTCACTCTCAACTTTTGATATGTTTTCTGTTTTCTACTGTGAATAAAATATGGGCTTATGAGATTTGCAAATCATTTCATTCTATTTTTATTTACATGTCACACAGCATTCCAACTTTTTTTTGGAAATGGGGTTGTTCTTCTTACGCCAGCTCAGAAGTTCAACCTGCCACACCTGCTGCTGTTTACAAAGCAATCAAAAAGGCTCCCTCCCTCTGGTGTGTGCTACAGTACAATATACATCAAAACAATGAGGCATAAGAACTGATCCTTCCCACATGGCGTCACACTCATGGACAGCCATGGTCACTCGTGATGTCACAAAACCTTGTGTAACAACCCCATAACATTTAAACACCTCCATGTACTAGAAATTCCATGTATTACAGTTTAACATACATGTTGTTTCACCGAACGCAACTTACCTGAATGACAGTAGCCACTTGCTGAGAGAAGATGTCAAACAGTTTGATCTCAGCTGGAATGCCAGGGCCGTCTTCTCGATGAGCAAAAAGCGCAAGTCTGAAAAGCAAGGCAAGAACCCTTACTCAACAGTCATTTTATCATATCATCTATTGTTCCTGTTCCCATTTCACAGAGTTAAATCAGAGGTTATTTTCACAGAGAAAATCTATGCTAGAGTATTAAGTTTCTCTTTAAAATGCTAAAAACTACTGAAGGTGAGCACTTCACTGCAGATTTTAATCATCACAACAGCATCACAAACTACTTACTAATGCCTGACTGAACACAACAGTGTTTCACTTAGTATTTGTTGCATGGTGCTTATACTGAATTGTTTTACTATGAGTATAGTTTAAATTGATTTTATCAAAAGCTGCAAACAATGACACTGTCTGTACACTAAAATGTCAGGGGAAAAAATATTAACATATATCAAAGCGTTTTCAATCTTATAAATCGACCCCAGGCTGTGAGGCTTGGCCACCACCTCTCCTCCACCCGCACACTGAGCATCGGCTCACCACAGGGCGGTGTGCTGAGCCCCCTCCTGTACTGCCTCTACACCCACGACTGCAGTCCGACCCACAACAACAATCTTATCGTCAAGTTTGCTGATGACACTACAGTGGTCAGTCTCATCTCAAAGGGTGATGAGGCAGCATACAGAGAAGGAGATTCTGAAGCTGACAACCTGGTGTTCAGAGAATAACCTCTTTCTGAACACCAAGAACACTAAAGAGATCATCATTGACTTCAGGAAGCACAGCACCGACCCAGCCCCCCTTTACATCAACGGCGTGTGTGTGGAGAGACACTTTCAGGTTTCTCGGCGTCCTCATCTCCAGTGACATCTCCTGGACAGAGAACATCATGGCAGTTATCAAGAAGGCTCAGCAGCAGCTACACCTCCTGAAAGTCCTCAGGAAGCACAATCTAAACTCCAACCTGCTGCGGACCTTCTACCACTCATCCATCGAAAGCCTGCAGACATAATGTATCACAGTATGGTACGGGAGCTGCACTGTGGCAGACAGGGAGAGAGAGAGTTGTAAAGGCAGCACAGAAGATCATCGGCTGCCCTCTCCCCTCCCTGATGGACATTTACACCTCCCGCTGCCTCAGCCGAGCCAAAACCATCAGCAAGGACAGTTCCCACCCTGGCTCTAACCTGTTTAACCTGTTGCCCTCAGGGAGGCGCTACAGGTGCATCAGGAAGAGGACTAATAGATTCAAAAACAGCTTCTTCCCAAATGCAATAACCACCTTGAATTCTCATATGCTCTGATTCCATAGTCCATTCACCTCAAGCACCAGTCTTTGACCTCCTGTGCTATACCTCTCTATGTGCAATATCCCATTCATAATGTGCAATACATATAACACTGTAAATAGCAACATATCTATTTTTATACTGTTTTGTTTATTCTTACTTTACTGTTTGCACTGTGGAGTTGGCTTTTAATCTCATTGTACATGTGTATAGTGACAATAAATGCATTCTATTCTATTCTAAGCGTACCTGTCAATGAGAGCAATGATGATGTTCTTGACATTGACGTGTTGATGGAGCTCAGCGCAAGAACGCAGGAAAGGATTCAGGGTCTGAAGGTGGAACTCATCAGGGAAAACCTTACAAAACAAGACAAGTTTAGATCAGGTGGGTTGGGCTATGATTATACTTTACTATTTTGTATTTATTTATCTATTTATTTAAGCTTTGCTAAATTCAGTCCGGCACTGTTCAGGATTTGAGGGCTGGCTGGAAGACCATTTTATAGGCACTGAGAATTTGTCTTCAAATCCATATTTAAAACTGCAATATTGCAAAATTTTGAGTACTTCGACATTTCTTCCGCTAACGTAAAAACAAAAATCTTTGCAGTGATGGCACAAATTGACTAAAATGTGATGCGATGCTGGCATATAAATAAACTTTTTTTCAAATCAATTTTGGATCTCTGGGCTTGTGGAGACTTGCATTACACTTCATCTATATGGAGAAATCTTCATTTTCTTCAGTGGTTTTTTAACCTTTTAAAACATGCCTCCATCTGCTTCAATTGTTCAGGAGAACATTGCAATGTTTTGCTGTGAAGCTCCAGACTTTCTGGACTAAGAAACTTCACCCGACTTTCAATTATCATGGGGGTGAGTAAATAACAATTGAATTTTCATTCAATGAACTGCTTTGGCTCCAACACAGTCAGTGTGTCTCAGGTGTCTAACCTGAATGATACACTCCATTAGATACTCCTGAGCCAGCGAGTCTCTGCAGTTCACAACCTGCTCCAGCACTCCAGGAAGAACAACCTGTGGAAAGAAAGGAAAAGCTGTTTCAACACACAAAGGGAATTTACCAAAGCAGCTAAATGACTGCACAGTATGTCTGACACCGGGCATGTCATATCAGCTTTGCACACACCCGACGACAATGTTCACACTGCACTGCAGTGACTGTACTGGTTTATCTTAAAGTGACAGTATCAAAGGAGCTTAACTTTCTCAGCAGTGTGTAGTTTTAGTTTGGCTTGTATGTGTGTATTCCTGATCTGTTTTTGAATCAGAACCAATGCATGTAATTGCGGAACAAGATTAGAGTGGCTTTTAGAGAGGGTGTGTGGTTAAGTGAAAGAGAGAAAGTGTCGTGCCTGCGCTCAAGGCAGACTGGTTTTGGCGATCAGTCAGACAGGGTGAGAAAACACTTCTGCCAACAACTTTGTCACAACATAATCCACTGACAACATGGAGGGTGCTTCTGTCTTCTCAACGTGCATACAGTTGCGTTTTATTTATCTCTTAGCTTGATCATTCCCCTCGTCAGCTCTTGGTTTAAAGATCATTTCATATATTGTGTGTGGCGCAGTGCAGGTTTGCAAACTGGAGCGGTGCAGGACTCCATTCACAAGATAAAAACTCTCTCACACCTCCAGCCTTGCTTGTACGTTTACACTAACATACTGCTAGCAGCATAGAGGAAGGACATTTGTCTGCTATTCTGTTTTGGGAAAATAGCTGACAGCATGGGACTCTATGACTATGATTAACATTATTAGTTCTGCTCCTCAACTCTGATGAAACAAACGGTCGAATTTGGCGTGGTCTCCGCAAAAAAACTGACTGACAATTCTTAGTATTTCTAATACAATAATGAATGATAGAGTGGTAATCTGTAATTTTAAATGTGTGGGCTTAAACCTGCCTATACTGAATGTAATGTGACTGATGTGGACATGTGCACGGTGTCTTCGTGTAACACGGCTCACGGGCTCCTTCTTTATTAGGATTTGGTGTCAAAATCATGATTCCCGTCAAATGACCTAAGAACTGTTGGCTACTGAAATGCACCTCCTGCCAGCACATTCAGCTCAGCCTCTCTGCTGAGTCTGACTCTGTCCAGCAGACTTAACTGCCCTTTTCAATCACTTTCCTTTGTGAAGCAAGCTTTGCCTTTATGTAAGCCACAAAGATGTTGGAACAGAGTAGAAGCAGGAACCGGAAAACACAGACACAAACACACACCTGTTTGTACTTTTCCACATTGACACCTTCCAGCTGGCTGAGGCGAACTAGGTTGGTGCCCACCAGAATCCTGAGCTCCTGTCGTTCTTTCTCTCTCTTCTCTCGGTCTCGGCTGTGACCCTGATGCTGCATTCGAACCCATAACTTGTTCATTTCGGCAAAGTTCAGAAGGACAAAGTCAATGGAGTCGTTGATATCACCAGTCATTTCCTCTGAGCCCCTGTGGAGAGACGGCCACACGTTCACAAACAGGGATGCTTCTCAAAATAATCAAAGTTAAAAACACAGCAAGACATTTATGACATGCACGTCTCACAAACAAGGCATTGTACCTGTAGGTACGGATGAAATACTGTCATGCATCAGTTGACCTCAATAACTTAATTGATTTTTGTAAACATATGCTTATTGTGAATTTGATGCCAGCAACACGTTTCAAATAAGTTGGGACGGGAGCAGCAAAAGACTGGGAAAATTGTGTGCTGCTCCAAAAAACACGATTGGGTATGAAAGCAGCATCTTGGAAAAGCTCAGTCGTTCACATGCAGGGATGGAGTGAGGTTCATCACTTTGACAAACACGACTGTGTAAAAGATATCACAGCATGTGCTCAGGAACACTTCAAACTCTGTTTTCATTTAATTTTACAAAGCATCCAAACTTCTGGAGATCAGGGTTGTATAGTTATTACTATTTTCATCATTAATAACATGGCCATGCACTAATCTGCAACTCAGAACAGACTTGACATGCTTACTCTGACTGCTCTCCATCGTCTGGCAGTATATTGCGGGTGCACTGCAACAGGTAGTTTCTGAGGAAGAGCCCTCTGAGTGGGTGCTGGACACCACGACACATCTCAACCAGGTCCTTCAGAATGTCCTTACGAGACTGGGGGAAGGAGCGAACGTACACTACTCCCACTGTGATTAGCAGATAGCTGTGGAGAGAGGGGCAAAGCAAAGAGGCTTGATCTGAAAACAACAACACTTTAAAGTATTCAACACAAACAAAGATCAGCACAGGAAGAGAATTCACAAGTACTGATAGTGCTTTGGGCCTCCTCAGTGCATACACAAAGAACACAGATAAGGGAAGGGTCTGTGTGATTACTGGTGGCAAAAAGGCATGTTGCATTTCATGAGACTGAAGCAGAACTGGTGGACACCACTCACTTACTGCAGCAATTCTAAGGAGGAGCTGAAAGAGGCATACAGCTCCAATATAAAAGCCATCTGTGACACCAAAACAAAAAGGCCTGTCATTTTCCAAATAGCAAACTACAGACACACAAAAGTATCCTCAAGAGGAAGAAAAGGACATCCATTCCAAGAGACAGAAGAGCTCCGGGCTCTCCAGAGGGGACTGAATGGGAAATTGATACAGAACAGTTCTAAGGAGGAGGATCATCACAGGGCAAACACACGCCTGGAGTAGCAGGGCAGCACTGTGAGAGTCATGTCCTTACACTTCACCAGTGCCTTCAAAACTGTCCATCATCCTCATGCTCACAGCAAATACCAAAATATTAGTCGATGCAACCCCACGGGTCCAATCCAATAGACGGTCAGGATCTTGCATGGTAGCCAACTACTATTAGTGTATGTGTGTGAGGTAAAGTGCGTTGGAAGGAAGCGCAGCATAAATGCAGCCATTCACCGTTTAAAGAAGTTAATTCCAAAATGACATGGTAGACTAATCTGTAGCAACATGATGCTTTTTATATGCACTACTGCATTCAGTATAAAAGCAAACCATAACAATGAGATGCACTGATGTGAAACTACAGGAACAGATAATATGTTTGTTTTGGTCAATATAAATAATATTACAAATATTACATACTTACAAATGCAAAAAAGAGACTATATAACAATAATGGGGCACCTGACCGAATTTAACTTTGCAGCTATAACAGTTTCCACTCCTCTGTTTATGTGGGAATTTTTGCCCACTCATGCAGTAGAGCATTTGTGTGGTCAGACACTGATGTTGGACCAAAAGGCCTGGCTCACAATCTCTGTTCCACTTCATCCCAAAGGTGTTGGATGGGGTTGAGGTCAGGACTCTGTGTGGGTCAGTCAAGTTCCTCCACACCAAACTCATCCAATCATGTCTTTGAGCTTTGCTTTGTGCACTGGGGCACAGTCATGCTGGAATAGAAAAGGACCTTTCCCAAACTGTTGCCACAAAGTTGGAAGCACAGCATTGTCCAAAATGTCTCGGTATGCTGAAGCATTAAGATTTCCCTTCACTGGAAGTAAGGGGCCGAGCCCAACCCATGAAAAACAACCCCATAAAGTGGTGTGTCTATTTTTATATATCTTAAGACACTGAACTAGTTCAGGTGATACTCACAGTCTAGGGATGATGTTGCCTGCATACTGGACCAGCTCATAGAGATCTGCCACTTTGCGTCCCTTGGCAAACTCATCAGTCAGATAAACTTCTAGGTAGTGGAGTTCATCAGAGATAGCCATATCTGAGAAGACTGTTAGGGACCAGCGCAATACCACTATGAGTCATACACAAACAGAAATAATTATTTGCAGCATGTTAACAGTACAGCAGCCAGTATCTACACAGGACATGTACAGGCACAGGAGTACACAGGCCACCCAGATTTTCGCAGCACTCAGCTCAATACACCGTATTCAGTCATCCAAAGTAATCAATAAGCCAACAAGCAAAAAAAAAAACAAAAACAAAAAAAAACATGTTTTCTATGAGCCAGACCAGCACTATACTGTTATTAAACAGTTAAATAGGTTTACATATGATTAAACACAAAACTGCCATCCACCATTGAAATGTCAACAGAGTTAAGCAGTCTGAGACAGGCAAGAATGATTGCCTTGTATCAGCCTTCTCCAACATGAATAATCAACAGCTCTAAAGGATACAGAGCTCATAATAGCTCTTTGGAGAAAGCATGGACGTCCTCAGCTCACCCAGCATGTTAGACGCATGCTTCAGAGCATCCATCAGCTTGTTCTTGTCCTGCAGAGCGCAAAACAGAATAATACAGGAATGAAAACGAAAAATAACCACACCCCAAACTTTTCAGTATTTCAAAAAAATTAGGAAAATGACTTTACACCGATTACATCACATACATAACATGTTACACAGTAATTTAAATGTAATGCAACCCTTTGTGAAATGTGAAAATTTTACATTTTGAAAATGCTGACATGTATGTATGACAAATGAACAAGTGGACAAGGTTTTGCCAGTAGAGAATTTATTGTTTCCACAGCAGGGTACAGCTGGGCTCAGCTCAGCTAGTTTGTATCGTGTAACTCCAAATCTGGTACTTTTGATCTTTTCTGACAAAGTGAGGGATGAAGTGTTCTTTCATGTGTTTAGAAAATTCTCCGACTTCTTAAGCTAAATAAACCATTTAAAAGTCTCTTGGATTAGCTGGAAAACGCATCGTCACAAAGCTGAAAACAGGGCTGTGTGGGGGTTGTTTGGCTGCCATTTGTAAAAATCTGAGTCAAGTGAATGAAAATATACACTGCAATTGCAATACATTGCATTTTGGGGTTAAGAACAGTTTCAACAAGTCACTTAGAAGAAAATAATCTCGCTGCTGGCCTGGGACATGGTGGTGCAGTGGTCAGCACTGTCGCCTCATAGCAAAAGGGTTCCAGGTTCGAATCCCGGTCTGGGCCCTTCTATGTGGAGTTTGCATGTTCTCCCTGTGCCTGGGTGGGTTTTCTCCACAATCCCCAAAACATGCACATTAGGTGATTAATTGACTACTCTGCTAGGAGTGAGTGTGTTGCCCAGCCTTGCGACTGACTGTCCAGTGACAGGCTCCAGCTCCCTGCAGGATGAAGCTGGCATAGAAAATGGATGGATGGATTTTCTCACTGAGCATTAATGTCATTTCATGTATGACAAGGAATCCATTTTTCTAAAGAAATTTGATATGTGAAAATGTGCGCAGGAGATGCCACTGATTTCCCTCAGCATAGAGGCTTGGGGTATAGTTATCACAACCATCATGATATTCTGACAGACAGGAATTGTCCTACCAGGCATCGCTTCATCTGGAATGACTGGACCTTGACAGCCTGCACAGCCTCATCGAGAAGCTTCTCCTGCTCATCCTGGGGAGACTGCTGTGTGGTAGGCTGCAACACCAGGAGAGTGGAAACAACTTATTCAAGTAACTGCATGATCACCTACAATTATTGACATAATCTTGCTGAATAAATCAAGAAGGTCAACAAATGTATTACTACATCACTCGAAATTGAAGATTACTGATTTCATAGCTCTAATGGGACACAAAAGGGTGGGTAGACTTAGTCAACGTGAAATTATCTGGTTCTTTCATGAGGCAATAAAATAAGCTTCATGTTATACTTAACTCACTGGTCTTACGGGTATGTAAGACAATGAAGACCTGCAACATTTGCCATTTTATTGAATTTAGTGAATTTATTTAGCGTTTTAAGGGATGTTGCAATCAGTTTTAAAGTTTAATCGCCATCACCTCAACCAAATACTTCAAGTGCTCGTACTGTCAGTGACAATACTCCGTGTAAAACATATATAGAGGCTCTGTACCTGGAAACCTGGCTGTCCAAAATGTGTCCCTCAACTTAGCTACTCAGTTGCAATTCCCATAAGAGCGCGATCACACGGAACTTAGCTAAATGTTTGCGGGTGGCGCAGGCATATCTGCACGTCAGATATCTGCCTTTATGCAGCGTTATGTACAGAAATATGTGTTCTGCCACTCTGACATAGTTTAGACATGATGCAGCTGCCAACCAGCTGACACAATTCCTGTTTGTTACCGCTGGAATGAGTTCAGGCCATAACATATAGCTTAGAAAAATATGACACAGCAAAGCGGAAGAGTGCGCTAACAGCAGCTAGCGTTAGTTGCCACAGCGTCACCTGTTTGCCCCAGAAATATCGGTGTTTGTGTTTACTGGCTCATTTGACCAAACACATACCACACAATATTAGGGCATGATAAGTGTCTTACAGAATAAAACAATTTAAGTACAACACCAAGTCACTCGGTTTTTCAACCAGTTGGTAGCTTGTTAGCCTAGCTAGCTGCTGTGTGACATTGCCTCAGAAGCGTTAGGCCATAGCACCACTCACACACAAGTCTAATTTTACGGCTAACACTTTAGATTAGTTGTTTCATTGACCGAGAATGAACACAAGCGGGTATCCGAAGGAAATATGCAAAGCCATGGAATAATATTCTATCTGGAAAAGTGCTTACCATGATTATTATTAGATGTGTATCAGATCAGTCGGAGAGCCTGGCCTGTCATGTGACTCACATTAATGCTGCCTTCACGGTCTGCGCTCAGCTTGCACATCAGAGAACAGGCGTGGTCAGTGCTCCATCACTTGCAGGATATGGGTTTGGGCAACGTTAGGGTGCACTTAAAGTTATTTTTCTTTTTCCCCCTTTGTTTGAAGGTCTCCCGTGGATATACTGTGATAATGAAGGTATTTTAATTGTTTAAAAGAGTGCCTTGGAGCTTTCTCGTCATTTTTATCTCTCAGTTTTCATTTTATTTAACTTTCAAGTTCTTACTGCCCAACAGGCAGAGCTCAGCTGAGCACTACGCAAAGTTAAATGTCACAATATAAGCGGCAACCAGTGATTATTAAAAACAAAACAGAGGTTATCACAGTTCATACGCGCAGTTGAAACGCGCAGAAATGTTTACAGTCATGTTAAATGTCTTATTTCGAGGACTTTGAAACTGCAACGTTATTAATTGGTCTTGGGCTCTTCGTCTTAGTGAAAGTATTAAAACCGCACAGTAAAATTATTTTGTTACATATAAAATTCGGATGGAGAGTCACCTGTGACTGTTTCACTTGATATTACACATGTATTATACATCATTATAACTCATTCATTTATGTGAAAGCAGGAGTTATCTTTCTTTACTATCTTGTATAGGGCTGCAAATATGAAGTATTCTGCTATTTATTATCTCTCCATGAATTCTTGAAAAGCAGCAAATCCTCAGATTTGAGAAGCTGAAGCCATGAAATGTTTTACATGAAAAATGATTATTAAATCCACCCCCCATCATATGCGCTTGGATCAAGGAGTTTCTCACGAACTGTCCACAAACTGTGAAATTACAGTTTACCCTTCCGACACCATTATCAAGTTTGCAGATGACGCCATTGTGGTTGGACTCATTCATTTCATTTAAGATGTTCCCTTCACGGATAAATAAAGGAATTCTGATTCTGATTCATACAGCAGATGAGACTGCTAATAGATATGAGATCCTGAAGCTGTCTGCATAGTGTTCTGCAAATGACCTGTTCCTCAACAACAAAACAAAAAAGCTAAGGAAATAATCATAGACTTTAGGAGACACTGAGCAGATGGGGACAGGGTGGAGACAGTCTTTACCTTCAGGTTCTTGGGGGTGCAAATCTCAGACCTCTGCTGCAGTGTAGAAGAAATCCAAACCACACCAGTCAAACATTTCCCAATCTGCTTTTGTAAATTGAATAATGTATCTATGGCATTTTATTGGTGTAGTTTAGCTTGAACTTGAGCTCTGGTTGAGCTTGAGCTCATTTTGACTACTTTATATGCTGTTAGCGAGTTTAATCTACTGCTATCCATCATATTCTGTAAGATCATCATCTGTTTGTAGCGTTGCCACATAAAGGAACACTTCACCCTTTAGTTTATCACAAACATTCAAAATCAACACATATTTACAGCTACTTTGAAAGTAGTTTCAAAGTCAGAAAAACATGTTTTCAAACTCTCTGACTCGAATATTCACTGTCTGCATGCTTTCTTCAACAGGCCTAGTGAAATATCTCATCATCTACCTCTCATCCTAAGACAACCTGATGAAACATCCTGGGCTGTAGGGTCGGTAGTGCTGCCACAAGAGGGCAGGGAAGATCAATAATGATCATCCATGTGGCCATCCTGTACAGAAATCCATTTTGAAAAAAGTCTGTGATTGTGTCAGAAATGCTCAGTCTGTGGTTGAGGTTTGTGAGGTTGGAGGGGGAGGGAAGAATCCACAAGCTGCTCTATGATTTAAGGGGAATCACCCGGCGCCTAACACTTACTGTTGGTCATCATATAACTTGTTGACACGTGCAAAACCGATAGCTGATTTACTGCTTCTAAAAATAATTCTAAACAAATATAGAATTACGTTCACATCAAACTACCACTTACTGAAGATGACCCAAGATCAGAAATTTGGAATAGAAGACTATATTTATCTAAGAGCTACTGTTGTATCTGCAGCTCACATAAATGCAGTAGAGTGAAAAGTACAGTTTTTCCATTGAAATGTTGGGGATTAGATGTATAAAGCAGTTTGGTGTGGGCAGAACAAGCTGTAACACAGCTCTGTAGCTCTGTCTACGGGCTGTGATGGATTACAGCCTCGTGAGTGCAGAGTAACAGCAGCATGCAACCAGCAGGCCTTGCTACCATGTGTGGTCTATACAAAATGGCGCTATAGGACAAAATTTATGGGCATAAGAAAAGGGAACCGCACATTTAAAACAAGCTCAGTGGGAAATCTGAGTGGGAGACAATGGACGTGCAAGTTTGTGAAAATAATCAGCAGCATACGGGAATCTGGGAACTTTTAGAGTTACTCAGTTCTGTTTCAGAGGGGTGATCTGAATGTCAAAGACCCTCACTCACTCCAGTGTAGATCGAGGCCTTTTATTCTCCGGTCAGGGTGAACCCCTCCCTTCCTCCCTCTCCTCTGTCAGATAAACTCCAGGTCTGTAGGGTGCAGCGCTCTCTCCCACACGTCCTTCCTGAGAAATCCCCTCATTTCTCTCTTTAACTCCTCCATACTCTAATTCTGTTCACCCATCACTGTCTGTCCTGCTGGCCTCTCCACAGTTTATTATCACAATGCTTTGACTTTGACTGGCTGTTTGACTAGATTGACTAGAAAGAATAAAGAAGGATTAGTTTTTTCTTAAATAACACACCATTTTCTGCTCCCACTGATCCTATTCCCCTGCACATACACTACATTTTTCAAGGTTGTAGTTCACCCGAGTTGAGAGTACAAGACAACACTTTGTGAGGACAGACTAAACGCCCTGCTTTGGTTGATTTGTGTGATTTAGTTTCATTAGGGTACTCACCCCCTAGGATCCACATTTTTTATTTATTCTAAACTCCACATTTAGCACAGCTCCAGTCTGTGTTCAGAAGCTGAACTGGCCAATAATGTGATGTTTGGTAAGGTCTCATATTGTGGTTTTGTCATGTTGTCTTCTGTTTTCCTTCTTTTATCAAACAGACAGTTAAATGCTGCAATTTCATTTACATGACAGGTACATGAATTTCTTCTGTCTGTACTTAAATTAAACCTGGAGCTGTTACTAACTGCTTCCTGTTTCCTCTCCTTTATGGTTAATGTTTCAAAAAAAAAAAAAATACTTTTTTTGCGGGAACAACATTTTGAACAGCCACTCTCAGAGGCTGTACTTGGTAAAATGATGCTTTGAGCTAAGTGCTAACATCAGCATGTAAACATGCTCACAGTGACAGTGCTATAAGATAAGATATATCTTAGATCCTGCTGATATTTAACAGGTGAGGTTAATCATGTTCATGTGAGTATACTTATGTTTGCTAATCAGCACTAAACACAAAGTATAGTGAAGTGTAAAAATGTGGATCTGATCAGAGGCTTTCCACACCTATGACATTAGAGTCAAGGACTTTTCAAAGACTTGCCAGGATAGCAGTGCTTATTTTGGGATATTTTGACTTCCCCTTTATGCAGTGAGAGGAAGTGGAGACATGTTGTCCATCTTTATGTCAGCTGTGTGAAACAATGATGCATCCGTAGGAGACACACGCAGACAGCTGAACGAAGCCTATTTATTAAGATTAAGTTGAAAAAATACAAAATGAACCATTTAGGTCTATGTTCAAAAAATATTTGTTTTCCTCAAACTGGCAATAATCACCAGAGTCAGGACCAGACTGGCACATAGTTCAAGCTGGGAATCTAACGTCAGTCCTGGATGTCTTGTTCACAACAGACCACACACACGTACAATAAAACATTTAGTTTTATTACTACAAACAAAAACAACTTAAAAAAAAAAACAGTGACAGCAAGTGTCTCCCAGTTTTAAGAATTAGTCAGTTGCACTTCCATAATTAAGGATACAGGTGTAAGTATTAATGCATATAATTTTGTTTGTTAGGCATCTGGTGTTCCCTCAGAGGTCTGACTGCATTAATGTTCATCATTATGAAGCTCTAGTAGCTCTGAGTGATTAGAGATATTCCCCCTGACAGAAAGGAGTACACAGCTCTTTATTTTCTACATTATTCCCATGCAAATACAGCCTCTGCTTTTCTACACAGCATGGTTAAGTGCCATTTACCAGTTTTTAACACAGAGAATCAGCTCAGGAAGGGTAGCTGTGATGTAAACACAAGCTGAGGGGCAGATATTTTTTTAAACATGACTTATGAAAATGTCTGTCATTTTGCAGCATTTGGCCGCAGGGCTTTTCTCCATTTAATGCACTCAGCTTTTCTCTTTGTCTGGTTCTCTTCCTCCTGTGCAGTGACGGTCTGCACCATTACAGGCAGAAATCAGGCCATCAGGCTAAAAGCAGGGGGGAAGGAGGCTGTCGGTCCACAGCTCTGACAAACTGTAGCTGCTTCACTGGCCTGATTCTCTGGACCAAACTACTTATCTATCTACCACGGGCATCATGTATCAGCTATTAGCATCAGGAAAGTCCAGTCCTGAGTCCAGAATAACTGGAAGCAGTGTCAGTGAAATCAGTCAGACCCTAATACACACAAGGAACGTTTGGTAGCTTTGGGAGTGAAGTCCACTATGGATCTGCTACAAGCTGAGCCAAGTTAAACACACAAGCAGAGGAAAGAGGACAAACTTGAAGTCCATCATTCCTTTGCCTCCAATTCATTTTTCCCTTACGGTTAGATAATCTGCTCATTTAATCCTTCTGTTGTTGTTCTTCTCTTCCTCCCAGCCACTGGATCCTGAGGTCAACAGCTCCGACTGACTCATGTAACACGCTGCAGCCTAGATGGTGACGTCTGTGAAGTCTCGTCTGGCAAATCCTTTCTGAAAATCATAAAGACACAATACAAATACTGGCAAACAATGTGAAAAACAGCAAAAACATGTTCCCAAGAACATGATGTAGTGATTGACATACATATTTACAATGAGCTTGTCATGAAAGCAATCATCTGTGACGCGCTCCGTCTGTTCAGGAAGCTATAACACGTAAGGATGTTGGATTGATTGTAATGCTCTTGTTACCTGCATATTTGAGTCTTTAACCACCTGCAGCTTGTTTAAAACTCTGCTGTCACGTTATTCAGATTTAACTTCATTACACTATCATTGACTTTGTTTTAGAATCCAGTTTAAAATTATTTTAAATCACCTACAGGGCATTACATAGCAACCAGAGGATATTGCTGTTCTCATTCTTTTGTTGCTTAAAAGGAGAATTCACCCCAAAATTGAAAATACATAGTTTTCCTCTCACCTGTAGTGCCATTAATCCATTATATCTGTATTATATCGAAATTGTATTGCTGTGAGTTGCTGGGTTTTGGAGATATTAGCTAGAGAGTGGCTGCCTTCTCTCCAGTATAATTGAACTACATGGCACTTTGCCTGTGGTGCTCAAAGTGCCAATAACTAACTAACTAACTAAATAAAATAAAATAAAAAAATCTGAAAAACTAAACAGCAATGTTTCCTTCCAGAAATTAATGACCCAGTTACTCGAGAGAATCCCCAGACCTTGTTGTGAGCAGTTTCACGTAGGAACCATTTTCTCTCAGCTGTACAACACTGCATCACCGTGCAGAAGGAAACATCTTCTCATGTGCTCATGACAGAGCAGGATCTGAACATTAACGACGTCTTCCTTGTCTGAACTGACACTAGTTATAGCTGAGGAGATGTACGCTTCATTCTGTGCTGTGATAGAAAAAAAAAAACTTCCTGTGTGAAACTGCTCACAACAGCATCAGTGGGTTATCTGGAGTAATTGGGTCATAATTTCTGGAGAGACACTGTTGTTGAGCTTTTCAAATCAATTTTTTTAGAGGTTTGAGCATTAGGTAAGGATCATGTTTTCTCACCACAGGGCTGTCTCTAGTATCATTTTTTGTTTCAAATTGCTAAATGTGAAACAACACATATTTCTCTATCTGATATGTCATGATTGGGCTATATATCCAGTGTGGAAAATAATTTCACACACACACACACACACACACACACACATATAGATAGAGATGTCTGAATCTAACCAGGAATATTGCCTTCCAAGGTTGAGGTAAGGTCTTAGGTTATTTTGTGGTTAGCCATCATGTAAAAAAAAGGCTGGATTGACAAATTACTGGGGACATTTCGACACAATACATCCATTTGCTTTTATAAATATAAATATATAATATATAAATTACTTAACATACAAGTAAGTCTTTTTGTATATTAACTGCTTTTGGTAACCTTCTTCTGTTTAATGTATCGTGCTTTGGTTTATCTGGCTGCATTTCTACCAACCAGCAGTCCTTCTGCTTTTTTTTTAGTTTTGTTCTTTTAATTGAATCAGTAATAAAATACTGAAACCATCATTGCTGATGGTAGTAGGCTACCTTATTAAGTTGTCTGAGTGAACCTTTTAGCAAGTCATGTTTTTGGTCACATGGCAAATATTTGCTAAACCAGCTCCTGAGGGAAATATCAGGCTCTCTTGCTGCTTTATACTCCACTCCACTACCCACCTCATACTCCACGATCAGCAGCTCCTCACTGCTTTGTGTGTGTGCTGTTTGGTGCTCAGCAGGTACAGTGACGTGTACAGTGTTCTCACTGAAAAGGGTTGCCTGCTGCTGCTCAGTTCTGCAGATATTTTGCTTTAAACCAGTTTGCTTGTGCTGTGACTTGTGAAGGCAGCCCAGAGATTTGTGTGAACTGAGCATGAGGGTTGAGGACAGATACACAACAGGAAGTGTATCAAATATAATAACTTCACCAAGGCCACCCTGCAGTCAGTTAAACACATGGCTTTTGTTTGCTGTGTCAGGAACATAACCCTGTTCAAGAATTGCCAAGTCCACCTAACCAAACTCTTCTTTTATTCGTCCCAGAAGGCACAAAAGAGACAAACCCAAAACATCTCAGTTGGATTCTCCGCATTCCTGCTGAGATTGGTCTCTCAGAAACTAAAACGTTACAAAACCCATGCCAGATACCAGCTGTGATCCACATAAGCAGAGTATTCAGCAGGAAAACCAGGGATCCTCGCAAGAGTTCAGGGAGAAATAGTGCTGTCGCTAGGTTTGACAAAAATAAAGGAATTCAGGATTGTTACAAGTCTAAAATTATGTAACTGTAGTGCAGTGATTTCTTTACTGAGTTGTTGCCACAAACCCCTACAGCTGGCATTAGAGGAATAACACGTTATCTCACATAATCAGTGTGGCATTCCACAGCAGATTGGTCCTAGAAAAGGAGCTGCTTCTCTTGTTCGTGCCCAGGTTGCTGTAATCCTGTTAGCCACTCACTTTAGATCTTTATCAACTCCATAACTCCACTTGGGAAAACCAACTTGTTCTTGGTCGTGGTTTCACATATTGTCAGATTTTTGAGTTCACTCCCAGTTTCAGAGATGATGTTGTGCAAAAATTGATTCAGCAATGCCTGTGGTTTTATTTTGTCATAAACAGCTCATATGATAAACTATGAATTGTTAATCAATCAGCAAATTGTGGACAAATAACATTACACTGTAACATTTTTAAATATGTTATTCTAGAGACTGGGATAAATAAGTAGTAATGATACCACAGAGAATCATCAGCAACCCTACAGTTCCTCCCGGCTCTACTGAGTATTAAAGCTCAGTTTTGGCTGCATCTGTAGTGCTTCAGTTTGCACTTGGCTGTTTTCAGCAGACCCACTGAAATAAAATAAGCATTTCTATTCAACCTGTGTGTTAACTGTCAGCCCCTTTTTTCTCTGGATGTATGCTAAAAAACAGTCAAATAAAAATCTTTTCTCAGACCAAATTCTGCATTTTTTCTTATCTTTTCTCAGATCAATCTGAACAATCTGATTGTCACATTACAGAAGCTAAAGATGCTAACTGTTGTTTCACTGCATGCTATACAGTATACATATAAACTTTATAAGGTGACATTCTGTCTGTGTCATATTTCAGACCTGTCGTGACGGCTGTCATGCAAGAAGACAACAGTTTGAGATCAATTCAACTGACTGACTAACTGGGTTGTTTTAGCAAGGGCTGGGACATTTTGTAGTCGTCGTTTTGGCAACCAAAGCAGATATTTTCAAGGAGACATCAGGAGAGTTTCCAGCTCTGCTCTGGGGTAACAAAACCACCTATTTCAAGGCAAAACAGACATTTTCCTACCCCTAATAAAGTGGGTTTTTGTGCCTAAACACACCTAAGCACAATATTGTCAGAGCATAAAGCTAAAAGCAAAGTTTCAACATATCAGATGCTAATTTTCACCATAATCCCTGGTTTGCACAATCACACAGTGCAAATGTTTATCCTGGCAATTGTGTTGTGTGTTTATAGCTTGTTGTGCTAATAAAGTTTCAAAACTTGTGATTAAAATGACATGAAACATGAAAAGCTTCCTGTCGGTTCTAAAACACCTTATTTTCATATCCTGCCTCGATTAATGTCAGATCAACGAATTCGACCAGATTCTTTGTTGTCAGTTGTTAATGCAGTGTGGGTCACTGCTTTCTCTGAATCCTGCTGATGCTTTTCCAGTGTGCATTCTTAGCAGAAATAAAAGTCATGAATAAAAGGACTAAACAGAATATTTGGAGTGAGAACTGCATCACCACTGATTTCCCAATGTGTTACATGACAGATTACGAGCCATCCCACAACAGCGAGGAACTTTAGTAACTCTGCAATCTAATTGCTATCAGCTACAGAGAAAATATTTGCATTTGCTGAGCCAAATATTCTCAGATAAGGCATGGCCAGAGGCTAACAAGATACATGCTTCCAGAGCAGAGGAAAGGGGTGGGGTGGGGTTGGGAAGGACCAATAGGAAAAGAGGAGTGGAGGTCATGTGGGATAAAAAAAACAGATGTGTGCAGAAGTAAACTACAAAACATCTGGTGGAGACAAAAGTTTAAAGCACAATGTCATTCCACACCCACACATTATGCTCTCCATTTTGACCTCAGGCTCATGTCTTCATTTGCTCACGGTGCCATGGAAGATATCAAGTTAACAGTGCAGATTATGTATGTGTAACAGCTTTAAATCGTTCAGTGCAGATTTAATGTCCACAGGCATAACACAACAGTCAAAACTATTATGCATATCACATATCTGTGTAGAAATCAATATAGACGATTAATTTACAATTGAATACATTTAAATATGTGGTTAATTAATCTGAGTTTAAGTTCCAGCCAAAATCTGGGACTGTGATTAATGCTGCTAAGCTTGTTAGCAGGAGCTTTGTAGGGTTTTTCTCTCCATCAGTTTAAATGACAGTCATTTTATTCACTAAAACCTATATTTTTCATAGTATTACAGAAAAATCAGTTACTTTCATTTAAGCTTTAGCTGTGTGTATCTGTGGCTACCTCACTAGCTTAATTTCACTCAGTATAGCTTTCTTGCTTTATTTCAGTTACAGTGAAACCGATGATCAGAGCAGATCTTCAGTAATGTGACATATTTCTCATTGCGACAGAGTAACAAGCTGGAGGATTTTGCAGGTTAAGAGCCAAAGATTTCCCTTGGAGTGTAATACACAAATAAGTGCTATTAATTCCAATTCTGCGGGTTTTATCAGTCATACTGGCTCCACCATTCTTACTGCCAATCAAAAGAAAAAAACAAAAACAAAAAACAAACCCTTATTAAAAGTTAGTTGCAGGTTTAATGGTTTGGTCTTTTGGCCTGAATCAAGATTGCTTGTTCCTGCTTAACCATGTGCCTCTCCCATAACAAAAATTATATGTTTACTGCTATGTATTATGATACATACTTCATTATTATTATATATCCAATATTTGAATGATTTCATATAGTGTACTCGGTATCAGCAGCTGTCATTCTCACCAGTTTGTAGTCCTTGTGTAGTTTGTTGTACTGGAACATGTTGCAGAGGACAGTTGAGGCTGATCTGGCAGCTTTAAAACTCCCAGGGCTAAACCAAGACACAGTGACAGATAGTTAGAAACAAGGAGGCCTAACAAGGAGGAAATACCACAGCATAAACAGAAGGGAGAAACCCTATGATAAGCACTCTAAAATGACCTGCAAATTAGCAAAAGTTTATATTTTTGTGTGGTTAATAGATGAACAAATACTTCAAAATATGTTAAGTTATAAACAGGAAACAGCAGACACATGGAGGTCACAGCTTTGGCAGAGATTGTAGGACGTAAAGAATGTGAACTGGTTATAAGGAGCATGAAGAGAAAGTATTGTTGCAGTTTTCATAGATTTAACACGGTGATGACTGCAGATGTGGTAGTAGTAATAGTGAATAAAACTTTCGGACCTGATAACATCACTTGGTGATATGTACTAAAGCATGTGCCAATGAGCTAATTGATGTAATTACCAACATTTTAACATATCACTCTTGTTGAAGAGTATCTTCACATGCTTTAAGACAGTCAACATCATTCCTGTGTCTACAAAGTGTACCGTATCCATCCATCTATCTATCTTTTTATATGTATGTATGTATGTATGTATGTATGTATATGTAGAAAATTTTATGTATGCATAGAATTGGGTTGGAAAATGACAACTATGTTACCTTGATTTAACTTTTTTGGTGAGTGGTTCATTGCACTAACTGATATTAAAGGATGAAAGCAGAAGTGAGTTCTACCTGTTATCATGTGATGTCTTGATGCCCACCAGTTTCGGCAGGCCGTTGAAGTACGAGATGTCACGGGCGGCCAAGGAACTGCATGTGACCAGGTGGTTGAGGGCTCCACAGATATTCACCACAACCTCGCTGGATGGCGTTTTCTGAAGGCCATCACTGGGCAGCTTTGACACCAGAACTTTTACCATGTTTGTAGCTGTAAGGACAATGAGTAAAGATAGTTGTCTTACAGGACAGATTTTAGATTAATGCTCTGAACTTTCAAGGAGACTGGAACAAGGAGATTGGAACAAAAGCAATTCTAGTTTGCATCTTACCCATGCGATCTTTGTTGGAGGCGTGTCTGGACAGATTTCTCAGCAGACCGGTCAGAGACCGCAGCTCTACATCACTGTTTGTGTCTAACAGATCCAGCAGGATGGGCAGCATCCTCTCCTGCTCCATCACCACACTACTCAGCACTGACGACCACTGCCAGAGAGGGGCAGAGATCACATTCACATCATTACTGCTTGTTTGTTTGTTCTTGCTGTTTTTTTTTTTCTAAAGAATCCAATTCCAAAGCAACCAAAAAATAAATTGCTATGCTGTGTGAGTTCTTACCCTGGCATCTCCTGCAGTGATATTTTGCAGAGCTCCTATGGCAGCCTCACGACTGGTGGAGTTGCTGTCGCTGTTTTGCAGAACTTGCTTGTACAGCACCACCACATTAGGATGCCAAAGCCATTCAGCCCCCTTCGGCTGTCGGGACACCTCAGACAGTATGGACAGATTCTGATTACGCTGTTATGGAGGAAGTGAGAGAGAAGGAGGAAAAATTGTTGTATAATAACATACCATACATTCTGTTGTAGCCCAATAGCAAGTGTACTCTATTTTTCTCTTATCAGCTTTATATCACTTCATAAAGGCCATCCCCTCTGAAATAAAATCTGTCCAACAGGCAGATTTATTAAGAATTTTAAATTTTCAAAAGTGAAAATGACATTTTGACATTTCAAATTTAACTTTGAGTAATGAAAATGTTAATATGACATAGGTTTCACTTTTAACATTAGCAGATATACAGATAACCTCACTGTTTAATCCATTCCTTATACTCTTGCTTTTGAATTTGGCTTCAAAAGACACAACCATCCAAACTCTTTAAATCACTCTTAGCACAGCCCCATGCACAATGCTTCAGTATGTGTGGTAATACAAAGCTTACCAGGCCTGCAGTGCCTAGATACCGTTGCTAAGCTATGAATGGACAACAGCTGTTAGGGGGAGGGATTTAGCAAACACTCAGTTTGTCCATTGGGTTCAAGATGTTTTATCGTGGACCAAAGGTAGATCCAGTGAAAAAGTCCAAACAGAACCATTATGTATGGCCCTGGGAGTCCTGAGTTTCCATGCCAAGTCTCCCGGCAGGAGTTGTCCATATATCTTTCTGGAGACCAAAGTGTTAGATGGATGAACAGACAGAGGGACAAATCACTATTCTTAGGCCCCTGTTCACCAAGCATGTAACCAGATGATCTGCTCTAAGTAAGGCTGTTTCACATTTCACATTTCATGTGTCATATATGGTTAAATGGGTCATTTTCTCCTCACTTTAAGGGCTTCATGAGAACATACGAATAACAGTGGGACTGATGTTGACTACACAGCTATTGAAATGAGTAATGTGATCTGCTGGTTGTGTGTGTTGTATTGGAAGCTGAGCCTCCCTGTGGACCTGTGGCCACTTCTAAGGTTTCTATCAGCTTATCATCTGAGATACCCAAAAGAAGGCTGACCTGCATGATGTCAACGGCTTGACCTCAAGCTTGACCTTTCCAAATAAGGACATCACAGTGCCATGTTGAAAAATTCTATATAGCTGGTAATGATGGTGCATGTGACAAACTGTACGTGATGTGAGGTGAGATGCGTGCGTGAATATTGTTGTCTGAAGTTAATCACTGATCTTTATCATTTATACAAGAGGGCCGTAACATGATCTAGATACGTGTAGCCTGTATATGTTACAGGCAGCTCCCCAGTGGCAAAATGAGTTGGTCTCCAGACATGTAAACAATGAGCATTGAGTTATTGAGCCTGCAACCCAGAACAGGATAATAAATGAATGGATAGTATTAATGTTGGCTGCAAGATTCCCAAACTGAATAAGAAGGGTACCGAACAAAATCGGGTGAGAGCGCTGGACAAATGGTGGTGCTTCTCAAGATTGGTCATCTGGCTATAAATGACCAGGAGCACAAAGAACAATGATAGTGACATGCAGAAAAGATAACAACTAGCAGAGACCAGCAGACAGCCCTTGTCTAGGCTGCAGAAATAGCAACAAGCACACGTCAGTGCACAGAGTGAATGAGAGCATGGCAGCTTTATACATCACTGACAGCGATGTGATGGGTGTGGTACTGCAGGCGAGCTTGAAGGCTGACATAATATCCAACAAGTTTCTGATTATAGAAACTCTTTTCTGACTATTCTGCTTTAATATCACTGAATGGCCATCCTGATAATGTCTATTAAAATTTTTAGTTAAAAGATTAACCCTTAGCTCTGTACTAGGAGTTTTAACACATAATGTTTGTTGCAACAGCATTACTGGGTCCACCTGCTGGCTGTTTCTGCCTGGCGCACCTCCAGCAGTACTACTGGGCTAACTGCGGAGTCATCAGCTAGGAGCCACCCTTCGCTGGTGTTTTGCTTCTTTAATCCTGGAACATTTAAGGGTAGCAGGGAATGTCTCCTAGCTGTCTCGTGCAGTCTACCCTTAGATCAAAGTTTTCCCTGTCTGATTGGCCCTGTTGGTTTCTAGTCTGCGATGCTCCAGTGTTTTCGATAGTCTTTGCAAAATCTGGTCGTGGTGCTATCTGTAACCAGCACTGTGTCAATGCTGCCCTGCAGCTGGAGAGGATGTGCTGCAAGCTTGAGCTCCTGGAATTGCAGAGTTGACAGACCACCTGTGTGCTGTACTAGATGTGCAGGTTTGAGGGATTGGGAATGGTGTCATATGTAGTCTGCATAAGGAAGCTGAGCCTTGCCCAACTGCCCTGATGCTGTTGGCTCACAGCTCTGATCATGTATCTTTTATCTTAACGACTTCAAAAATCACAAGGTATTTTCCTTCCTTCCTTGTGGGTTTGGATCACATCTTGCGTGCTGCTTTCCACCCAAAGCCGACTTTGCCCAACTGCAGCAATCATCCTCATCCCCAGCCTCATCCTCCTTGACTTGACTGCTGCTTTTGACACCATCGATCATGCCATTTTATTAGACAGGCTGCAAAACCGGGTTGTCATTTCTGGTAAAGCCTTGAAATGGTTTCAGTCTTTCTTGGAAAACAGATACTTCAGTGTGTGTGTTAATAACAGGGGTCAGTCTTCTATCCCGTTTTCTTCATACATGCTCCCTCTGGGTCAGCTGTTCAGCAGGTTCCGGAATGTGTCATATCACTGCTATGCTGATGACACACAAATTTATTTCTCTGCTAAACCAAATTACCTAAATCAACTGTCCACTCTCCATGATGTCTGGCCACCATCAAAGATGGATGGATGTGACTAAACTTTCTCCACCGAAATCGTGATAAAACCAACACACTTGTAATTGGACCTAATTATTTTGTCACTGCTGTCAATCAATTTCTTGGACCACTTCAACATAATATCAAACCTACTGCAAAAAACCCTGGCATCTTCTTTGATCATTCCATGACCTTCCACCTTCAGGTCATTAAGCTTGTACAGTCCTGTTTTTTCAATTATGTTTCTTCAATTAAGAAACATTTCCAAAATCAGAAATGTTCATCATCAGATCTCAGCCTTTTGATCCAAACCTTCATTTTTTGTCGTTACTGCAACTCCCTTTACACTTCTTACTCAAACTGCTCTAAATCATCTACAGTTGGTTCAAAATGCAGCTGCCAGGTCTATTAACAAGAACTAGTCATTGGTCTCACATCACCCCTGTTAACCACCAAATCTTATTGATTATGTAAAGGCTCTACATAACCTCGCCCCTCATTATAGTTCTGACCTGTTGCTACTGTATTCTGCTTCTCAACCACTCTGCTCATCAAATCTTGGGCTCTTATCCATTCTACATTCCAACCTCAAGACAGCAGGTGATCGTGCCTTTGCTGTGCTAGCCCCAACTCTCTGGTACACACTTTCCCATTCCTGCTGACTCTATGAACAATTTTAAAAAGCTTTGGAAAAAAAAGCACCTCTACAGACAATCTTTTTTATAAAACTCTATTCCAAAGATGTTCTCTTTTTAATTGTATGTTGTTTTATTGTATTGTTTGTTGTTTTAATTTACTAATTCTTTTTTGTGTTTTTCTTTTTTTTGTTCTTTGTTCTTATTCTTATTACTATATATCATTTCCTGGGTTTTTCTTGTGTGAGGCACTTAGTAACTCTCTGTTTTAAAAAGTGCCATATAAAGATGTACTTACATTTTACATTTCACCTACTTTTTACAGCATCAAAGAACTAATCAAAACCAAACAAACAAACAATCAATCAGAAAAATAGACATTTGAAGAACTACCTAAAATGAAAGAAGCCATCTTCAACAAAAATTTATCTGATGTGCACTTTGAAAAGCGCAGTCTGCTGCTGATGACAAAAAATCTGATGAGGCAAAAATAAAAACCGAGAATCTGGCTATAATTCTCTGTGGGTTTTCTCACTTTCAGTGATCTCTCCTCTTATTACAATACACATCATCATTTGACCCAATATGAAATGCTGGGGCGGCACAATGGTGCGGTGGTTAGCATCGCTGCCTCACAGAGGATTCGAGTCTGGTTCCGGTCCCTTCTGTATGGAGTTTGCATGTTCTCCCTGTGCCTGCGTGGGTTTTCTCCGGCTTCCTCCCACAGTCCCCAAAACATACATATTAGGTTAATTGGCTACTCTACATTGCCCCTAGGTGTGAGTGTGTGGTTGTCTGCTATTGACTGGATACCAGTCCAGGCTGTGTCCCACCTCCCACCCATAGTCAGCTGGCTATCCCAGCTGACTATGGGCGAGCCCCCTGCTACCCTGATGGATAAGCGGTATAGAAAATGGATGGATGGATGAAATGTTTTAATGTGATTAGTCCAGCTTTTAAATTAGTGCAAGTATCCTAGAATTCAGCAGCTAGCTGGATATAGAGTATTGATTAAATGACTGGTGTCAGGTGTGTAATTTTACGAGCTTGATTAGTCTTACCTCAGTGTCCTTTTTGCTATACATTGTAAAGCAGCCAATGGGTTCACTGTCTTTGAAAGTAGAGGCTCTTGTTGGGCCCTCCAGACGGAGCCGAACTGAGGGAGGAAGCTCAGTGTACAGCTGGTAGGACAGATTCCTCATCACACACAATGAATTCTCCAAACCCTAAACATAAATGGAGAAGAGACAGATGTGGGTGTGACAGGGGGAGTGCAGAAGTGGATAATCTGCATTGTAAGCGGTAAGAAATACCTGACTCGAGTGAATGCTTTACCGTTTCACAGGTTAATAATGAAACTTCTTCCTGCTTTTACTATTGGTTTGTAATGAACCAGCACAACCTTATAAGTAATCTTTAATATTGACATATGCATGGCATACTGGGATATTAAGATTTAATCTCCTTTTCACCAGATGTGAAAGGTGATGTCACCAGAGTGGAAGGATATTATCTGTTTGATCAACGGCAATACAGAGATCCGATCACAGGAAACAGCTTGTGTAAATGGCTGAGGATTAGTATTCATTGCCAGAACAATGTCTGCACAAAATATCAACATTTAAAACATTTCAGTCTGCACCAACACAGAGAACTGACCAACAGAGTCATAAAAGCATCAGATTTTTTTTTGTTTCTATACATGTCAATGTAAGAATACTCAGAGACAGCCAAAAGCAGATCTGGTTTGATCTATTTACTTGTACTTGAGAAAATCTGTTTACTTGTACTTGAGAAAATCGTTCATACATCTTTTAGTGAATAATCACTGATACTTGTGATTTGATGTTTTTCTGCCAGAAGAAGAACTATAAACAAGGATGAACAAGAAGAGGAAGCGACCCACAGCATGTCCATCCAGTCAGGTACAGGACAGCTTTGTGTAGATGTTTAACAAAACATTTATCAATCATCTTGGTTAAAGGTTTATCCAAGTGTATGCAAAGTCATTTTAGTCTGTAGCTTGTTGACAGTGCTCCTAGCCTAAGGGAATGCCTGTGGCAGAGTGCAAAACCACAATGAGTGAAGAAGAATGTAAGGAGGACTGCCTTGTCCTTATAACAAGCCTCGTAACAAGCCAGCCAAAGTATGAAATACTGAGAGATAAACTACTGAACTGGGCAACAAGCTGTCATTACTTAGCGATTAATTCACAACACATACTGTAGTTTATTTAGACTCAATACCCTTTGTTGCTGTGAGTGTGATGAATCTAATCTCACGAGAGCACCAAATGTGTATTAATCTGCCTCTGAATGTAGCCCCAAACAAATACAACAACAACAAATTTCTTCTTGTTTGAGTAACATTTGATAAAAACTACAGTCACTTAATTACTGACCCAATAACATTTGACTATGTATTTATCAGTTTTGAAAGATTCACATCTCCTGTGAGAAATTAGGGATGTCCTGAGCTGATCATACAAAGATCACCCAAGTACCACACTTGGGTGATCCCAGTATGTTTTAATGGACAGTGTCATCCAAAATAGTGCAAATCAAATTCTGATCCTTTCTTAACTGCTAGCACTACAGCATTGCTCTCATTTAAGAGAGCCAGTCTCTATGATGCTTGCATTCCTCTGCAGATCCAAGTGAAAATTAAGACTCTGGTGTGACTGACTCTGAGTTCACACACAGAGGCTTGCAAAATACATGGATTCTCTCTCTGATTATATAGAGCTACACTATTTGGACACATGTATTGGGACAACTGACCATTTCACCAGCAGGGACTTTAATGACACTGCATTCTAAATACATAGACAGCTTCCACTCTTCTTTTCACAAAAATGTTTCTGTGGGAATTTTTGCCCATTCATGCAGTAGAGCAATACTGAGATCAGGCACTGATGTTGGCCTGGCTCACAGTCACCAGTTCATCCTAAAGGTTTTTGAAGGGGCTGAGGTCAGGACTCTGTGTGGGCCAGTCAAGCTCCTCCACACCAAGAACATCCAATCATGTCTTTATGAACTTTGCTTTGTGCACTGGGGCACATTCATCCTGGCATAGAAAAGGGTCTTCCCCAAACTGTTGCCACAAAGTTGAAGCATAGCATTGTCCAAAATGTCTTGGTATGCTGAAGCATTAAGATTTCTCTTCACTGACAGGAAGGTGCTGAGCCCAAGCCCTGAAAACAGCCCCATTACAGCCCCGTCTATGAGGAGCACGTCCAAAAATCTTCTGATCATTGCTTCCTGTTCCTGCTGTATGTCATATCAGTTGTGGCCAATTAAAGTAACTTGATGACAGGCAACCTAAACTAGACAGAAGTAGAGAAGGGTTTACTCTTGTGTCATGGGAGTTGATGCAAGAGTAAGGGGGAAAAAAATACATTTTATATACATAAAACCCTCAAAAACCTTATTCCTTAACTTAAATATGTTGTCATGCTGTAGAGTCTTTCATTTTGTGTAATCTTAACTTTTTGGTCTGATTATATCCAGCTCTGGTGGTTAGTGAATGCAGCTACTGACAATTCAACGGGCCTGCCAGTGTGGTGTGCTGTAGCCATAATGACCATAGAGCTTTTCAAATCATTGTTATTTGCAGTGTATAAAAATGTCACAGGTTATTACAGTGCAAGTCAGAGTTACCTTGTCATCTGCCTTCTCCTCTTGCTGAATGTAGGACACCAGAGAGTCCACCAGGCCTCGCATATCTCTCATTTTCTGCCTCGTCCTCTCGTTCACTGAGCTCAAGTTTCTTTGAACACACACACACACACACACACATGCATTGATAGAGACATTTAAACCCAGACTAGGCTGTCAGAGCATATCATGCTAAAGCTGCCTTACTAAAATGAATCTTTGATCTTTGTGAGATTTTTGCAGTTTTTGAAGCTCTCTGAAGTCCCTTCAGTTACAAATAATTAGCAAAATACTGTAGTGTTTGGAGCTTAGTGCTCTTACATGTATTGTATCCCTGTAAAGAAAACAAAACTCCTCAGATACTCAGACATGATTTACAAGGCGCAATCCAAATTTAACTTCTGTTCCATGCAAAGAAAATGAAGAATTATGTTTATATGTTGGGGATTTGTGATCAAATTCTACATTGTTATTGTTAAAGAAATTCATTCCCTCAGAATGAGCTGTAATAACTTTGGTGATCCTCTGACATTTCATCTGAACATTTTAATTTGTCCAATACTCCCGTCAATCTGTGCCCTAGGGTTAGGGCTGGTGTGCACAAATTGAAATTTCAGTATGATGACACTGTCTCACGCATAGGACATTAACATGCATGGTAATGTGTTATGCAGGGTCTTCTGTGGAGTGACCTGAGGCAGCCGGTGGTGTTGTAGAAGATGTCCCTCTCAGATGGGCTTAGTGGGATGTTGTTGCACAGAGGAATCAGGATTTTCTCCGTCAGCTCAGATAAAGCTTCTTTGGACAGCTTCTCCTTCAGGTTGTCTCTGGAGGACAGATTCCACAGGACACCTGCAGCCGCAACAGCTTTTTTATTTTGTTGTCTAAATAACTGAAGACTGCAAAACATGGACGATAGGGTTAGGGGCTCAAACCAGTATGAAAGTAAAAGCCAAGACTACCTGTGATGGTCTTTCGAAGTTCCTCATCAGGTTCGCTAAGAATTTTGACAAGATGCAACACTCCACCAGCATCTACGAGCGCCACCTTGTTGTCACCGCTTTCGTAGATGAGGTTGCGTGTGGCGCCGGTGGCGTAACGCTGCACTGCTCGGTTGTCGCTAGAGAAAAGCAGAACCAGAGCTGGAATGCCATGCAGAACACGGACCTGAGAAAGAGAAAGGAGCAGAGGGGATACACACCATAGACTGTAAATACACAGATATGGAGAAGAATGTGGCAAAGAGAACCAAACACGACTCAGTGCACGCTGCTGTTACCTCGTTTTTGGCATTGTTGCTGTGGTAACACTGGTGTTGTATGTAAGCAGCTCCCAGAATTTGCAAGGTAGTGTCTAACTCAGACAGATATCTCACAGCTGTAGCCATGTCCAGACCCTGCATGCTACACACACACACACACAACAGTTTATTAACAGTGGCTATGATCCTCAGTGTGCAGTGAGGCTCTAATCAGATCATGGTCGCAACTAATTGTTATTATTTTCATCATTAATTAATCTCTTGATCATTTTTGCCATTTGTCAATGAATCATTTCATTTATAAAAAATCTGAAATATCCCAATAAGATTTCTATCACACTTTTGTTGTTGAGTTGTACAGTCACACTCCTTCAATATTTGCATCTTCTGTAACACTGTCTGATAACACTCTTATATGCAACATACACTCTACAAGTAATCCTTAAATCTGACAAAGCTACAGATAAAGCTGATCCAAGCCAGTGGGGGGCCACATGTTTTAACCAGGCAAATAAATCAATGACATGTCTCACTCTCCCAGTGGGTCGTTGCTGTGTATCGAAGCTCCATCCAAGATATCCACTCCTTTCCCAACACTCCTCACGCTGTGTAGCGAGGCGGCCCGGTGTATGGGGGCTTGGTTCTGCGCTGTACCCATGACATGGTTGGCCCTTGACAAATGCTGTTGCCACTGTGTCGCCCAGGCGTCCCCTGCCATGGGGACACCCCTGCCCGTCCCCATCCAGCCCTCCTGAACAAAGGCAGAGCCCTGCTGCTGGTAGTGCTGCTGTCGGTTGGTAATACGGCTGATGGTGCGGTGGGAAGGACCTTTGTAGGTGTACTGATAGGGCAGCTCCTCTGCCTGCTGCCAGTAGCCTCTATCCTGGGCCAGTGTGCCACTGAGGCTGCGCCTTAGGTTTCCAGGGGGGGGCACGCTGATTGGGAAGGAGGCTTTTTCTGAAGGGATCGGCACACTAAGAGGGACTGCCTCCTGGTCTGCCTGGCACAGTGACTTAGAGCGTCTGCTTCTGCTGTGTGTCTGGGAGGTGTGGAAGCTGCTCTGGACCATGCTGGTTCCTTTATGCCTCAACTTGGAAGCGGTTTCCACAGCAGAGCGAGAGGAGAAACCAGAGGAGTGAAGGGGCACTGTGGGCACCTGCAGAGTGGTGGTTAATAAACCTTTAGCAGACACACTGTAGCAGGACAATACACTTATTTTTCTAATTTTCGAATATGTAATTGCACATTTTCCTCAGTACAGCAAAAAGCTCTTCAGAACCTTCTTTTGGTAACAGCTTTACAACAGCAGTGTTTGAAACTAGTCAGACTAAGGTAAACTCTTCCATTTCTCATTGCTTAAATCCTGCTTACTGCAAGCTGCAGGAAGCTGTCTGCTGCCTTTGCATTGTTTAAACTTGTTAAAACAACAGACACACGCCCTGTTTATAGTTTTCTTTCGTTTTTACATTGTTCTTAACCTGGTCAACATTGTTGTTCACCATCTGGACAATTAGACGAGAGAGGAAACATTATTCATAAACAATACTGATTCATTGCTTTCAAGTGTGTGTGTGTGTGTGTGTGTGTGTGTGTGTGTGTGTGTGTGTGTGTGCATGTTTCTGTGTGTGTGTGTGCGCTTGAGACAGGGGTCTCCAGTCAAGCGAGGAACAATGAGCCCTGCCCAACTCTTGATCTTAACTGTATTAGATCAGTAAAGTTCAAGTTAAATGCTAATTTATTAAAATTGGCCTTGGCCTTGTCTTCAAAGTTCACTTCGAATTGTATATAAAATAACAGCCTGTGCAGATTATCCAAACCACTTCATTTGAAGGTAAAACAGAAAGTGTGTACAATCACAATTTAAAACCATTTGTTTTCACTTCCAACTAATTTGAGCTTTTGTTTTGCTTTGTGCACTGGGGCCCAGTCATGCTGGAATAGAAACTGTTGCCACAAAGTTGTCTTGGCATGCTGTAGCATTAAGATTTCCCTTCACTGGAAGTAAGAGGGCAAGCCCAACCCCTGAAAAACAACCCCATCCCAATGCTTTTGTCTACATAGGGTATCTCAGCCAGCTCAGCCATAGCAATCATCATGTCCTCTGCATTTCCTTTTTTCATTTAAGAAAATGCATGGAACTGCTCAGTGAATTAGTTTTAAACGAAAAAGGCCTAAAATAAAATGCATTCTAAAGTTTGAAGAGCTGACTGATTTAAAAATACTAAATATATAACCAGAAAAATCTCTCACAATATAACCAAGCATTCAATATTTGACTACAAAAACATACCAGTTTGCATGTTTCATATCTTAAATTCACAATTTCTGCACCAGAATTGTTTTCCAGGTATTAGAATGCTCTTAAACAGACCTTCCTAACTGGCACTAAAATTTACAGAAGCAATACATTGTTTAACAGCTAACAGAATAAATAAAATGTGCAATTTATTAGTCCATGTAGAACTGCTGCTATTGTGTTGTTATCTGTTGCTTTGTGCTTTTGTTGCTTTCTCTTGTAAATAGTGTTTTATATTATGTTAATATTCTCTGCTTATATCTATATTGCTAGCTCTTCTTTTTTTGCTACACTTAAAAAAAGTAAATTGTTTATTATTGATGCCTACCTCAGTTTTTCATTATCCACTTTGCTGCTGTAACAATGTGAATTTCCCCATTGTGGGACAATAACGGAAATCGTATCTTAACTTCAAATCCAAATCATCAGGCAGGGATCATTGAGGGGGACTTCCTGAACTCATGACTATAGACCAGATCTCAGCAATCAACTTGTGAGAACATATAATTATTACTGAGTTTACTGCTACTGTCCTTCATCTGTGGACTACAAGAGTAAATTCCACAAAGAAGAAATATTGTTGGTGGAATTCCGCCAATCACCTGTCAGGACAATGTAAATGTATAAGATTTAAGATGTTGTGTTTCCTGTCTCTGACCTAAGCTACACTTAACAAATATGTTCTAATATTCTACAAATATGTACCCTTTCAAATATTTTTTATTGCATGTATTGCAGTGCAATGCAGTGCTAGCAGGTGGTACTCACGGCCATGATGCGGCTGGGCGTGTGTATCATAGACCTGGAACTGAAACCATGGGTGTGGGTAAAGCTCTTTGTCTCAGGAGGGTTGTAGTCTAGACAAAAAAAAGAAGATGCATAAATTATTAATGTTGATCAGTATGCCAAGCAAAAATTCTCCACTTAAGGGCAAGAGGAAAAAGTGTGAGGATTATTAGGCTACACTGTCTGGGAACCTGTACAAAACTTTGTGCCAGTCCATCACGTAGATATCGAGATATTTTCAGTCTGACAGATTGAAAGTCACCATTGTAAAACAGTGACTGATCAGAACTACTGCAGCACAGACATAATCACTTCACCTCACCGATGGAAATAACCTGCACACAAACATGAAAACATGGAGCCTTAAACAGATTGCAAACTGTAACCACATGCAGTAAGACTCAAGAGTAATTCATACTGTAAAGCACAATATTAGTGAGCTGCTTTGTCTTGAGCAGAGAGAGGAAGGGGGAGCGGTGCCTGCAGTAGCTGTCTTGGAGGAAAAACAACACACCATACAGTCCAGCAGGACGGAAGGAAGGCGGGAGGAGATGGTGATGGGAGGGGAGCTGAGCTGCATGCCTGAGCATAAGCCTCACCAGGTCAGAGGTCAGGGAAGGTATACTCATACACGACCACCACAGCAAGGAGAACAAGCAGTGTATTAAGGCTGCATATGTACAACACTTTACTAGTCTTAAACCACTAAGTAGTATGGTTCATTTTGGTTCAGTTTCAGTTTCGCTGGAGTTAAAGATCCAGTTCACCCCAAAAAGGAAAATTCAGCGTTTGTCTACTCTTTCTGTACCAATGGAATGCTCAGTTTAGTCTCTTAGTCCAAAAATTTTTTCTGGATCTTCACGACAAAACAGAGTTGTCTGAAGTTGGTGCATAAGCTTAAACTTGTGCACATGGAATGGAAAAAATGTATCTTCAAATCAAGTTTGGGATATTGGGGCATCTAGACTTGTATTATGTGGTTATTTTCTAAATAAAAAAAAATAAATAATAAATAAAATTAAAAAAAAAATCCCCAGCTTCTTCAGTTCTTTTGGAGAATGGTGCAACAACGTTTTGCTGTGAAGCTCTAGAAATGACTTTTGGACTAAGAAACGTCACCTGACTTTCCATTGGTATGAGGGTGAGTAGATAATGGCTGAATTTTCATTTTGGGTAAACTGTCCCTTTAAAACACAGGAGACCACTGATTGGTCAGTCAGAACAAATGGAGTTGTCTCTGATACGGTATTCCTCAACTCTACTGTTTTTTCAGCAGTCTTTAGTCTTGCAGCCTTTTGTCAAACAAAGCTTGTCTCCTTGTGGTCATAAACAACCACAAACTGAGGAGACGGGACACGAAATGTGTGTGTGTGTGCACAGTGAGTGTGCAGTTGAGCGAGCGAGAGAGAGAGAGAGAGTAGCAGAAGAGTGGCCGTGAATACAAATTAAGCAGAGGAGAACTTCAGCAGTTTGTATGTTGTCAGCTTGGCAGTAAAGTAGCCTGCAGTAGGTGACAGGCATTGTGACTGTTAATAAATACTGCAGCTGTTGGAAAAGTGAACGGGGTTCCCCCAAATCCCCACGAACAAATCTGCCTGCTTTTAAGAGTGCTGTTTGTGGGGGAGATGCAAAATACATTTCTTATGGGTTATGTACAGTCCCCAACGGTACCATACTGAAAGCACTTTACCAACGGCTCATAGTGCTTTACCACACAAGTCAGCATTCACCCATTCACATCATTCACACACAGGTTGCATAGTCTACCTACAAGGGATCTCTTCAGGAATGAGAACCATTCACGCATACACTCACGCACTGACAGAAGAGCTATCAGGAGCAATTTGGGATTCAGCACCTTGCCCAAGGACACTGTGACATAGAGGCTGCATGGGCTGGGGTTTGAACCTCTGACCTTCGTATTAGTAAATGATTTAAAGGACCGCTCCACCAACTATTGGGTCAAACTTCCATTAAATGGGGTGCCTTGGTAGCTGAATGGTTAGCACATGCATGGCTATGCAATCACAACCATCATCAGTTCGATTCCAGCTAGCAACCCTCTGCTCTCACCCTGCCACTACACTGTCCCTTTCCAATAAAGGTAAAAACTAATCTTAAAAAACTTCCATTTAAAGGTAGGAAGAGTCTTCTTTATGCTATTGTGTGCGGCCATGAGTTAAATAACCATTTCCAGCGATGCCTAAAGGCAGACAAGGCAGGATTTAACATACCTTTAACATTGCACTAATCATAACATTTACCTTCAGAACCTTGGATGTCCAAAAAAAAAATAGTCTTAAAAGTCTTACAATTCACACGGCTTGATGTGAGAACACTTCTAAGGTTTGGATTGACAGGAAAATTTCCTAGTTGAATTATCAGTTTTCAAAATAAGATGAGCTGGTTAACAAAATGGTTCATTGGCGTAAACACTGAGAGCAACACTGTGAATAAAGCCTGTACAGCAGTAGTTAACTGCCACTCCCAAGAAACAATGAAAGAAATAGCCATCATTAAGTTAAATCACAGCATATGTTGGATTACACTTAGATCACACTTCGTAATCTACACTTTGACTGATTCCTAATTTCTGAGTCAATTTCTGCATAATCTGTAACTATGGTGCAGAGTTTTGCTTTTAACTGCAAGTGCAAGTATTAATTTAATACCACTCTGACTTTTGGTTTGGTGTACTCCACAGCAATAACAATGATTCATGGGTACTATGGGCCCCTGATCCCATACTATTTATAGCTATTTGCTATACCAAAGTAACAGAACAAAACATTTTAGATTCCACATAGTGAATGACCAGCCGTAATAATCTAACCAGATGTTAAACTATCCAGATGATTCCATTATCTCCTCTCCTCTCTCTCTGTATGATGGTTGCCTTTTTATCCGCCTTCAAATGTGAAGAAAAACTAGAATGTTTTTCCAATGTCCAACCATGTCAGATATCAGACGTGTTGTTCATCACCAGTGTGTTGTTTCAGATCTATCTGAGTTGGAGTGTCTCCAGCTATACATTTTTTGGACCACCGTGGCGTAGCAAATAGACCTTTCTATCAGGGTATGTGGTGTAGTGCTGGATAGTGCCTTGTAGCTGTCTACTGAGCACATATTCACCATACAACAACTGAGACACAACTGAGACACATAGTCAAATGATTAAGTAGTATAATACTTACTGTGTATGAACAAAAAACAAAAAAAACAAAAAACGTACTCACATGCCATGAGAATATCTGAAGTTTAATCATGTTTTTAATCACGTCCTTTCTAAGTTTTATGACTGTGAATGAGGCCACCTTCCACAATGAGACTGTTTTCTCCTTGGTTTCTGCAAAACAAGAAGCCTTTCAGTGGTTTATGAGTGTACCTCCTCTCCTTCACCACATACCATTATTGGGTTATGGTACCCTGCCAAGCTCCAATCTTTGTCACAAACTCTTCTTTTACTAACGAGCCAAACAACCTTAGCCCTAACACTGGTCTTAACTCTTAGTCTTAATATCCTATACTTATTTAATTACACCCCACAACACAATGTAGTTCATTTTAACTAATAAACTTAATACTTTTAAGGATAAGATCTTTTGAACTTTTCAGGGAGGATACTTGTTTAGGCCTAAGCAGGTCACCTAAACCATCAAAAATCAAGCCCAAGAGATGGCAGCCTTATGTGATGCTATGAACCCAGGACTCCAACTAGCAGTAATTATTACAGATTAATCATAAGATTATTTTCTCAATTTATCTGTTAATCATTAAGTCTGTAAAATGTCAAAAAACAGTGAAAAATTCTCATCACAATTTCCCAGAGTCCAAAGTGAAGTCTTGAGATTGTTTCTTTCTTGTTTGACACTTTTGCTTGAAAAATGACTGGAACGATTAGTCAGTCATGAAAATAGAAAACTAACATTATGTTAGACTGAAAGCTTGACATTAACCTTGGCGGTTAGGATGATTGCAATCCAAGCTCATGTCATATGCTCTTTGCTTCTTATCTTCCTTAAGTGCAAATCTGTTTTCCACAGTGACTGTAGATAAAAATGGATCAGATGTTTTCACACCCTTTTGAACTTGGTAGTTTTTATCGCGTCAGGTAGTGAAATAAACGTTAAATGTTTTTCAATAGCACCAGAACGTTTACAGAAAAAAAAATCAAGATTAAAAGACAAATCTCTCAGTTTTTGATAGTATATCCAACATGCTTTATATTAGGTATCAAGATGATAAAATCTACAAATCTGCTTAGACCCAATGAAAAATATTCTTTTCCCAACTGTCAAATTTAATCAATTTTCTCTGATGTTTTACGGTCAGGCAAATAATACCAGACCCCCAGTATGACACCAGGTCTTACTCCATTGGCCAAAGTACAGAGCAGTCTAAAATAGACTCTGATAACATGTTATGAAGAGGAGATTGGAAAGGAATGTTCAGCACACAAGGTGGTCAATGAGTTTAGGATCAGCTGGCTTATATTTCTCTTTCAACATTTTACACCTACACTGCAATTTATAGACTGGAGTGGACACCCCTGTTCACTCATGTCTGTCTAACTTTGTGTCATGCTGCTCGCCCTCTCCTTCAGTTTCCTCTGGTCCACACAACTTAAAGTGTCACACAAAGCAAATTCCAAGCTTAGGCTACAACAGGTAATACACCACCTCTGAGCTCATGACAGCATTACACTTATCTAGGTTATATGAAAATAAAAGCCATTTCACCATAAACTTAACTAAACATTCGAACCATATCAGTGGTCTTTCATGTACTAGACTATTTACCACAGATCACTTCACATCACCATCATTCTGCTACTGTGCTTTTAAGTTTAAAACTGCCGTTCTCTGCTTGTCAGCTGTCAGTTCTCCAGACTGAAATGTAATTTTCACATTTTTTTTTTTTTTTTAGCTAATGAGCTTAAAACACACTAGTGTTGTCATTTAACACCAAAAACAGAGATTCAGTAAAACGCAAAGTGATCTGTGTTAGCTTGTAGACATGCAGTTAGCCAGAAAGGAAGATTATCTCACACAGGCTTACGAGCAGCCTCCAGAAAACATCCTGACTCCCTCGTGGGTCAGACTAGGTTCCTGGCTGCTGTCTTATCAAATAGAAGAAGGAGCAGCAGTTGTAAGAAGGAGACCTTTCTCCTTCCTCTCCTGTACTATACGCTGTGAAAAGCCTGACACAGGGTCATGCTCTGGCCTGCTATGATCCAGATGTGGATCATCTGAACCTCCTCAGCTGACTGATCTGCATGACCATGAGGTGACCTGTATGCTTAATAATCACTTTTGGATCACACTTCTTCGTTAACGGAAAAGAAGTTGGTGTTCAACATGTGAACATTCATAACTCCAGCCTATCCTGACCGGAATCTGTGATGTCATGAATTAATGTTTCCATAGAGAGGAAAAACAACAGGAAATGACCAGGAAATAACACACATGCAGGTTCTCACATGAAAGCGAGCAAATCCACATCTGTGTGTGAGATGAACAACACACAAGGACAGACACATGTCTGTGGATTTCTAAGGTAAAACATCAGCCAAAAATTCACATTTTGTTCATTTGTGTACATTTATAAATTTGTCATCTCCAGTCCAAAACTATCAGTTCAATTTATTTATATAGCACCAAATCACAATAAAAGTATAAAAGTACAATATCTCATGACACTTTGCAGTTGAGCAAGTCTAGACCACACTTCTCATCTTTAACTGTGTGTGGTTAGAATTAATGTCTCCAAAGCCGGGCCACATAGTAATCATGGAGGAATACAACAACGAACATTCATGAGAACTGACTTAATGGTCTGGCTCTGACAGTCCTGTGATGTCAATCTTCTGAACCGCCTTTGGATGAACTAGACTCCAATAATGTGTTTTAACATATTACAGTTCTCTTGCTGCACCACTTACATTATGTTACAGCTGTTCCCAGATCTGACACAAAACCAACACAGTACTGAACAACAGCTTTTATCTAGCTGAGTCAAATGACCGTAAGACCGTACAAAAAGTAATGATGAAAAGGAATTTCGAAATTCCACATCATCAGTTTCCTGCGTGCCGTCTGTCTAACAGACTTCCCATCTTGGTTGCATAACAGTTCAGGTTCACATCTGTTGTTTTGTGTTGAGATTTTGACTGCATGGGTAATAGAGCTGTAACCATTCAGTCTGGACACTTTCATACATGACATTCAGTTTGGTATGCAACATTCTTCAACATTCTTATTGGTAAGAACAAAATAATTACTGGTAAATTGTCCCATTAGCTTAACTGAATCACATCTACATCTTATCAAATTTATCAAAAAAGCTACAACAACAACAATGGTGGCAACTGAAGCAGCAGAAGCATTACTTTTCCCAGAATCTGGCTGGCTAGCAGCCCTAAAACCTTTAATGAGCCGTGGAATTTTTTGCATCCTGTACAACCTCAGTAAATAACAAGAGGGGTTCTTACACAATTTATTTTTGGGAACTGACATAAAAGACAGGAACTGCTCAAAGGGCTGCAGGTATTTGTTTTTCCTTATGCCAGTATGGAGCAAAAAAACACTACCACCTTCACCAGTGTGTTCAAACATTCTTCAGTTACACGAGGACAGGGGAGTTAGATCACTGCATACGCAAATCTGAGTTTAATGTTTAATGAACTGCTTGGTGAGTGACTACCAGCCATCTTAGAAGCAGACCCGTTACAGACCTGTTAAGTCATGTTTCTGACATCTGCATAAATGAGTTAACAGTGAAGATGAACTTAGAAGATCAAATTATTAGATTAGCTTCCTTGCTTTCTGGGTAACAGTTTTGTTTTCTCACTGGAAAAAAGCTTTAATGCTGCACTAATCAATATTTTATAGCCTCTTCACAATATCAGTGTCAAAGGGTTGCTCATAGTGACAAACACAATTCTCATTTCCAGTAGCAGCAGGCAGCTGTGTTCAGCTCAAAGGCTCTGACAAACCCAAGGTACACTACCTGCTCAGCACCCAACAGACAAGACACGGTCAGAAACAAGCTGCTGAAACTGAGTGAAGCATTTCAGAGCTCACAGGAAATGGTAGAGACTAAAACAGAGCAAAAAGGCGAATGAACTTTAGACTTCCAAACATCACAATTCCTAAGAATTCTACTGCTGTGTACCTGCTGGATGAGTAAAACACTTTGAACTCAGCAAATTTAACAGGTGATAATCTGGTTGCAGTTTGGTCCACTTTGCCCAAATGGTTAAAACTGCATCCACGCAGCTGAAAGCATTCATTCCAGGGGTGAAGCTGAACTTAAAACCCAAATCAAAGCCAAAATATTGTTTTAAAAGTTTTTTTTTGTCATTTTGTCTGTGAAAAACTCGTGATTTCTGTATTGTTTAAAAACTGATCAGAGCTGTTTCCACTAAACAAGGCCTTACTTTCTTAACATTACATTTTTGTTCTATTTCAAGGAATTCTGTGGGCTACTTTAAGTGTTTTTCATGCTTAGGTGGGTGGGAGTAAAAAGCAAAAAACTCCGTTATTTTATTTACAGTTTAATAACCACCACCTGTAAATGGGCTGTCCCATTTTTAATGTGGCTCACCTGTTGCTCCGAGCAGCGAGTCGTCCAGTCTGGGCAGGGAGGAGGACTTGTTCTCAGCCAGGCGCATCCGGACCTGCTCCCGGACCCTCCTGGCTTTAGCCACCGGGTCCGGAGACGGGCCGTCCGAGGGAAGCACATATGCGGTGCAGGAGGTGTTGGGCTGCAGAGCGGACAGAAAACAGCCCTCCGCCACCGCAACGCTCATCCTCGCAGCGGGTTAAATGAACGGCTTGTCCGGCGTGAAGAAAGAAGAGCAGGAGCAACAGCGACGGGCGCGGCTCGTCCACTAAGTGTCTGCGATCAAGTGTCCGCAGTCAGCAGCCCCACAGCCTGTAGGCGGGACCTGCAGAGCTGGGGGCAACCAATCCACCCAATCACTGTCGACCCTGTCTCCGAGACATTATGCTTATGTGCAATTCATTTCCAACAGCAAATAGTTTTTGAAGTCAACGTAATGCATTCGGATTAAGTTTTAAAAAACAATGATATTGGTTGTCAATCCTATTGTGGTTTGCAAATTGTGTAACAGGCCCTGGAGGGAGGGTCAAGGTGTGTAGACTTACTACAAGCAAAACACAGAGCTCATGCTAACAGGACTGCATACAGAGTTACTGGTCAGTCACTTACTTTATGCTGAATGGCCCTTTATCTGCCACATACTTGGTGAAAGTCTGCTGTAAAGCTGCATGGGCTAATGACACAACACTGTCTGTCTTCATCTGTGTGAGGGCTATTTCTAATTTCTGATTGCTGACATGTTCATGAGGCTGTGATGTTGGCATAAGGCTGAAGGAGTCACCAAAGTCTCACATTCTACCCATAACTTCCATATAGGATGTATGACTTTGGTGACTCCCAGTGGTATGATCAGCAAATGCACTAAGACAGACACCTCGAAGACAATGTCATTAAAGCAATATTAGAATTGGTAGTTTTCATGATTTCATGATTAGTTAGTTAGTCTTTAGGGTTTTATTTCACAAAGCTCTTGCAAACAGCTAAAAGCCATGCTCAGTCACCCTCTCTTTTCCTCATGTTAGCTGCGTCCAACTTCTTCTTAGATCTCTTTGTCTCTGTTGTGATGTCCATAGAGGCTCCTGAGCCCAGTTCCATTGGCCACTTGTCCATTTCTGGTTCTGGTGCCCATTCTGGCACAGCTGTTCATTGAGTTTCGCTGCTCTGGACCTGAAAACCTCATCCTCTCAGTGGTCCACAGCTCCTGTTCTGGTAGCGCAAACTCCGCCACTTGCCCAGCAGTTCTCCAGGTTAAATGAGTTAACCAGCTAACAATAACTTCAGTTAGCAACAGTTAGCGGTTACTTCAGCCACATGTAAAGCTATCTGTCCATCAAGAAATATCATGACGTCACATTGAGCTCAGTCAGAGGAGCTGGAAGACATCCAAGGAAGGACAAGAAAACATTCCCTCCAAATAACATGATCCGGTTTCAGCAGCACAGGAGGTAGTGTGTGATGTAGAATGCAGTTCTCAGTGGAAGACTGTACCTGTTTGCTTATCCAAGTTATATAATGCAAGGACAGGTGTGGCCTTTGCAGAGGGACCCTTCCTCTTATTGCAAGTTCATAATGCTTTATTTTACTTATGTTGATTTTATCACAACTTTGTAAGTATAAAATAGTGACTCATTCAGTATCATTCATTATTTTCTGCTTGTCTGACAACAGAAACAAAAATGAGTAAATGAGAGCAGCAAAATGTTGAATTCAGCTATACTAAAACACAGTGCAGGTGATCCCTAGACAGACACTTGGCAGAGTAACCTGAATATTCTACCAGTTACCAAAAGGATTTGTCCAACTCCTGTCCAGACAGGCTGTGATGTCAGAGCTGGTTTGTCAACTGATAAGGTTTAGATGGTCTGCCTGTTGTTCGGGGGTTTCACTGAGTACGGAAACATTACTGGAAAAACTGAAATAATGTTGATGGCCAGAATCTTGCATGTGCATCAAGGATCACCAAAGTCATGGGTATCTGGCGCAAATGTCATAGTTAGATGTGTCAAGACGTGTCAGTCGTTCTAAACAGTGAACGGACAGACCAACGTTGCCAAGCTATGCATCTAGTGTGATTGAAAAAAGTTAACCAGCTTACTGTTGACATTTTGACCCGATGGCGGTGCATGAGGAAACCTCTTGGAGTGTCTAAAATGGACGAGGAGTTGATTTTCAGGTGAGCAAGCGCCTACTCAGCAAATTCCATGTCAATCCTGTCTGTCTGAGTCTTCAGCAACATGGCTACGAGATATGTTCATTGTTACAACATATTCCACTCCAGTCATCAACATTAGTAAAGCTTGATATCATGTTACAGGTTTGTATGTTACGCAAGATTCTGAAAAAATTCTTCTTATCCCACCCTAAATGAGTACTGGAGCCAACCAGAGGGACAGGGAGGGAGGGTGGAGACAGGGTCAGATGGTTAACAAGTTTAGCTAACATGCTCAGTCAAAGTGACGTTTTTAAAAAAAACAACTACGATCAAAGGCCTCCCAGGAGAAATAGTGCGTGGTTTGATGAAAATGATGTGAGTCACATGCTTTGGCATTCACAGTCACCAGATCTCAACCCAACTGAACACTTGCAGCAGATTTTGGAGCAACATGTTTGACATACTTGACCTCCACCACCATCAAGCAACAGATGAGGGAATCTGTTTTGGAAGAATGCTGTTTCCCCCCCAGTATGCACAAATATTAATAATGAAGTTAGGCAGTTATTTCCCAAATCTCTTGCTATTTTACAAAGATTAAAAGAGAATAATGCAAAATAAGCACAGGCTTCCTGTTGATGGGGTTGTTTAAGAGTCCAGGAATGTGGAAATAACCTCATCACCTAATGCTAACATGAGAAATACTTGGGGGAGGTCTGGGACTCTGTGGAGCAGTAATATGTGAGCAGCATATTACTGAGAGGCTCACAGAGGGATTCCTGCAGCCTGTTTAAGAGACCACAAAAGCTTTCACACTTTCCTAAAAAGAAACCACTGACTCTCATTTTGGGTGTGGATGTAATGAGGAATCTGTCAAATTGGAATTTGTAGCAATGCAACACACACACACACATGCATGCACAGAGGCACGCACACACAAGCACAAAGGTCATGACCTCTCACTTTACATTATAAACTGAGGAAGGTTACTTAAATGCTTAGCTCTGCAGTGTAAAGCTGTCATCATTTTGTTTTCATTTAGTTGACAAAAGGCTGGCCAAAGAAAAAACCAAGGAATTAAGTCCAGCTGTATTTTTATTAGATCAACTGAAGGATTTCTCACTCTGAAAGCTGGAACTTCATCAACCTCGAACTGAAACTACAAGATGGCTGCTCTGCGCATCAACAGTAGTGAAATCTGTACAATATATTGTTTCTTAGCACCTCCATTTCCAAAGAAAAACCCAACTTAAGGCTAAGATGATCTTAACCCCAATGAAAATCTATGGACTAAGATCATCTTAGCCTAAAGATGCTTTTGGATAGCAACCCACAGCTCTGAAAAATTCAAGTTTAATGCAGATATTTATTGTTACAGGGTATTATGAGTTTTTCCTGGCTGTGATATTGATATGCTGACTTGCTGATGCTGGATCCTTTAAATCAGGGATCCTCTGCCAGGCAGTGTCACTTTCAGACAGCTTCCCTCACCACTGGGCTCAGCTCGTTGCAGCCGAAGTTCGTTCCGAGCTTGTTGAGGGACACGCTGGGCTTCACGCTCTGCTTTGCTCAAAGCAACATGAAGCCTTCGTGGTGTGGCACAACACATCAGAAATAATGATTTTCAGAGCACAGTGATGTCTGAAAGAGCCGGTGGGCCAGAAGAAGCACAGTTATATGAAAACACTCCACGTGATATTTTCTCAATGGAATTGTATGTGTTTGAAACAGTGTTCATTTGCTTTCATTGCTGATGGGACAAACAGTTATTAATCACACAAAGTGAGAGTAAGAGATTTTGTGTAGTGATAAAGCCATACAAAAACATTCATTAGTGCAGCTTTAGCTTTGCATGCTTACTGATGATGCTGAAGAGGCAGATGATAGATAAAGCACACAATGGCAATATTACAATATATATTTTTTTAAAAACTGCATCTTTACTGTATCTTGATTGTAAATTTTTGATCATGAAATTTCAGCAGAATTTCCAGCCCTCTCATATGTCACTCTCAGAATTAACGTTATGCATCAGACGGCACCCATCACATACTGCATGTCTGCAAATACAACTATATAATACTACCATGTAATACAAAAAGGAGCTGTACATCGTTGGTCACGTCAGATTGTGTTTTTGTGTGTATAAAGATTTAGAGTACAGCAGAATAAAGAGTCCTGGTTCTGATTTACTTGTATGAATCGCTTGACATGTATTTGTCAGTGAGTCGCCCACAGAATGGTTTCTAGGGCAAGTAACTTCAAAAGCATTCCTATCACCACATGCATTGTAGAAGCCTGGATCCAATTGGCCATGGTTAAAAGAAAAAAAAAAAGGCCAAGTGTGGTCATGAGAGTCAGACAAGAAGTCCTCCATCTGTGTTTTTGTTCACATGCTGCACATGTAAACCTGGATGGTCAATCATATGAGCGTTTAGCCAGGAGAACGTTAGCTTAGCTTAGTATAAAGACTGAATGCAGGGGAAATATAGCCTAACTCTTCGTGAAAGTCGACAAACCAGATATAACGTGCATATTGCTGAGCTTTAAGGTTCTGGTAGCCTTTTTTACCTGAGGTCAAAGCCAGACTAGCTGCAATCCATCTCTAGATTCGTTAAACAAAATGTTGAATTATTCTATGAATTAACTTTAGAGTGAAAACAGGAAGAAGCTGTAGGTCAGGTAAGTCTGGGAAACCTGATGATGAATTTGGAAATCTTTGTCCAATTAGTCAGACAGCAAGAGTGTATTAGCCAAGAGATTTAATTCCATTTGCTGTTGGCCTGTCTGTTCACATACAGACACGTATGGGCCTCTGGTGAAGCCCTTGGAGCAACAGCTTGTTCTGTATGCTTCATCCCAGCGGTGCTAAACCTGCTCAAAAACTTATGGAAATGTATTGGGTTATAAAATTTTCAATTTTAAATCCATAATCATACTGTTCAGGAGAAGAGAAGCAATCCGAGTCATGAGGTCATACAAATAGTATCTGGTATGATATAGAATAGAAAGCTTTTATTGTCATTGTACAGGTACAACGAGATTTCCGCTTTCCCATAAAGTGCACACAGCAATAAAGTAAACGATAAAGTACAGAAATGTAAACAATAAAGTACAAAAAAAATAATAAAGTATAAAAATAAATATATGTGGCAGTATGTGTCAGTATACAACAACCTCAACATACAGCAGAGCAGCGATAGTGCAGGTGACAAGAGTAAATCACGAGATTGATCGATAGATAGACAGATTGAAAGACATTTTTTTTAGCCTATACGCTACACTTGTAATGAAAGCTACACTCAGAACAGCATACCCCATTGTGACTTTATATAATTTAATGTCTGGCATGACATTCAATTTAAGTTTTATTTCTGCTCAAAAGAGCAACTCTTTAGCAATGCCAGCGCTTTCTGCTTTGGTGAAAACTGTGAGAAAAAGGCAAAGCTTCTCTTCTGGTTCCACAGGATCCCCTGAATCAAGTGTCCAGAGGGAGGATTTAAAAGTGAAGTGGAGATTATCCTTGATGAATTGCAGGATGCTGGCAGGAGGCCCTAAACTCTGCTAGAAACAGACACAATTTGTTACAGTATTACTGGCTAATGTGTACTTATCTTATTTCATTAAAGTGGCACAAATCTGACAACAATAACTCAGATACATGCATCACGAGAAGTCAGATAAGAGGGGCTTTTTCCCACTGTGTGTGCAACTGTGCTACTGAGGTTTCTGTGGGAAATTAACACTGCAGTTGTTGATGTTTTATCTCTGACGTTACCTTGATCCAGCGGTTTTTATGTTGGTGGTTTGCACCGTATGAAGAGGCAGGACCTTCATTCGTGGAGTTTGCATGCTCTCTCTGTACTTGTGTGGGTCTCCTCTTGGTAGTTTAGTTTCCCTCAACACTAGAAAAACATTAGGTTAATTCTTCTGTCAAGTCTGTTTACCAAGGCACAGGCTCAGATGGCTCAGTATCAGGAGCAGTGTACGGCCACTGTGCGACTCCTCCAGTTTTAAGCCATGATATGTAGTTTTCCAAAACTTTATTATTTGTGTATTGTTTGGATTTGAAAAATTCTGATTAGATGTGAGATATATATCTCACTCTGTATAATTAAAATCTAACCAACTGGACATGAAAACTTAAAGCTCTTAAGGGTGTGGCAAATACTTTGGAAAACATTTTTCCACAAGTCAGGGGACAAAATGACAAATTAAAGGGAATATCTAATGAGAAGGAGAGGAGAATCATATAAATGCAGACGCTTCCAAACTGACTTCAGGTCAGTTGTTTGATGATGTGAATCATACTGTTTGACCTTCTCAGTGATCAGATGTCAACCCATCTGAACACTTGCAGCAGATTTTGGAGCCACATGATAGTAAAGCTCTTCCCCACCACTAAACACTGAAAGGAAACTGTTTTGGATGAATGCTGTTCAGTAGAGTTTCGCACACATGCAGACTCTATGATAAGAAGTTGTACTGAAGCTGCTTTGAAGGCTCGTGGTGGAACAACTTGCTAGGAATTTTATATGGAAAAACAGGATGCGTTTGGTCCATACTTGCTCTGATTGGAAAGTGTCATGAGATAACTTTAGTTGTGAATTGGTGCTATATAAATAAACTGAATTGAAACTTAATAAGCAAATATCACTAGTTAGTAAATATAAAACTAAATATCACTACAATCACCCACACAAAAGCGACAATAAAAAACTTACCTCCCCTCCAATGAAATGAAAATGGATTATTATGCAGGCTACAGGTCTTGTATCAACACTTCTTGAATAGTCTTGAATAGTAGAATAGTAATAATATCTCTCTTAAACAATAAATCTCCTCAGAAATCATTGAAGATATATACAGCCAACTACATATCGGGCCATTTCTGAGGGCAGCATTCCACTCAGAAGTGACAATGAGCCTCAGTCAGAGATGTTTATGGTTCAGTTAAAATCAAAAATTAATAGTGAAAAAAGAAGATTAAAAAAAAAAAAAAAACACACCCGGTTTACACTAGAAAATGATTTAACACAAAGATAACATGGTCACTATGCTATACAGCTGGTAACTATGTGACAGTCAATATGATCTAAAAACCTCGTGGTAATATACACATTACACACTGGTCTTTGTCTCCACCTGGTGGTTAAAAGCGGCACTGCCCCAGCTGTGACACTTCGCTTCCAGGTCAATCTGAAATGCTGACATCCTACTGTGATCATTGGGGGAGCTGGCTCAGATGTACTCATACACTTCCTCTCACATGCTCAGATGTGTTCACACTCACGATTCTGTCCTCCCTGGTGCACTAATCTAATTCTGCTCTTGCAAATCCCTGCCTGCTTGCTCTCAAGGAGGTCACCCACCTGGAGAGCTGGTGCCAGGAGAATAACCTCCTGCTGAACGTCAGCAAAACTAAGGAGCTGATTGTGGACTACAGGAAGAAGCAGCAGAAGGACATCCGTCCACTATGCATCGGCGGGTCTGAGGTGGAAAAGGTGGACAGTTTTAAATACCTCGGTGTGACTATCACACGGGACCTGTCCTGGTCACTGCACATTAACAGGACTGTTAAGAAGGCCAGGCAGCGTCTCTTCCACCTCAGACGCCTCAGAGACTTCAGGCTCCCCCTCAAGGTGCTCAGGAACTTCTACACCTGCACCACTGAGAGCATCTTGAGTGGGAGCATCACCACATGGATGGGCAGCTGCACAAAGCAGGACCTCTCGGCCCTTAGGAGGGTAGTCCGCTCAGCTGAGCAGACAATCAGAACAACCTTACCCGACCTGCAGGACATTTACATCAAACGATGCAGGTCGAGAGCCGAGAAGATCCTCAGGCAGCCCCATCACCCCGGACACTCACTCTTCTCCCTGTTGCCATCAGGCCGTCGGTTCCGCTGCCTGAGAACCAACACTGAGAGGATGAGGAGAAGCTTCTTCCCCCAGGCCATCCGTCTGCTCAACAGTGAGCGTTAATCTGGACAATCTCACTCCCACCTGCACTACATGCACTAGTTGTAAATACCACTCATGTAAATAATGCACATTTTCACTTTTTTTAAAATTTAATTTTATTATTTTTTTTTCCTTTAAATTAAAATTTTTTTATTTACCTATTTTTTGGTAGCAGGGACACAAAGAATTTCACTGCACATTGTACCGTGTATGATTGTGTATGTGACAAATAAACCTATCTTGTATCTTGTATCTTGAAAGGTTGTCATATGTGATTTATAAATGTGATATATAATGGTGAAAAATAAATAAGTAAAAACAGAATATTCATAGTGATGAGAATGGACAAGAATGTGTATTTAGAAAATGAAGAAAAAAGAAGAGAAAAAAGCACCATAATACAGAAATTCCATCTCCCTTTTATGAATTTATGATGTGTTCATGTGTGTTAAGGTGGTTGTGGATTCTAGGGTTTAGTTTACGTTGAGAGGTTATGAAGGGCTTCCAGATATCATTAAAGACAAATATTTTGCTCCTCTTGGTGAGGGTTATTTTTCTAGAGTGATGAATTTGCTCCATCGGTTGATATGAATGGTGTCTTTTAATTTCCAGTTTAGAAAGATAAATACCAAATACTATTAAATTTAATAAATTAATAATAAAAACTCAAATCAAAAATAAAGAATGAAGGAATTTCCACAAGATACATGTTGGATATTTATGTGAAGCCTGCACCTGTTACTACATTTTTGGTCGAGCCGTTTTTGACTGACAGTTACATTTCGTTCCTTTTAATTATAATGGAATGGGAAGAAAAAGACAAGACCACCTGACAGTTTTATTTGTAAAATACATTTAATCCCTTTATATTCGGGCAAACCAAGGCCTACAGATGGGTTGAGATTCAAGTGGCAGTGGCTCCTGAGGGTCAGTTAGCAAATTCAAAAGGCAGCAACATGCACAGTACCGGCAGAGAAACAAGGCTATTGTCCTCGTCACTGGGAAACACTGGACTGCTGGGTGTTATCATATATATTTTTAATTATTCTGGGGACCAACGAGCTTATGTGTTGCAGGTTTGGCTTCCTCTCAGTTGGCATTGCCACAAAATCCTCCACCCTTTCTGTCCAGACTCCTTTGACGACGTACCAGACAAAGATATCACAATACAAGGAGAAAACAAGGCATACATTGTCTTTCTACAGCCTTCATGATTTTCATTAGTACAATACATCAGAGCTGTAAATATTACAAGACATTTTTACTGTTTCTCAGTTTATGTATGAGATGGTAACAAGACAAGGCTTTAGTTTGTTGACAAGAGCTGTGATAAAATGCAGGGTTACACAAGATGATATGATTTAATGTGTGTGTTTACGAGGCGTGAAACTCAGAGCGCTGTGCAGTTAGTGTCAGCGGTGGCTGAATCTAGTAAGAAAAGACCTCAGGACAATATATTTTCAAGCCTATGCAGCAAAGTAAAAATCCCACTGGACTAAATAAAACAGCATTTTCAGCTGCCAGGTGGGAGCTTTCTGATTGGCTGAACTTCAGCAGGCAGGTAAGACTGATTTGTGGTGAACACTGTTGTGACAGTGCTGCCCTATGCTAGCACAAATGCTACAACTGCAATCAGCCCGAGACAGTCAAAAAACAGATGCTGGGAGCAGACACAAAACCATTAACACTGGTCAACTGAACACACATAGGAGTTAGCATAGCACACAAGTTAGCCTTCAAGGATTTCTCCCAGAAAGCTCTTTGCAACACATGGGTCAGTTTTTAATCCAAACCATGACCTTAACCTAACCAAGCAACGGTGCCTAAGAGTAACCAAATGGCAACAAAAAAATAAGTCAAATAAAAAGCTTTCTCTCAAATGGCTTTCTGGCAGAAAGCTCTGAAGTGAAGCTAACTTTCTCCATTAAACACATCATAAACTGACACACGTAAAAATATGTGAGTTGAATGACGGCTGGGTATTCAGAGACAGGACAAAAGACGAGCTACGTGCTGGAACTACTCCTTGCCTGGGTGTAACAGTACAATGACACAGGACTAGACTCAACCAGACAAGGCACTGCAGATTGAGAACACCAAAACAAGGCTGTTTCCGCCGTTTCACCGGCTACAGGCTGGAGTTTCACCACGTCTTTAACGGGCAAGCAAGCAGCAGTCAATCAATCAATTCCCCACAGAGCTGAGCAGACATGGGCTGATGTATGGACGGTCAGTGAGTTTGTTGGAAAATGCTGACAACAGTCACAGTAGAAATCATTCTACTTGCTTTAAATGTAAATGTTACAGGTCATATTTCAATTCCTCTAATTTGGGAAACATGATTTTAATGTGGAGCCTCCATAAATGAGTACACAGTTGTGTAAGAGCTTTTCTTTTTTAACTTTATCTGTCAGTTTCATAGAGATTCCCAAGGTGATATAATTATCCAGCAAAAGCACAGTCAAGTCACACATCCTGCTACTCCTTATGTTGACTTTGAATTGAATGTCTGGAGGAGGTCATACAAAAAAGATAGTTAGACTTGCTCGATAAGAGAAAGGACGGATTTTATTTTTTCCCATGCTAGTCAAAACTTATGGACAAAATTTCAAAAGTGATTCAAAAGTCTGGAACTAGGCTATGCCGAACTAGCCAAGTAAGAGAAATGTGTGTTTTTAGAACATGCCAAAGTATGGTTAGTAAGTGCGACACTAAATTCAACTTTATTCAGCTTCTATCTAAGGAAATCTGACAACTACTGAGGATAATACAGTTACAAAACGTTTTAGGCAACTCAGCATTCAATTAGTTTGGGACATGTGATGAACGACAAACAGCCAAAGACAAATCACAAATAACCTCACAGAGCAGAGCCAAAATGACAGACATCAGGTCACTCTGACTTTGGTTCCAGCTTCTACGAATAACTGAGATCCCTTCTTTAGGCAGTTCCTGCAGACATCACACAGCATAGAGGATGTAAGTGCGTTTGCGCGTGTTCACCTCTATGTGGCGTGGTGAGGCCAACACTAGTGCTGGTCATTTACACCATCATCTGGTTCAGTCTAGGGCAAGACAAACAAGCAGAGAGTGCAGGAAGAATACAGGAGAAGGATCTACTGTAATACAATATCCATGCTGAGGCAGTCATAAAGCACTGTTAATATATATATTTATATACAGTTTATACATAAAACAGTGGAAAAAACATCCAAAAAACCAAGAATAATAATCGTATGTTCATAGGCAAGAAGCAGTAAACAACTAAAGAATCACTAAAGACTTAGAGCACCAGGACTGGTGAATGTAACTCGTGTGACAGTGAGATATAATATCTACATATCAGGTTAGGATAGCACTGGTTAAATATGCATAACAGCATCTGTGACTAACAAAAAAATTTCAAATCTTTGACAGTGTCATTAAAATGCTCAACGGAGGATGGTTTACATTGTCTTTTCAAAGAGCTGACTAAATCCAGCAAGCAATATATGTGACGTTTCCTGCTTATAAAAATGAAAGAAAAAGAATGAGACAGGGACTGCAAGGTCATCCTTCCTTCATGGGGATCTGGCTAGAAGCCTGTCTCTTCAGTACACCGGACTGTTGCGGATCCCGCAGCACAGCACCATGCTGAAGATCATCTCGAAGATCTGGGAGGACGAACACAAAGACAAGTGTTGGTTTGATATTCCCACACTGCCGGCACAAACGCTCGCTGAAGCACCAGCTGCACCTGAATAATGGAACTAGATGGCACACAGCACTTTCATGTAGGAGCTCAGATGTATTGTTTTAATCGTTTTGGCACCACGAGCAAAGTGCACAGCTCAGTTATACTGGAGAGAAGACCCACATCTCTACAGCCCATATGTCCAAAAACTCAGCAGCTTGCACCAAAACATTCTGATGGACAAACAGCACTACAGGTAAGAGGAAAAACATCTATTTTTGGTTTTGGTGTATGCTGTCCAAATACAAACAGCCACACAAAGCTACTTAAGTTAGCAGTAAAGAACTAAAATTGTCAAAATGATGACTAAGATAAAAACAAAAAAAAAAAAAAAAGTTCTGCTGTTCAGAAATAGAAAAGAAATGTGAGCCAGTTTTCAGTGCTTCTGAGTGTATGGACATCTTCCAGCAGTTGAGGCTGTAGCTCAGGCAGACGGAAAAGTTCAATAAATACAGTTATATAAGCTGTTTATTCCTGTTTAACAAGCCACACCTGAAACAGGCAGTACTGACATGTTTATTGGTCACTCTCTTTTTCTGGAATGTTGGTAACTTTACTTTCTTGTATTACAACCAAAGAAGAGAAAAGAGTACAGTATTTGGCACTGGCTATGTCCAATGTCATTAGCTGTGCTTTCAACTACACTTACCGAACACAACACTCTCAAGCTATGGCATTTACATTCTGTATGCTTTTGGATAAGTTCAAAGAGGAAATACACACACATACACATACACGTCATTGAAAGGTTTGATGTTTGTCATGTGTAGCTTCATGTTCTCACCATAATAACTGCAATCACCAGAGCAACGATTCCAATCAAGTAAATCTTATCTGAAAACAGATCCTGGATCCTGCTGTGGCAACTCTGCAAATGAGAACAATCAAAACATAAAATTTATATCCATTCCAAAGCACCAATATTATCTTGTTTACCCTGTGAGGTGATTTTGAGAACAAGGCTTATAGTATTCAGATACTCGTCCCCCAGTGACCCAGTTGGCTTCTTCTTCACTCAGGGCTGGAATCAGGGTTTGGGACGAGCACATGTAAGAAGGATTAACACCAAAACCTGCTACTTGGAATCTGTGCTGCATCTCATCTATGCGTGTCTATGCCTGTATGTGCATTTGAGCACGGGCACCCACTTCAGCTATACACACACCAATCAGCCACACTGACAGGTGAAGTGAATAAAATTAATCTTTTACTAATTGTTTACAAAGCAATTTATAGACCAAATAGAGCTGATGTGGCGAGCCTGTGGGCTGTCGCTGTGGACATTCCTGAGCTGTTTTTGAAATGTGATGAGGTGCATGGTCCAGCTGGGTGGGGGGGTGACTGCTGCTGATGGGAAGAGCCGTTGCCATTGCCACAAGTCTGAACACAGATAATGTTCCCTATATATCTTTCAATTAACATTTTGCTTTGAAGCAGGTGACTCATCTAAACACTCTGCAGAGACTAAGATGAGAAGCTTGATACCACTCTCATACACTATATGGCCAAAAGTCAGTGGATACCTGACCAATACACCTTTATCAATTTGTTGGACATTGTAAACATCCCATTTTAAATATTAATAATGGAGCTGGAGCCCTTTTTGTGGTTGACACTATCCTGGGACTTTCCGCCAGATTTTGCCATGTGTCTATTGGGATTTGTGCCCATTAGTGAGGTCAGCCACTGCTGGTGGACCAGAAGACTGATGCTGCTTGTAGAAACAGTTTGGAACCCTATAATGAGTGATGTAACAGATCATAAGTGATCTGCGTGTTTCAGCACTCGCTGGCGATTTGGCCTGTTTTTGCTCCTAGGTACTTGCAGTTGCAGCAAGTTTCACAAACTGACTTGTGGCAATGGTTTCATGTTATGACAGAATCTTGTTTGAAGTGGGAGCTTATTAGGCTCCATTCTAAACTCTCGATGTTTCTCTATGGAGATTTCATGGATATGTGATGGAGTGGTATGTAACTTCTAGCAACAGGTGCAGTTGAAACAGCTGAACTCAATAATTAGAAGGGGTGTCCACTGACTTTTGGCCATATAGTGTTTCTGTGCTTGAAGTAAGGAGCTTGAGCCAGAAGTGGATTATGTTAGCTTGCAGAGTGGAAGCAAAGGAAAGCAGCTCGGTGCTGTCCAAATCTCATAAATTCATCTCTCAGCACCTATAAAGTCCCCTAATTAACATGTTTCATCATGTTTGTTTAAGCCGTACACAAACTGTAACGTGGAAATGACACGCTGCGGTTTTACAGGGAGTTAGATGCTGTAGTTTCAGCCAGGGATAGGGACTTGCCAAAGTAAAACCACAAATTGTTATTTTTACATTTGTGTTTCAAAGGCAAACGCAGGACCGCCTTTGTATTACCGGCAGCTGCCTCTGGTGACAATTGCTGAGAAAAACACAAGGGCTTTTGTTGTGCATGTTAATGCATGTTATGCAGCAGAGTGTGGAGGTAAAGGGAAATGGCACATTCTGCAAGACTGAGGTTAGTGCCAAGCTGCTGTTACTCGTGAGGCAAACAAACAGCCTGCTTTTTTTTTTGAAGAGCATCTGAAGAAAGAGGAGAGCAGCTTCACCAGAGCAGCTCCATTCTGTGCATGCTGCGTTACCCCGAGCGGGCAAAGAGGAAACAGGCTATTACTCGTGACACGCAGATTCCCTTTCCTGTTTGTGCACGAAGAAAGTGGTGGTCGAACTGCTCAGATGAATGATCGCACTTACGACTGAGGTTCCAGAGCTGGGGCAGAGGTCGGTCAGGCCGAGCACGTCTGTAAAGCGTGTCAGGAAAGTAGATCCCTGGCCTTTACCGCAGCAGCTCAGCTGAAACGCAGAGACAACACTGTGATTATCCTTGTCCCCTACACAGTACTTCAGTGTCTGTCAAAGGCTTTAAAACCTAAAAAGGATGAGGAGACTTTATGCTGTTTGGGGATGCTTTATAAACACAATGCATCAAAATTCCGGAGTTAATTTGCCGCAGGAGTGTATGCTGAATATTAAATGTTTCATATTTAAAACAGACACACTTATGTCATTTCTTTAAAAAAAAAAAGTCCTTCAATTTTCATCTGTGCCCCTAAAAATAAATGTGAGCGCAGAGCCCTGTGTTACACATCAGTTACACATCACATTTAATGAATCTGGCAAAAGGGTGAAGATATAAGCTGATGATTTGGTTGCTACATATACAGTCTCGAAGCGCTAAGTGATATATTTTGTAATGCACATTCATACCGTTTCATGGAAGACCTTGAGCACTGAGGCGGCAGCCTTTCTCTTGTCCTGGTCGGTGATGCTTTCCGCCATGGCCTTGTCGTACACAGAGTCATAGAAGTTAATCATCTCCTTCGACACCTGAAACAGGAATGATGAGATGGCATTAAAGACGTATTAAGAGGGCATTCATCTCAAAAACAACTCAATGAAGAAAGTTCAGTCTCAGTCAACATTCCAGTCTCAGAGCTCAGCAGCTGTTTTCTCACAAAATAAATCATCAGGGATCTTTGAAAAGCACACAAAGTTGTGATCAAGACCTCTTATGTCAAGGTGTTTCCACAATCCTATTCATTCATTGATCACATTCTGTGCAATATGAAATTCTCAAGCCCCACCCTGTTTCCCAGGTGTTAATTCCCATCCTGGTAGCTGGAAATATATATAAACTATAATATAAACTATAGACAAACATAACTTATAGTAAAAGTCAGGTACCATCAATATGATTTACTTTTACTGTGGAAATCACAGTGTTATGTATTGTTAAATAAGCTTTTGGGTTTTTCAATCATCTGTGAAAAAAAGCACATGCTCAGGCTCTGTAATAAGCATACATGAGAGAAGACAACAAAACAACAACAAAAACAACCTCTGACACAAAGAAGGGAATCAGGCTTCTATTAACAACAGACTTCATTTCACATATAAATAACAAAATGACCGTGGACACTCGGTGAGGGGGCCTGGAAGCCTTAAGTGGAAATTCAGGCGTAATGAACCAGAACATGTGACACCATGAACAAATGCCTTTTCTGACTTCTGAAGCTTGAGATTTATTTAAAATGTACCTTGAAGGACCTTCAATACCCTGCAGAGATATTTACTGTGCTTTGTGCTCAGAGTGCTATGCCTATTTCAACATCTAGTGAATGTTTGCAGTCTTACAGTGTCTTTGTGCATGAAGCCCCAGATTCCAGCTGCAACCTCACAGGCAAACAAGATGACCAGGCAGGCAAAGAACTGCAGGGCAGAACAGAAACATAACACAAGTGTTCAATTTCAGGATTCAGCTGAACTGTGTTACAACAGCTCTAAAACTCCACAGCGAGCCGTTATGTGTCACTGTTACTCACAGTTCCCAGAAGACACTGGGACTCCTGAATGGCACCATAGCAACCGAGAAAACCAACGACCATCATCACCGCGCCAACAGCGATCAGGATGTGGACACCTGGACAGACAGACAGACAGTATATATTAACTCAGTAACATTTACGGTAACATGTGTACATTAACAGTAAGACATAAAGGGTCTGGTAGGAGTGCGGCAGGGACGCACAGCATACAGCTCCTGCTGCTGCTTCAGAGAGACAAATAATTAATGTACACCCAGTTTTCATTTGCAAGAATAGAAACCACTGAAAGGCTTTTAAAAAATTGTGGTTTTGAAGCTTTGCCAGTATCCCCACCCACCCACTTTTAACACCTGTGTGCATGCAATAACATTTGATGGACAGAAGGAGGCGCAATCTTGCTTTGATGCCAGTAAAATAAAATGAGTCATGTTGCAGCTATATTCACAGAAAGTTGGTGTCGTGTATCTGACACAAGCGCCTGCTTCATAATTCAACACTTCATTTTTTTCCATCCAGGACATAAAACCGGTCCTGCACGTGTTCTCCCTTTCTCTTCAAGCACACTTATCTCACAGTGTCTGTGGAGACCTTCGTGTGTTTCCTGCGTTATGTCCTCAGATACAGGTTAATATTTGACTTCATGAAGGACAGAGGGGGTTCAGCATGCAGAGAAAAACATGTGTGAATCCTCCAATAAACCACCACTTCTCTGCTTTGCTCTGAGTTCTATTAATGTCAGGAGTTGTGTGGCTGTAAATCCCAGATGTGCATTGGCTTTTATAGCACAACAGCTGAAAATAGGAAGTAAGAAAACTAAGGTTAAGAAAAGTTCAGGTCAAAGGTTTGATGCAGGGTGAGCTGGGCAGGCTGCAAGCTGGAGAGGAGGAACTTGACTTTACCACAGCTGTTCTGTGATTTGACAATAAAGTGAGCAAAGTAAAAGTTTAAGAAAACCCTTACAAATAATTATTCTTTCTGGATTTGTTTGGCACTCATTCTATTGGTTAAGGTTGTGAGAAAAACATTTCCTTCTTGTTGTTCCTTTAAAGACCAATCTGCTGCTTTTGCAAGTTTTAGTCCTATAAATACACATGACTGCTCAAGACTTTTCCTGTGTTTAGACCATTACATGTGTTTTTCCATACAGTAGGTCAGGTTCCATTTGTTGCAGCAAACATGAAAAAAAAAACCCCTGAGTGACATCATTTATTTCAGAAATTCTGAATTCTGCTTTTAAGTGTGTGCTAATGCTGTTAAAAGTGTTGAAACATGTGAGAAGTAAACTGCTAATGCTGTTAATTCAGATAAAAAGTTCTGAAATGTGACAATTCTGTAACAGGTGATTCTCAAACAGCATCCCAACAACAGAAAAGAAACTGAAGAACCCAGAAGTGTTCTAATTAATTACAAAATGTCATCTTACCATTCTTATTTACAGATTAAATATTATAATTTCACTGGAATTCTTTTTTAATTTTATTGTCATTTGAAGACCTTTCATTTCACAACATCACATCAATGTTTATTTCACAATGTCAGTTTTCATGTCTCAAGCTTAACAACTACTACCATATTTAGTGAAGTCCTGGCAGCTCGAGCACAAACCCATGCACAGTAAGAGGCCCCTCCCGTCATGTAATGTAACAAGGCTGCACATGTAAGCTGAGTCAGCTTGTGAGTTGGGATTATCACTTTATACTACTGCTAATAGCAGCAACTACCTGATTATGAGTATTATACTACCTGGTTACATAGTCACCATTGTCTAAAGATGTTCCTCAGACAAAGACATACAACTCTTGAACAATGAAAGGCAGCTAGCCAGCTGGGTTAGAAAGGACATGGCTGAAAGGTGGACTCCGCTCCATCATCATGACAAGTCATGCCACAATGAATAAAAAAAAAAACTTTTTAAAGAAAAGGAAAAAAAGAAATCTGTAACAGAATTTAAAAAAACGATGAAATAACATTTTAAAACATCTGTTTCAAAATTTTTGTACACATACATATTTGACAATTTATCAAATAAAATGCCCACCTCAATTTTATCTGGCGAAATCGTTTTTCAAGGTATGTCACACTGGAAGAAACAAACCTGAAGTACAAATGCTGAAGTCAGTGGGAACCAGTGGGCTGGGAATGCAGCTCTGTGTGTTCAGTCCCAGCATCATAACTCCTGCTTGTCAGCTCAGACATAATTTGATTCTGGACCACTAATGATTCTGGTCCCATACTTTGTAGACCCCACCCCCCACTTCTTTTCTACCCACAGAGCCACTCTCTCAGGCACGCGCACACACACACAGGCTAATTTATAAATCGATATGTTGGAGGCTGACCAAGTGCTCCGTCCATCTCCTATATTGTACCTCTAAAGCCTGACACATCCCCCACCCCCATTCCCTCCCCCGATGCTGTTTGCCAATCTCGATCTCTCTCTCCCTCGCCACCACCCATATGTCCTTTCTATTTAATGCGCCTGCCCATTTGAAATTATGCTCTCAATAATTCCATTTACTTAAATGTCTTTTCCTGTCTGTCTTGATTTAATCTACGCACAGATCCTCTTCCATTTTGCTCTCTGTCTACTTCAACTCATCAGGTCTTCTGCATCTCCTGTGCACAGTCTGAAGAGGAGCTGAAGAATTACGTGACTTCACACTGCACCATTGCCAGCACTGCCAACATTGAGATGTATCAAGACCATCTCAAATTTAAAGACAAATGCAAATACAAAGACCCTATGTTGTGTTATCAAGTAGTATTAAGCTGTAGGAAGAAATGGTTCCCAAACCTAGCCTTACATTTGTTTAAAGACTTTTTTTAAAGTTATAAAACCGACTATTACTTTTTAATTTGTATTGCTTCTTAAGGTGGGAGTGTTCCTGTAAGCTTCAACCAAAGTTGTGGTCGAATGATCGAATAGTGTCTGGAATCAGGATGTTCCTGGCAACTAATGTCCTTGACATTTAAATGGAAGGTTTAAACTTAGACAAATTGACTATTCTAATAGTAAGAAAACATTACACCAATACAACGACGCAACATTTGCCTAGTATAGCACTCAAAAATCTCTTTGTGTTCCTCTGTCCAGCGACACTTGTCCCTGATTGTCAGTGATCCAAAGCACAAACGTGGCATCTGTTGGACAAATGTGTTCTCCTACATACACTGGGATCTAGAAATGGCTCATACATGTACATTAATAGAATAATAAGAATTAGTTTAATAACCAACTAGTATTTCTGGTGTCGACTAGCAAGGGAGCCTATCCCAGCTGACTACGTGTGAGAGGCGGGGTACACCCTGGACTGGTCGCCAGGCAATCGCAGGGCCAACACACAAAGACAGACAACCATACACGCCGCCCTTAACTACTTTAACCTACTTTAACTACTTTGATCTTGAAATTCAACCTATTGTGTTTGTCCATCCACTCACAGCTGTAAGTAACATAGAGTACAGGTGAGATTCCCCTAAGATAATAAGGCGGATATCGCAATGTACCTCCGCATATTTTATCCAGATGATGTTTTCTTGCTTGGTGAAGTCATGCAACCATTGTTTATTTGACAATGAAAGCCTTCCTTCCTGCTGCCTGTTATGTTTTAGTAGTTTATTATTAATACAGCAGTCCAGCCATGTAAGGACATCAGAAATTCTGACTTCATATTGGGATGGCTGCAGTGGAAAAGACCATTAAGATGGAATTTCCAGGAAGGCTTCTCAACTTGCACATGTGTGAACATTCCAGATTAAACAGTAAAACGCTACACAGAATAACTTAAATGCCCAGAAACTCCTCTTGTATTAACTTTGTATTTCAACCTCAGCAGATAGCTGCTTACAGGTAAGAAACTGCGATAAACTCACGGTACGCTACCAGTCTGGCACCGAATGATCGTTAGCAACTAGCTATTCAGTGGCTAAAGCTAGTTTCTAATAGTCAAATTATAAGACACAAAATAGCATGAAATGAGAATGAATTCTAAATTTACATTTGTCAGGTGACAAAAAACATGACTTTATGTTGATGTTGCTACATGTCTGCTGCCATAGTGAAAAAACAACAACAAAAAAAACAGCACTTTATATGGCTTCAAACTAGCTGTTTATTGTTTTTGTCAGTCAGAATGTTTTTGTGTCAGTATTTGATGTATAATTCTCTATCAAAAATCACAAGCTGACTTCACATGTAATGCTATCACTGTATAATACAGCTTTAGAGACCAGCATCATCTAAAGGCACCCCAGCGTATTCTTCTCAAAATGTTGAGTTTCAGATCATCATAATCACATCTGTGGTTTGTTTCGTTCCCCATCAATACCTTACATTGGAACAAGCTTGCTTCCTTTTTTTTTTTTTTACAACAAAGAATATGTGCAGCACAACTGAAGATCATGGGCAGAATCAGCTTTTAATATGTACATCTAAGGTTTCAATCTATTCCAGGACAAGGTTATTAAATTCCAAACTATGTGGGGACTCCGAGAGGGGATATTCCTCTGACTCAAACTCTATTTTTGTGAGACGCTACTGTAAACCACGGGATATTTATACAATTCCTGTAGGACTGGTACAACACTACAGTGTGTAACGCTGGTGTTTCATATGAACTCTTCTGGGAATCACCTCAGTTGTTCTTAGCTATGAAAACAGAAAGAACAGATTCTGTTTGTCGTGCTTGGATACCCACTCTGCATAACAGCGGTTACACATTAGGCCGGTAACTGTTGAAGCATTTAATCGGAGCCAAACTGATCTATAATTAACTCAATATTTGTCACCTTTGATTTAAATCTTATTTAAATTTGGAGTTACCACACCACAAACCATTTCAGAACTTACATTCACAAGCTCCAGTCTTGTGACTTATTTAAATTAAGAAATTACATTACTATTGAATGAACAGCCTGCTGATAGGACAGCACACAAGCACAACTAAGGCAAGTATCAAAAGAAAAAAAATGGGCCTCAACTAAAATATGTAGTAAAAGGAAGAGGAACACTATTACAACACTATTTTTTCAAATTAAGTCATAGTTTAGTTAAAATTAATCATGAGCACACTTCACACTAAGCAGTGATTCAGTTCATTTCTGCCAAGTTTTATGTTGCAAAAATTTGGACCTCACAGACCTGACTGAAAAGTGTCTATTAACTGACTCACTGTGTGTCTAATTCTGTTGAAAGGCGAGAGGCGAGTCACGATTGGGTAATTGTGTCTGTGAGCGGGTGGGGAGAGAGAAAGGAGAGTAACAGATGTAGGAGTCCATATTGAAAAGTTCCCGGCAGCAGGGGATGAAGACGGGAGGGGAGGGGAGGGAAAGAACAGGCAGACAGAGATAGAGGGAGGGAGAGAGGGAGGGCAGGACTAGGGGGAAAATAAGGGTAAGTGAGACAGTGAACACTAACCACAACCAGATGGGGAACTAAAGGGGAGCGACAGTGGAAAGAAACCGAGTGGAGTGAAGGAGAGGAAAACTTTCACAGAGGAGGGAAAAAGAGGGGTGGGGTCATTGAAGAGGAGAAGGGAGGGCCAGTGAGGAATTTTTTCCTATACCGACTAGGGTTTTTCTTCCTTGGAATGTGAGGGAGGCTTTATGTAATGGGTAAGATACAATCATTGAGGCTGTTTGAGAGAAAGCCCCCGAGTAGTTCCTCTCTGACTGTGAGGCTTTTTTTCAATGAACAACCACAGCTATGTTGCCTCAGAGGGTGGCAACAATAATGATCCAAACACTCCTTCTTCTTCTCTCTTTAGCTGGATTTTACATGTAGATAGACTTCTTCAGAACTTAAGTATGTAATTAAACCAATTCTGCCTTCTCCTCTCATTTCCTGTCATCTTTCTTGTTACTCACACAGCAGATGACTCAGGTTGCTCACTCAGGAGGAACTGACTGAGGCAATATGAATGTCGCGGTCATATGATGAGCTGCGTGTCCTCTGTTAGTCCTGGTCACAAGTTGCTGGTGATCTGGGAGAGATGGGGCCACCCCACTTCATCTGAGCATATTCCACACCACTTTAATATTCTCACAACCAGCTTACTGAAGAACAGCTCTGTACGACCTGTACTGTACATGTAACGGGTGTGTCAACAACGGGGGCTTGGGTTGGCACTGGCCACGCCTGACATCTGATTCGTCACCCCAATTGCCACTCTATTATCCGGGGGTATGGCTGGCTAGCTCTCCAGTGAGAGCTGGGACCACCTGTTTGCCATTTGGATGCGCTCTTGTGACTGGCAGGACCACTTATCTTTTAAATGCACTTATTTTAAGTCGTTTTGAATAAATGCGTCAGCTAAGTGAGTGTGAAGAAAAAACAAAATAAAAAATTTATACCCAGGAATGTAAAAAATAGTGAAACACTGTAATATTGGTTATCACGTGAAACTGACTGATTAGTTCTGTTTGAACAGACATTATGCTGCATAAGTCAGTGCCAAAGTGCATAAACTGTCGGTTCAATAAAACAAACTAATAAACAACATGACATGGGCTCCTGGGAATTCCGACAAGCGCTTTCATTGTTTTCTGAGATTCTGTAAACTGAGAAATGAATCAATCAAAACTGATTCACAAATATTTGACAGATAATTTGCTAACATTTTGCATTTCTAATTTCTGATGGATTAATATTTAAAATGATTTGATTTGTGATCCCAAACTTTGTGGAGCTAAATAACCAATCATTAAATAAATGTGGCAAAAGAAAGTAACAGTTTTTTTCCATGCCTGGTCCATCATGGCTGTCCAATTTCTATGACACAGAAAACTCAAAATTGCAAATTTGAGCTTAATATGTGCCAGCAACAAACACTGCCAATTATATTTATTTATCAATTTATGCTAATTTTTCTGGATGTACATGCCAAAATTCAATAAAAGGTCTTTAGGAAAAATGTTTCTCAAAAAAAAGTCTCACTGATCATCCAACTCTTTCTGTACAGAGAGTTCATCACTAAAAAAGTCACCTTTTACGTTTCACTTATTAATAATGAATATCACATTCATCTTAATCCATAGGGCCTCATAAGCTAAAGGAAATCCACTTACTACTTACTTACTCTGGCCCTTAATACTTAATGTGGATCATTATATATCACTTCACCGTCAGTGTCAAGTGAAATGCCAATACTGGTTTCAAAATATGACTGTAGTGTTCTAATGACACAATTCCTTCTTGTATCATTATACGTAGGCTTTGTAGGAGATCATCTCCATTTCAGCAAAATTAAAAAGTGCCAGTTAAATCAACAGATGAGATACATACTGATGTAGAAGGTGCTGGGGGCATGGGTTCCATCAAATTCAAGCTCGAGCAGGTTACTGGTCTTGGGGTCATGTCTTAACCAGAGGGCCACACCCAGGATTACACCTCCTGCAAGCTGCAACATACAACGCAAAACATGTGATTAGCTCAGTACATTTCACTTTATTCAGTACACTGTGCCACATTGTGCTGGATACATCACATACAGTTCTACAGTTCAATTAGATAAATTAATATCAGCAGCTGTCTAACTTAGATAAGCACAAATACTGGAAACTTGGGAAAACAGCTATAACACATGGTAACAAAATATGCCTACTAGTGTCTGTTCTATCTATTGATCATTCTTTAACACATTATATCTTGATTGTTTGATCCATACAAAAATCTACATGTCAAACACGCTAAGCTAAGCTAACTGGCTGCTGGTTGTAGTTTAAAGTTTAACAGAAAGAATGATCAAGAATCAAAGAATGATTCTAAAAATGTTGAACTTTCACATTCTTGAATTTTATAAAAAAGTGACAGGTTTCTACCAACATAAACACATTGTGACATTTAGAGAAAAACAGCAGGCTTTGTATTTCACCCAGCAAATACCACTTATTTAAAGAATGACGCTATTCTTTGGCTCATGACTGAACATTAGAAGCATCACAGTAGATGCCGTGGTAAGCTGTCATGTCTTGTAATTAATACAATATACAATCTCAAAGGAAAGCACCACTTGCTTCAGAATACCACTACATTACTAGATTAAGGACATTTGATCAATATTCACCAACTGAGACAGGATCAGCTATTCTCACAACAGGGTTCTTGTAGAAAGCACTAAAAGGCTGCAGTTCTGTCCCTCTGTGCTCTGTTCCTTCTGTACTGTAGTTTTGCAGAATGTGAAGAGCATAGAGGAAGAGCAAATAGTGTAGTGTAGACATTTTGTATCGACACTGTGTTAAAAAACACCCCTCAGATTGCTAACACAGCATACATTTTCCTGTAAACTGTTCACAAACAGTGACCAACTTGATGTTTAACTATCGGGTGAAAAACAACTGGGCAGCAGAGATTCAACCTAGTAATTTAAAGAAAAAATTTGGTTTAAAGCTAGCCTCCCTCTCTACATAATCCGATAAAACAGCTAACTATTTTTGTTAAACAAATGAATATCAGAAAAAAAATGTTAAGATGTTTGTTGATAGAGCTAGGGTTAGACCAGCTGTTTCCCCGTTTCCAGTGTTGATGCTAAGCTAAGTTAGCCAGCTGCTAGTGGTAGCTTCATACTTCCAATTTCACACTGCAAGAAGGCAACTAAAGATATTTCCAAATATGTCAAACTATTCCTTTGAGTAACTGAAGTGTTATATAGGAGGGATATTTTGAGTGTATATTTGAGGGCAGGGTAAAGCAGCTAACACCCTAAAGAACCTTTGTTCAGTTTTATCCCCTTACTTCCTTGGCTAACCAATTTCCCAGGGGAAAACCTGCCCATACTACAATGATTAACTTTTTAACTGTATTGTTCTTTAGACTGGTTTACATTGACTGAAGCCTTCCTGAGTCTGTTTGTTTGAGCCAGGACAAAGAAATCCTAAATATAACCCATATACCTCAGCAGGCACACAGGGACAAGAACCATCACACATGGCAGCAATGAAACAAACCACTGATGGACACAACAGACACCCTTCCGCTCCACATGTGTTTGGATATTTTATAATTCTCCTACTAATAATTCTCCAGTCACAATAAAGAATGTGGCCAAAGATAATATCTGAATGAAAGTAGCTAACATCAGTTTATTCGAAAAGATTTTAACAAACAGGATCAGCCACTCCTACTCCGTCCTTGTCCTTCTCTTGAAGCGAGGTCCATTCCAGTGCTGAGACCAGCTGCTGCCAAGCAACCAGATCAACAACATAACTGGCAAGAGTGCACAGAATGACTTGCTAACTTTATGTGAACTCCCCACCTCCTCACCATGAGAATTACCAGAAGAGACGAGCCACCGAGAGTCATGAAGCTTAAACCCAATTAAAACACATTTTTCAGAGACTATAATTTTCCCCATTTGAGTAAATTCTGAATAAAGGGAGGACCCATAGAGAGTATAGATAAAATCCGTGATTTTTCTACTTCCTGAGATGTGACTGAGGCTGGAGCAGCATAGCTACAACAACAACAACAACTGAGCTCCTGGTCCCAGCTTCAGGAACACACAGAGGGGTGTGACTCAGAAAAACACCACCGAACCAGTGGTTTCTATGACAAAGTAATAAACTTGTTAATCACGAATCCATAAGACAGCCTTAGAGCAATATTACTGGTATCTGGGATGTCTGAGTCAGAGGGACTGGCAGCTGTTGGAAAGGAACAACCACGGATCTTAAACTGTTTCAGACCATTTCAAAGAGTCAAGACTCATATTTCAAGAGAGTAGTCAAAAAGGTCAAACTATGGGCCAGATTTAAATAATTTAATCAAGCTGAAACTATTAATCACTCAGTTCAGGGGCTGACAACAATTTCACCACTAATTTCTTAGTTTAATTTAAGAAATATATTAGTTAGAGCTTCTCAACTGTGAATAACTGTGGTTTTTGCGGCAGGAACCTGCTTTCACAACTGCATTGCATCTTCAAGTGTTGGTCAGACAAAACAAGCCAACAATCTAAACATTACTGTGCCTTTTACATATTTGTTGACATTACAGAGATCAAAAGATTGAGTCATCAAGAAAATCAGATAATCTGAAGAAGATTTGAAAATGAAAATAATGATCTGTTGCAGCTCGGTAGTCAACTATCAGTATCAAGTGTAATAGTATAATAGTAATGCATTTTGTAAAAACATATTTCGCAGCATTTTGACAAATCATAGCAGGAAAAGCATAGGCTAAATTACCAGCAAAAGAAACGACTGCATTTAGTTTAAGTGCCTCAGACAACCTTTTATTGTGCATGCTGGTTCACTGGCACGGCTCACTGGGACTTTTAAATAGTAATTATTAATGTTGTTAGTAAGCTTTTCCAAATAAAACAAGTAAAAAAAAAAAATAAAGCCTTTAAAAGGGAGCAAACCATCAGATGTCACATGGCTTCATAAATGATTTTGTCTGACAGCCATGACCATTCCCCCCCAGCCCAACATGTATTTTCACTCATTTGGCCTTCATTAAACATCTAAGTGTACAGACGTCTCGCTCACATTTCCACTGGTTTACACCTGTTAGGACAGGACAACGCACACCTTTCTGAGTCCATTATGTAGATTAAGTTTGGCGGCCCAGACCGAACTCTAACCAGCTTCAGTCCGAAAAAAGTCTGATCAGTCAGACTACCTGACAAAACCCGGCTGGATTGAACAAGCACAAACGAGCTGGGAGGTTGCTTTTATCTCTGATGTGTGCAGTTGTTGTGGCAATGTGACAATGGCCCAGGAATCTTTACCAGCCGGGACTTGTTTTTCAACCACAAAATTACCTTACATAAATCGTTTCTCTTTTAGTTTCATTAAGACACAGTGTGTTGAAATGATAGCTGTGAGAACATTGTAATCATTTCATAATGACTTAACTTTGTTTTCCATACCATGTAACTCTACTGAAGTATGTCTGGTGATATTTTATCTTTCTGTTATGGTCAACAAATTCCTTTCAAAGACCAAAATCCACAATAAATGGAATCTGCAAACAAGTACTGTCTGTGCATCATAGAGCTCCATTTTTGTGAAACCCCCCAAAAAACAAAACACATTCACAAGCATTATACTGGGTGCTATAATTTAAAGTTTGACTCAATTCAATATACAACAACCTGCTGGCATAAAATTTCACTCGTGCACCAAATCCACAGCTGAAGGCAGTGGCCAACAGATGTACTTTCTACTTCTGTTTTGTCATGTTTGAATTACAGCTGAAATTACTGAGCATTCATTTTTTTTATTATCATCCTTATTATTAATTATCAGCCAAACCCTTATACAGTTTTAAAATAGTTGTGGGTTAACCTTGTTTTCTATGAATCATTTTTGTTGGGAACCATTTAAAACTAAAACGATAAATTAACTAATTTAATAAACTAACAATAGACCAAAGTGCGAGGTATTCATCATAACGAGAATAAAAAGAGAAAAAAACAGTTAAGTCATTTCTATTTATACATCATGACCTTTTCCAAACAGAGCAGGTGTAGATCGTACTATTTAATACAATATAATCACATGATCAAAACTACAAGTTATCTAAGTTTTGGCCTCAGATGCCAAAGACATTATCCAACCATCTGTTGCTCGTTCAGCCACTGTATGCTGTCTCACATTCCACACCAAGAAAAATGTCCACACACATGGGCCAGCACCATCATGTTCTCTACAGCTTGCTGTCACCAAAGCGAGCGGGCCCACTGGTGGCAGACAGCGTTGGCGTATCAAGCTCCTTCTGACTGAAACCCATGACTTCATAATACTGGGGAAGTTGAGTGCTTATATATAATGCTTCTGAATGATGCAAGTGCAACATGGAAATGCCGGTGAAATTGCTTTAAATATCAGACCAACCCAAGTTTCTCCGCCAGCTTCCCCTTGAGTGTCTATTTCTGGCTGTTGCCCAGAGTACGGGGTGGTAGAATGCAGGGCATGCTGTGGGAGGGGGAGTGGGGTGGGGTGGGGAGTGGTCTGCAGTTCCGATAAGAGTCCTATACCACCAAGGAGAGGCTTCCCCACCCCCCAGCCGTGTAGCCTCTTAACCCCCCTAAATGTCCAGTGTGATTTATGGAAATAGGAGGTCTCCCTTTTAAAGAGCCAGTGTCCACAGCCAGCTGCTCTTCGACCACACGCTGCAGTCAAAAAGCGTCTCATCAGATGGATTGATCCTGTCTGCTCTGACAGGTCCTTTCACGTAGCTCTTTGGAACAGCCAATAAAGCTAAAAGGACTAAAGTGGAATTTGTGTTAAAAAGAAAGGAGGAGCCAGAGTGACGCATTAATAATCACATTAAAGTCATTTTTCAGGAGTATCACCAGCACTTAACTTCCAAAATATATGTGCATATGTAAAAGGAGCCAATCCCAATCCTTTCATGTTGGATATCTGCTGAAACAGAGTTTGAAATGATATTTATATTTACCTAAATGTTGATTAAATATGTATATGACACACTAAATAAGTATTAACGTTATAACTGGCCAGTTTGATGTTTGTAGGGGTGTGTATGCATGTGATCTAATCTAGGTAAGTGATCGGCTGAGCATAGGGGAGGGCAACCCCACAATTTTAGATGAAGATAGACCCTGAAGGTGTCCATGATCTATTTTTCAAAAGAATCTTGGAGATCGTATTGCATAATGTCCTGTTACTTCTCATTCCAAACTGACTAGCAGTTGACTGCGCTACATAAACAAACCTATCGACCAACTGATCAACTGTCAATTGGATAAGGAACCTGATTCCAGCCAGCAGCATGGTGCATGGGGAGCTCATGCCAAAAAGAGCTATTTTTAATGCAATACAACAGATAAAGAAATTCATGGGCGATTTCAAGTCTGGCTATAGTCAATATCTTTTCAAGACTGAAAACTGAAAAGAAGGGCCAATGATTAATAATGATTCCAATTACAGAACTATCAGCGTAATGGGGCTGTACCAACAGATAGTGTAAAAATCACCTGGACATATTCATACACCAATGCAGACTGATGTAGAAAAATGGCCCCTGTGACTGTTATAGCGTTAGGTAAGATTATTCTGACTCATATCGTTGCAGTTGGCTGTGGTGGAGCTCATATTTAACTAATCTGTAATGGGCTACAATTTGATTAATTTCAAATGATCAAATGATAAATTTTCTTCTGCTGATTGTTTTCTCCATTAACAGACTGAATGGTTGGTCTGTTTAAGAATAGCTGGTTTAAGAATAGCTTCACAAAGTTTTTTTTTGTCCAACTAATAGTCCAAACCTCAAAAATGTGAATTACAAAAATGTAAATTAAAACATTTATGTCTGCCAATCAAATAAATTAATTTAAAACAATTTATTTATAATAGTTTTAATACACTTTTTTAGATTTTAATTTTGCATTAACAATCCGTATATGAACATTAATGTAGTGAAGTACAAAGTATAGTACAATACAGAACAATATTTCCCTCTAAAACACAGTGGACTGCAGGTTTAAAGTCTCCTTGATTACTGGTAACTGAAATCTTTACTGACCTTATCCGTTAACAGAAAAGATATTTGACGGGTTCAGTCAGTGAACAGCAACAAGTGATCAAATTAATGGAATTTGCATGAGCAGAACTGGACAGAACATCTGAATTTCTCAATCAAGCAGCTAGCATCAAACTGTATTTTTCTGTCCAATTGTCCTCAGATAGATGATAATGAGGAGGAAGACCATACACAGTAGCACAGGAGGTGGCTGAGGGACACTGACCTAACAAACTCTGGATTTTCGTTTTCTGTCAGGAGTGTGAAGGATATATGTGCTACTGACTTTTCATTCAACATGCAGAAAACTAGACTTGCTGAGAAATTGGCTGAGAAGTTCTAAGCACAGACATTTTGTCCTTGTTCATTTTGGACTGTGCTTGTGCCAGGTTTTTTCAGAAAGTGCTGACATAATCAAGCACATTATGTTAAGCTCTAGGGAACTCTGACTCCTGAAAGAAAGGAGTCAGAGGGGACGGCACATTGAGTGGACAAACACATGAGTGCAAAGCCAAAGATTCCTGTGTGGTTTCTCTCACAGTGAAGGGCCACAGATCGTCAAACCAGCGTCTGCTGGCCTGAGGGCAGACATTTTGCGGTGTGGATATTAGCATCCGACGGAACTGTCTCCAAAAGAAACACACCATTTGTTTGTGATGATATCTTTTAAAACAAAGTATTATACAGTTGTGTTACAGGCCACGCCCAGACAACATCGATTCCGATTCCACCATCTTTTTAAACACACAAAAAAAACCCAAATCATCCTTACCAGTCACCATGACTGTTACAACTGTACCGTGATGGTGGCTGAGCCTGGTGCCGTATGAGAGAACTGATCTAATTAGTGATGCCACACAAACAGCGATTTATGTTTGCCAGAAGCCTCCTATTTTCCAACCAGAATTGTAAGACGTATCCTGGATATTGTCGAAAAAATGTGGATGCCTTAGAAATAATTACAGACCGGATGTTAATTATCTATTTATGTCTGGTTTGGTTTGGTTTAGTTTACAAAAGCTAGATGTCCTAAATATTTCTCCATTACTGTATTTCAAAAATGTATCCGTCACTTTCAAATAATTATTTTAATTATTTATTCTCTTCACTATCAAATTAGATTAGTGGATCTTAGTATAAGTACCCCTCTGGCGTACACGTATCTCTGGTTGGGAACCACAGCACTGTATTATAAACCTGGTTCTATATAAAACTGTTTGGTCTCCTGACAGCAGCTGGGTCACGCCAGTCACGTTGGTTAGCTTCACTCACCGCTCTATTGACAAATCTATTTACAAAACACACTTTCTAACAAATTATAGCATCTCATTTTTTTGATTTCGTCTATCATGAAGAATTTTTTACCAACCAAGAAAAGAACAGCGCAAGAGCATTAGAGAACAAACCGAAGCTCTTACACAAGGAGAGAGAGAAAAAAAAAACACCGACAAATGTTTCCATGATCCATCACCCAACGCAGGGCCTTGACTCATTCTATGGAAACCACCATGGGTCCCCCTCCTCACTCACTCACACACTCACTCACTCACTCACTCACACACACACACACACACACAAGCTAGATGGAGGACGTAATCCAAACAAAGCCATTATCCGAGCCCAAGCCAGTCGGTCTCCACTGAAGCGCACCAGCCATGGCTTCATCTACAGACGAACACTTTGGAAACTTCTCCTCCATATTTGAGCTCCTGACAGTAACATAAAACTTTATTCCGAACTGTTGAACCGTGTGTTTGACGTCACAGTAGATTCAAACTATCGAGTAGGCTTGTCATTGTGGGGCTAAATACGACATTTTCACAGTTTTATTTTATGCTGACCAAACACCTGAGGTGACTACGCCGTCATGTGTGTTTTACTGTATAAGATGTACTTACCGCCTTGCTAATGTACATGGTAATTACGTAAATTACCATTAACCACACGAGCCTTTCTATAAATTTATTTGGTTACCCTCCATTCGCCATAACCACCCCTAGTGGTGGAACAGCTGCCATGCGGTTAGTAAGGGAAAATAACACCAAATGTACTAAATTAGCGACATGTATGTACCGCGGATGTCGTTGATTTATCCACCATCGTTCATTCATAACGGACTCGCAGCCTAAACAAACCAAAAACGCTAACACAGAGAGGAGGCGGCACTGCGCACCGAAGTGAACACACCATGTGGGGAAAAAAAACAAACCTGCTTACCCAGAAGATGAAGTTGAAGAAGAAAAGCATGTACTTGATGCATTTGGTGCAGCCTTCGACTCCCATGGTGATCCGTTAACGGTAGACAGATAGATTTAGAGGACAGCGGCAGTAGCAGGCCAAGTAACGCTGTGTCTGTGTGTGTGACGCTGTGTCTCAACTCGACTGAGGATCCTGACTTCAGCTCGGAGACCGAGGCAACACCCAACTCCTCCCTCCCTCCCTCTCAAATTGAGCACCCCAACATAATCCAGTCCGAACAACACAGTGAACTTCCTGTGGATTTCTTCAAAATAAAACACAGGTTTACTAGCATGAGTCTTCATTTTGGGAGAGGGCTGTAGCCACCAAAACCACTGTTATACTTCTGTAATCTTTTACTCAGAACATTTCAGTTCTGCAAATCTACAAGCCAGTGTCTGTCAAAATAAAAATAGATAAAATAATTTCTGTAGAAATCAAGATAAACTTTATTGACAGTGGGGAAATTCACTAGAACAGAAAGAACAAAAAGTGTGCAAAAACAGAACAAAAAATATAGAGATAATTTACAGGTACACACAGTACAACATACAACAATACACAAGTCCTCATAAGGGAGGAACAGAGGACTAGACTGTTGAGTTGTACAGTCTAACAGCAGTGGGAATGAAGGACCTGCTGTAGCTCCTCCCTACACTGAGGGTGTAGCAGTCTGCTGCTGAAGGAGCTGCTCAGAGCCTCCACTGTCTGATGCAGAGGGTGAGAGGTGTTGTCCATGATGGATGTCAGCTTGGCTAACATCCTCCTCTCACCCACCTGCTCCACAGAGTCCAGTGGGCCAGCTTGTTCAGTCTCTTCCTGTCCCGGTCCGTGCTGCCCGGTCCCCAGCAGACCACAGCGTAGTGAATAGCAGAGGGGGGCCTGCACACTCCAAAGGACCTGCTGCAGACCACCACCTCAGACACACAATTACGCAGTCTCACATACTGTGGCCTGTGGGTGAGGTAGTCAGTGATACCTCTTCTTCTTCTTCTTCTTCTCATTTTTATATATTTATGCAGCACAGTTGTAAATGCAAGTTTTATATTGTTTAATTTTAATTAATTTTAATTAAATTTGTAATATTTTTGTGGTTGTTTGAAAATCTTATTTACAAACTTATTTTATTATTTATAAATATTTTCAACACATAAAAAAAGTTTAAAATTTAATCACTGGACTTGCAAGGAATTGCGCATAGACTTTTTTTTAGTTTTCATCACTCGTTCTCACCTCAAAATTACCATCACCAATTGTTAACATTACTGTTATACATTTTCCTATAAAATTTCAAGACAATTCATTTTCATCAAGCTGTGAGCATCATTGTACTGATATTTAAATAATAATAATAAAAAAAAAAACATAAAAGGCTTTGGTTCTTGTAGAAGTCCAACCACTTCTACCATATATTCCATATATTCTTCCATATATTCTGCCTTTACAAATATAATGAAAGTTTTGATTGATTGATTTGATTGTCATAGTGGTATTAAAGTTTCAGTGTGCGGGATTTAGGATTGGACAGGATAGGAATCTTATTATATATAGAGTTTGCCTGTTCTCCCTGTGCCTGTGTGAGTTCTCTCTGAGTACTCTGGCTTCCTTTCACAATCCCAAAAACATGCACATTAGGTTAACTGGCTACTCTACATTGCCCTTAGATGTGAGTGTGTGTGTGTGGTTGTCTGTCTTTGTATGTCAGCCCTGCGATTGGCTGGCAACCAGTTCAGGGTGTGCCCTGCCTCTCGCCCGTAGTCAGCTGGGATAGGCTCCAGCTCCCCTGTGACCGTGATGGATAGGCGGTATAGAAAATGGATGGATGGGTGGAAGATTGGCATTTGTTTAAAATTGTCATTATCACCAAAAGCTGACAAAAGGTTTTAAATAAGCTGCTGGCCTACTTACATTTCCTTGGTTTAAAATCTGGGCTAGTATATAACCCGGACTGAGACATCAGATATATCCCCTGGAACACACAACTCAACACATGGAGCATCACAGATATATGTGGCACATCGTTTCTTGCAGCCCACAGGTTAAGGTTAAGTAGCTTCTTCATCTCGATTGTTACTTTGCTCAACTCTGCCACCTGGTGATAGCCAGCTAACACCACCACTGATGTTTGTCCATCTTTAAACCCATTTACCAAAGATGAACCATATTTTTCTACATATCATAACTCATGTTCCTGGATCATTATTACAGTATTGCAATCTCAGTCCGCATGGACTCAACAACACGCTGAGCAAAACAGACAGACTGTATATTGCATAATGATGATATTGAAGACATCAGTTCTTTTCTGAAGGGTGTATGGGGAAAAATTATCACTAAAAGCTAAAATAGTTTATAGTTTGACAGTTTGACAGTAGTTGAAAAAATATTAGCTTGAGCTATATAGGTTGGATGTAGTGCTACTTTGAATTACCATTTTGGGAGATTTACTTTCAAGAATTCTGAAAAGCCCAAGTTACTCCCATGAGTTACATAAGACTTACTTGTCCCCCATTATGAAAGACAGGTGGAATTCCTGTGTCAGGCAGAGACAGCTCAGACTGCTCATTGTGCAGTGTAAGAGCCTCCTCTCTCTTGTGCACAAATAAGAAAAACTTGCACTCACAGATTGCTGATTCAGTCTTTTCAAAATAATAATAATGATAAAGTTCACTGAATTTCTCTCAAACATGTGTTCCTTTTAAAATATACTACTGAACAATGAACAAACTTTCTACTCTCAACACTGAGCTAGACATCCCCCAAAACGTTTGCGTTAAAGTAATTTTAGGTGTAGGGCTAAAACCAAATAAAGACCCAGTACAAAGTTGTATACCTCTGTTACTCATCTACATACAAATAAAAAATAATACACATTTGATCCCATCAGCCATCTTATCTTTGTATGCTGGTTGGTGACCCTTTCTCTCTTCTGTTCTGAAACAGAAAATAATGAAGGCATGCAGGAAGCAAAACCTATTGTAGGGCTAGAAACCCCCAGTTTATTCATTTACTTATTTTTAGTTTATTTTTCTGTTCTTTCCATCCATCTAAAATGCATCAGAATATGAACAGATACATCCATATACCCAGTGGTGAAAAAAGTATTCAGATTGTTAAGAAAAAAATACAGAAATGAAAAAATACTCCAATGCAAGTAAAAGTCCTTTCTCATTCCCCTTCTCTCTTCTCTTCTCTTCATGATCTTAGAAAAAATATCTTAGACTTCAGTTATTTTACATAGGTGCCAACTTTGGGATTAATTGATCTTTACACACACACACACACACACACACACACACACACACACACACATACACACACACAGAACCTTCCTCAATCACATTGCCTTCAGGAAACGTAGGTACTATGAGAAGTATGACTCCACACTTTCTATACACCATATTCACACACCTTAATCACATTATTGGCAGTGAAAGAACTGACACCATTGATAGGGTTCTGTTTAGCAGTCTGCCAGAACAAGACCCAGTAATCATTACAATGGCAGGCATCCAACGAAGACTGTCAGGCAAGAAAAGCCAGACAGCCCCAGTCCCTGATATGATCCACGCCTACTAGCTAAAGAAGCTATCTACACTCCATGAGCACCAAGCAGCACAAATGAACCAGCTGCTGATGGAGTGGCTAATCCAAGGAAAGACAGTACTCATCATGAAGGAGCCTCAGAAGGGAGCAATTCCATCCAACTACCAGCCAATAACCTACCTCTGCACAACTTGGAAACTGTTGTCAGGTATCATAGTGGCTAAGCTAAGTAGGCACATGGAAAAGAGTCAGAAAAAGTCAGATGGAAAAAGAGGGTAGAACTACCAGTAGACAACATACACATACTTACAAATGCTCAGGACAGATACAAAGGAGTTGGCCAAAGGAGGAGATAGAGGCCTTTGATATCAAGACAAGGAAGATCCTCATGATGCATGGAGGGTTTCAGAGCCACTGTCCAAGGTGAAACAACAAAGATCCTGGAATACATCAGAAACATGGCCACCAGAGATGAACTGCTAAGTGAATACCTCAGGCAGCAGAAACCTGGCAATGATGAGGAGGAAGGGGAGGGACAAGCCCGACAGTCAGGGGAGAGCTGATGGAGGCAGCTCCTGGTGGGCAGGCTGGGCCATGAAAAGTGAAAGCAGGAGCAGCAGACTGGTTGATGAGCAGGGACGGCAGGCAGGGTAGAAGCAGAGGGAAGGAGGTGATGCAGGTGGAGGTTGGTGCTGGTGGATGGAGCTCTGGAGAAATCTGGGAAGACACAGAGAGAGTGCAAGACACCAAGGCCAGACTACACAGTATAACAGATAAAGAAGGAACAGCAAATGTGTAAGAGGAGAGGAGAGGAGAGGAGAGGAGAGGAGAGGAGAGGAGAGGAGTCTAAGCCTATGGCAGCATAGCTATAAAATGGTTCAGTTACCTGAGCCAGGCCTAACTATAAGCTCTATCATGGAGGAATGTTTTTAGCCTGGACTTAAAAGTGGAGAGAGAGTCTGCCTCTCTGACCCATGGAGAGAGTTGGTTCCAGTAGTGGAGCAGAGTAGCTGACAGCTCTACCTCCCAGTCTGTTTTTAGAGATACTGGGAACCACTAGCAGACCTGCATTCTGGGAGCAAAGTGTTCTACTGGGGCAATAAGGAACAATGAGGTCCTTGAGATAGGACAGAGCTTTGTTATTGAGAGCCTTATAAGTCAGTAGAAGGATTTTGAAGTCTATCCTATATGTCAATACCTTCGCTGCAGCATTCTGGACCAACTGACTCTTCAGAGAGTTTTTAGAACATCCTGACAAAATAGACCTGGAGGCCTGGAGGCCTGCAGCTTGAGGACAACACACACTACCCCAGAGCAGGATTTATATTTAAATATAAATATAAACATACTAATCAAATCCAGTGTTCGATTTCTGAGGGTAGGTAGAATATGGTAGAGGTAGAGTAACACTATATTGCCAAAAGTATTTACTCATCCATCCAAATAATTGGATTCAGGAGTTCCAATCACTTCCATGGCCACAGGTGTATAAAATCAAGCACCTATGCATGCAGACTGCTTCAACAAACATTTGTGAAAGAATGGGCCACTATCAGGAGCTCAGTGAATTCCAGTGTAGTACTGTGATAGGATGCCACCTGTGCAACAAGTCCAGTCATGAAATTTCCTTGCAACTAAATATTTCACAGTTAACTGACAGTGGTATTATAATAAAGTGGAAGTGACTGGGAACGACAGCAACTCAGCCACAAAGTGGTAGGCCATGTAAAATTACAGAGCGGGATCAGCAGATGCTGAGGTGCATAGTGCGCAGACGTTGCCAACAGAGTCAATCGCTACAGACCTCCAAACTCCATGTGGACTTCAGATAAGCTCAAGAACAGTGCATAGAGAGCTTCATGGAATGGGTTTCCATAGCCGAGCAGCTGCATCCAAGCCAAGCCATCACCAAGTGGAATGCAAGGTGTCGGATGCAGTGGTGTAAAGCACGGCACCACTGGACTCGAGAGCAGAGAGCGTGTTCTCTGGAGTGACGAATCACACTTCTCCATCTGGCAATCTGATGGACGAGTCTAGGTTTGGCAGTTGCCAGGAGAACAGTACTTGTCTGTCTGCATTGTGCCAAGTATGAAGTTTGGTGGAGGGAGTATTTTTGGGGATGGTCCTTTGGGGATGGCCTCTTCCTGTTCCTACATGACTGTGCACTGGTGCACAAAGGAAGGTCAATAAAGACATGGATGAGCGAGTTTAGTGTGTAAGAACTTGACTGGCCTGCGCAGAGTCCTGACCTCAACCCAACAGAACACCCTTGGGATGAATTAGAGCGAAGACTGCGAGCCAGGCCTTCTTGTTCAACATCAGTGTCTGACCTCACAAATGCGCTTCTGGTAAAAAATTCCCATAAACACACTCCCAAACCTTGTGGAAAGCCTTCCCAGAGGAATTGAAGTTGTTATAGCTGCAAAGGGTGGGCCAACGTCATATTAAACCCTATGGATTAAGAATGGGGTGTCACTTAAGTTCATATGAGTGTAAAGGCAGATGGGTGAATACTTTTGGCAATATAGTGTATCTTGTAATTTGTATACCAGGTCTGTGCACCCTCACATGTTGTATCCTGTGGTGTAAACAGCACAGCTTAGAGATTTTCAAAGCCTTGTAGTCTGCACTTGCCCTAACCCTGTGGCCTCAAGGAGACTGTTTTGGGAGTGTTGGTGTTAGAAAAAATGTATTTCCCTTACAGTTACACATAATATTTCCCTTATAACCTTCACAAGGAGACACCAAGTGGTGGTATAGTATATTGGTGGAGCTACATACCATTTTACCTCCCAGTTCAGAAACAGAAACCTGGACTGAGGCCTCATCCTCTTTGTCTCCAAAGATCTTCATCTTAATGGAGTGTTTGTGGGAGTTCACCAGGTGCCTTTTGAATAATCTTCAGTGGAAGTAGAAGTTTCTTTTGATTGACTGGAATGATAGTGCTTAAGAAATGAACCGAAGATTAATGAGTAATCTTTATCTATTTTGTTAAATAATATTATTGATGAAGTGCATGCTCAGGTAATCATTATATGATATTTATGGTACTTAACTCTATAAATATTTAAAATAATTTAATGGCTAGACTTCTGGTTTGTTTGGGCAATATATCGTCACTTGTTTCTTTCTCTGTTTAGGACCAAAGCAATCATGATGACAATCAACATGACAATCAACATTTACATCATGCTAGATAAATAAATTGAAGTGTTGATTGCAACCCTTGTTTCCTGGTGGTCTGTGGCTCCAGTTAGAACCTTAAATCTTTATCACTTGGTGTGTGCATTCTCAGTGTTTTAGCTAATGTTTGCTGTGAATAGTTCACACACAGGGTGACATTTAGCCTTAAAGGTTGTTTAATGTATGTATGTTAAAACGAGGTGAATGTAATTCTGTTTTTATTGATATCCATTCTACAAAGCCAGTTTCAATATCTAGCTAAAGAAGATATTGTAATCTATTGCTGTCTGAATATGCTGGTCAATGACATCCCATAGTGCTCCATTAACAGAGGAAAGGCACAAGCAAATAAGCAGCCGGCATCAGAAACATTTATTTTCAGGATGCATCAGTATAGAGTGTATTGGTAGCGTTAGACTTCGCCCTTCACACTGTGTTGACAAAGTTAGAACTTTATTACACAGTTATTACAATGATATCACATAAGTTACAACAACATTAACACTCCACCTTTCCGACATTTTTACTGTCACATATGACAGCAAAATCAATGACAGAATTATGCACTTTCACATTACTTGTTACGTTGATTATTGTTTACAGCTTACAGCATACAGTTCTAAGCATTTGGTACTTGTGGCAGGGCCACCCAGAGAATCTGAGACTCCACACATCACATTAGTGGTGTCCAATCAATTAATTTTTATATAAACCTTCAGTTTTTTTTTTTTGTTTTTTTTAATTTAGGCAAAGTTCGCTCAGAGTAAACCTCTGTTTTGTGCACTGATCAAATTCACAAAGTTACACACATTCACATCTGGAAGCCACCCAGCACAACCCCGGTCTAATCTGCTGGCCACTGAGTAGCTCCAGAGTTTAGGGTGTTAGCCACTGCATGACCTGGAGTAGCCAATTCTATTGATGTGTTTTGCAAGGACATGCAAATGAATTTTCCTTTGTTACTTTTTGATGTAACTTGGTGTTTGTGCATTCATGTTTTATGGGACGGGTGGTATGATTGGGAAAGATTCCCATGTTTATGAATTGTGAGCATTCTGTCATCGGAACTCAAATGTTCATGTTGCAATTGCGTGTGAGGGTTAAAGAACAGCAACATTGACAATGAGATTTTACATTGACAGTGTATCCATTAAACCTACTTGAGCAAAAGTGATTTTTCAGGTACTTCTGTATTAAAGCAACATTATGCAACAATCAACTTCCCTTGATTGATTTTCAATTTGATGTTAGCTCTTTGCTCTACCTCAGCTCTCAATGATTTATGAAGATTCCTAATAGATAGATCGCTCTACTTGTTGCTTAAGTGATTGTTGACTACTGCTAATGTATCTGTTTACTGCTGCTGGCTGTTGTTAGCTAGTTAGTGCAGTTAGTTCAGTTAGCTGTGCAGCAAATGGGCCTTTCAGCTGTCTCTCCAGCTGGCTCTTCTCCAGGAACAGGAGCTCGGCTTGGCCACTTCTTGCAGGAAACCATACCTGCTCAAATCACTTTGCACAGTGCAAGAACAAGCATTTGGGGCACAGAGTGGGAATGCAAAAAGGCATCATTCTACCTGTTGCAAGTCAGTGTACCATCAAAATGATTACGAAGCTGTTCTGTTAAGGTTAAATAGTTCCATAATGTTTCTTTAAGCTCCATTCAGCTATACTGAAGCTTTTTGAAAAAATCAGTTTCCCAGGCACAATTATGTAATTACATGGAAGTTGGTGATTTCAGTAAGCTTTCAGCAAAGTTTCTTCTGTTTCATGTCCCAACTTTAACACATCAATTGTAACTTGAGGCCAAGTGTACTCTGCAGCTGTATGCAACAAGGAAAAGCTATGTGCTGTATAGTTCTAAATATCACAGCTTCGCCTAACCTCCATCTTCATTATGGTCAGTATCCTAATTTGCCTGAAACCCATTCTCACCAGCCCATCTAACTCCATCCACCCTCATACTGTCCCACTCATTTATACCCAACAAGCCCCCCCGCCCCCGTCCCAATACTCTCAGACTCTAAGTCGGTTCAAGGCATCCTCTACAATGTCCAGCTCATGCCGAATGTCTTTCACCATACTATTGATGCTATCAGTATCCTTCAGGACGTCCACACTGTGGGTATAGGGGTCGTAGTGTACTGTGAATGGACGCTGAATGGTCTTGGCAAATTCCCTACGGAAAATAATTTGATTTATATCAATAAATATATCAACACAAAGAGCCACACTGAGATACCTCTTTGGGGAAAACATTATGACAGCTAAGCTAAGGTCCAGGTGCTTGGTAATGCTTACTGTCATAGCATGGAGACTATTTTTTCAGTGATCGAGTAGATGAAACCATGGACAGCTAGCCTGGGACAGTGTGCAAAATAAAAACAAAACAAAATAAGAAAATAAGAACTTAAAACTAAATAAATATGCCTATAAACAATTCTAGTGTTCACTCTTTAATTTGTATACAAACAGTAATAAAAAAAATGGTTTGGTAATGGCAATTGGTTGTTTATTGAGAGTTCTCTGTGATTGTTTAGCCAGATGCGATTCTTCCTGGAGTTTTGAAAAGAGCCAGGCTAGCTGTTCTCCACTGCTTACAGATTTAATGTTAAGATAAGGGTTAGGCTTATCTCTAGACTCTAGACTTTATGCAAGAACATAACAGTAGTATTGATCCTTTCATCCATCTCTTACAAAGAAAGCAAATAACATTTCACAAAATGTTGAACAATTGCAAAATTTTTCTGTGACAGAACTTTGGGCCATCTGATAATTTAACCACAGTTGCATACTTAGAACTCAACAACAGACGATGTAAAAATTGGTTAGAGAATGGATTGTAGCTACATAATTAAGAAATGACCGCATTTACTAAGCAGAATTCTACTGACCTCATTTTGTTCTTGGCTTCCTCAAAACTCTCTGAAACAAAGTAAACTTCTTGGAACGTAGTTATTTTGCACTCCTGATTACAGGTCACCATGGGGTCAAATGGAAGGATGTGGGCCTTGCCAGACAAAGCATGCTAATAGAAAAAAAACAGACATTACATTACATTTTAGGCACTAGACACATTTACATACTGAGAGAATGCCCTACTTAATGTGGTGCTATATTTACAACCAGTGGGTTTTATGGAAACAAAGGAACTATAATGTGAAAAAAACCCCACTTATGATCCAAAATCTTGAGTCATTCAAAACTGGCAACATTTTTACTAGATTTTGTTGAAATCTTTTCATTTTTAAAGCATAGGTGAGAAAGGATGAGACTTAGAGGCAATTTCTCATGGGGAAATACACAGTATAAGCAGCAGATACACTTGCACTCAGTGATAATAGACAACAGATCACGTCACCTTGAGTTCACTGACAGAAGAGAGGAGTCCAGCTCCATAGGCCTTTAGCTTGCCCTCCTGCTTGCATAGACCAAACTCCACTGTGAAGAAGTAGCACTAAAGCAAAACAGTTTTGAAATAATCCAGTTCATACACAGAATGAGAACTTAAGTAATAGATGTCACTGCAGAATTTGTGCTTGTGTTTGTGTGCATGGTATGGATGTTCAAAACTGACTAATTTGTCTGCTCTCAAATTATTATTTGGAATTTAAATATTATAACTGTTATTGTGTTGGTTTTAAGGGTGGTTTAGGTTTGTATTGTGCAGAACAGTTTAATAGCAAATAGCCAAAAGGTGCTGTTCATTTGCATATTAAAAAGAAACAGAGACTTTGCAAAAGCCTACAGATAGAAGGATGCCTTTGTCAACTCAGCTCAACTTTGTAATAATGTTCTTTGTAATAAGGGTTTCTTCAGAAAGACTCTTGCTTCCTGCAGACTTCCCCTAATAGACTTCCCCTACTAATGCATCCCACTTGCTTACCGCAGTTAATTAGAAATTCAGTGTAAGACCAGTGTGGAAAAATTTAATTTAAATTGTCCAACTTAAAATCTTACTTTTTTTTTTTTGGTTTAACAAACACAGAGAGCAGTCGGTGTGTGCGTGCGTGTGTGTGTGTGTGTGTGTGTGTGTGTGTGTGTGTGTGTGTGTGTGTGTGCGTGTGTGCTTTCTCACTGTAGCCAGTTTCTGTATTGCATCATCTGAAGCTCCCAGCGATGCTAAACCAATCTCTTGAGAGAACTGGGCAAAGCTGGGCTCAGCAAGCAGAGGAACATGACCCAGCAGCTCATGACATGTGTCTCTGCGTCAGACACACATGATCAGATAAACACAAATGATCCAGGACTCAAACCTGCATGAATAACCTGACTCAAGCATTCATTTTGTTTTCTGTGTGAATACGAGCACAATTTGAATTGTATTAAAGGAGAAACGTTGTTGATTGTTCAGTGTCATTCTCATGTCATTAAATAGCAACACTTTGAGTTTGGAACTTGAAATCTTCCAGAAAATGAGGACAGGTGCCAGTTTTCTCTGATGAAAAGTCTGGACTCTAGAGAAAATAAGTGAAAGTGTTCTGTGTGTGTGCACGTGTGCATACTCACGGTTCAGGCGTATACAAAGGCTCGGAGCTGTGGCGGACGTACTGAGTGCAGTGGAACACTCTGAAGGCCAGGCCTGCTAGAAAGTCTCTGGGGGAGAGGTACCCAGCTACTGGTCGAATGATGAAGCCTGAGCGCTCTAATCACACACACACACACACACAGATAACCCCATTGCACCTCAACTCATTTTGAAGATTCTGAGTTTTGATGATAGTAACTATGAACACACAAATGCTCATGTTTTGTCTATCACTCTTGAAAACAACAGATATTTTCTTTATTATACACAAGTTACACGAACCACTAAGTTTTCTGATGGTTGAAGAAGAGGTTAAAGATTTTGTGGAGTCGACTTGATTGACTTGTCATTAGATTAACTGATGCTGAGGGCACTCTGGAATTGGCTTAAGCACTCAGCAATGACATTTGCTTTTTAGATCATCTTATTTACTAAGATGCACAAAACTAGCAAAGCTGGCTTAAACAATTACCCTGGAGGAAGTGTGAGACATCCTCCAGCTGCGGGATGTTGTCTTCCCTGTAGTTACAGTGTTTGATCAGCAGAGGGAAGTTCTTCAGATACTCCTTGCAGGCATGGCTGAGGTACAACTTGTTGAGCTCCCTGAACACCACGCGCCAGGTCTGCACCTCCTCTGTTGTGAAGTCAATGCGAAGAATAGGATTGCCACTAAGAGAAAGAATTACCCTATTAAGTAGAACAATATACAAAATACAGAGTACAACTTCCCATTTATTATTTATTTTAATTATACATTTTGCCATTATTGATCTCCTCCAAAATGAGATATTACATCTCGTTTTGAAGTGTATTTCTTAAATCAATTTCACAAGCAAATGAAAAAAATTGTGTCATGGTCAAAGAACTTACTGTTTGTAGCCCATAGCCAAATCAGCAAAATATTTTCTTCTTTTACGATATATATTGTCTTTAAATCCCTGCAAAAACAGAGCACACACAATCTCAGTTTACATTTCCACAAATCCTTTCTTAGTTTACAAAAGTAGAGACATACTACAATAAAGAAAACAACAAAGAAAGACACTTGTATTTTAAACAAAAAAGTGTCTGATTTACTGTGCCCAACTCTGTCTGTCTTACATACCGGATGATCTGCATCTAATTCAGAACCGTACATCAAAACTCTGTTCGCACAGAAATCCAAATCAGAGATCTTCTTAGGGAACCAGGGCACACCAGCAATTTCTGAAATACAATTCAGGTTCAATGGTTCAATGGCTTAGCCCTGAGAAACAGTCCTATCCCAATACTTTTGTCTATATAGTATATCTCTGTAAGCATGAATAAAGAAATGATGATATATCAGTTTAGTCAAAAATAGACATGAAAGACAAAGTAAGAGTATGGCCTACCATCATTGGGTTTGGTGGAGTTATCAGTTGGCGTAATCTCAATGATATCAGCATGCTCCCTTAGGAGCTGAGTCAGCTCCCTGAGCTGCTTATGGTTGGTGTCACAATCAACAAAGATCTCAAAGTCTGAATCCCTTCGTTTGGACTTGCGAGACTCAATATGAACAAGGTTGACATGCTTCTCCTGCACACAATTAAACGCAACATCCAGAGAAGATCATTTCAACAAACAGAGTCGACAGTTGGGCTATTAACTCAAAGATGACCCACCTGAAAAAGCTTGAGCGCTGTGACGAGACCTCCAACTTCATTTTTCAGAGAGAATATGATTGTTGTCACATCTTTCCCAGAGCTGGTGGGCCTTCCAGTGGAGATGTTCCTGTTATCCTGCTTTTCATCAGTTTTATTGAATGTAACCTGTATTCAAGGTAAAAAAAAAAAAAAAAATTAAAAATGTATACATAGCGTATGCATCAGTAATTTCCTATGGCCTGAAATAAACAAACAAACATGTTTTTCAGTGCTCATTGACTTACAGACCTATTAAGCAGAAAGATACAGGGATAAAGGTACCGTAGATGTACTCCAGTGTGACTTAAACATGAGTGCAGCAGGAACAGGCTGAGACTGTTTTAGGTCTGTGTTTGGTGCTGGGCAGGTAGTGCACTGTGAGCTTTTTCACTGAAAACAGTTACCTGCTGAAGCTCGAAACAACATTCCATATTTCTAAGGATAACTACAGAGCTGGTTATACTCTGGGGGTTTGTCACTAACAACGACTGATTTTACCGACACATAATCATTTGATTATTGGTAGCATAGAAATATTGGATTATGGCAGTTTCGAAACATAAACTAAGTAACAAAACATATTTAACAATTAGACAATACTTACATGCCAACAGCAAGTAAAAACACAAGCTATCTGACAAACCTTTAGCGGTTTGATGAAACATATACAGCATAATGAAATGTGTTGCAAATCCAAAAACAGATGAAGTCCTTATCTGTAACTTTGGACTCACATATTAGTCCAGGAGGCAGACATCCTCTCTACATTCAAGAGTAGACTTAAACCCTTGCTTTTTGACAAAGCTTATGGTTAGGGCTGGCTTAAGCTGGTGCCTTGCTATTACTAATCATTATTGTTAATACTGTCATTATCATTCCAATACTTGCTATGAATGTTGTTACAGATCTTTGTCTATGTATCCCCTGTTCTCTTGCCCTCGGCACTGTTGCCAGGTGCTTACTCATTGGGGTTTGGTTGGGTCTATCTGTACCAAAAATTAAATTAAAGTGTTTGGTTTCAACCTGCTTTAATTGGAACGAGACAACTTCTGTTGTGATTTGGTGAAATATAAATGACCTGAATTGAACTGAATTCCATTGAGTTAGCAAAGCTCCTCGCAGTGTAGAGCCTTTTGTTGTAATATCATCAAAACCCCTGCATCTAATGTTGCCAACTGTGACATTAATAATAACATCTAGAAAGATGATGGCCTGACTTTTGGCGAATGGATCAAATCCTCTACTTTTGCTGCCAGAAAAACTGAATCATTAGTCGAGTTTCCACCCAAAGTACTTTTAGTCCCAGAAACTACTTTTTAATGAACTTCACCTACTGTCTTTCTGCAAAGACCTGCAAGACAATGCTTCAGAGAGCACTGTGTCTCTCTTTTGGAGCAACCTTGACAGATCACTGAGTTCTGTTAGAGCATCATAGCACCGAGATTTAAAACAAATGACACAGAGGTGAGAACATAATGAAATCCACTGTTTTCCTCTTTCTGTTGAAATCTTGGTAATGTCTTTGACAGCACCAGAAAAGTTCATCTGAAGCACCCTGTAGTTCTCCCAAACTGCTTTGACAGTTCAGCTCTCACTTGAAGCTGCCCAGTGGATTGCAAATCTGGCTCAACAGATTCAGGTCCTTGAGTAAATGGGTTCTAACCTTTACATGAAAACTGTTTGCCAAGCTCAAACAGAGAAGTCTTTCAAGACTGTGGTCATGCATGATGATCAAATGATCGTGAAGATCGGTGCAATTCATGATATGCAATCTATTTGCAGTCTAATAATAATAATAATACTTACAGTTAATTATTTCTTTGTGTGCTCTTTGTGACACCAAAAAACATAAATAAGCAGGAAGAAAACCATCAAAACTGCCCAATACACGAGTGAGTTACCTGTCAGTCTGTACTTCATGTTCAGTCCTCTACGTTCACTGGCAAGTCCTGAGTCACCCAGCTAATTCACTCAGATCCTAATACTAACCCGAGTTTCATAAATTCCTCTCTTCATTAACCTTGATCTGTCGAGTCCTGGCTACACTTGTTGCTAACAACCCATCCACATGGGCTTGTGAATGTAAGCAATATTTTACATTGGTTGTCTTGTGGAGCCTTCAGCTGCATTCAGGGAGCCCTTTGATGGCTGCGACTGAGCAGTTATTTGCCTCAGCAACTCTGCTACTACTAAAAAGCTATTTCAGTTTGAAAAAAACTACACAGAGCACCTTTCAAATTGAAAATTAATCCATCTGTTATTTATCACTGCTTATTCTTTGCAAGGCCATGGGGGTGCGGGATTCTATCCCAGTTGACACTGTCTGAAAGACAGGCTACGCCCTGGTCAGGTTGCCAGGTCATCACAGGGCAAATGCAATTTCAGTTTTACTTTAAATATTGTTTTAGTCAGCTTTAATACAACTTTTCAATCAACCCGTTATTCTTTTTTTAAGAGGTTTTTCAAAGAAACACAAAACAAAAGCATCATTTGTGGTACTTACTGCATTGTTGAACTTCTTCTCCTCATAAGCAGAGTTAAGTGAGTCAAAAGACCTTCCTCTGCATGGCATAGGTTCATTAGCCTTCTTGGCATACATGCCTGTCTCTTGAGAAGTAGTAGAAATGTAATATATTGCTGTTACTGCTCAGTGATGTTGTTTGCTCTTACAGCAAAACTTGAAACTAGATGATTGTATGTTCTCTGAAAGAAATACAGCCTCTCTCAGTAGTTGAAAATTATTATGGTAAGCAAAGTGCTGTAGTATTTATGAAGCTGTGGAGAAGGGGAGTGTGCATGGAGAGAGGGAGCAGCCTTGCACCCTCAAGTGGGAGGGGCATTACGAAGGGTCATATCACAGAAGGGAAGCCAAAATAACTGATTCATAATTACTTATTTAGGTGTATTGGGCAAGTTACTTTCAAAGTGCAATACATTTCATGTTTTTAGGTACTTTTATCGTCTTCTTCCAACTTTATTTTGTCAGAATGTTTTTTACATAAACCGAAAATTCTTTCTCTGCATTTAACCCATCACTGATTGAAATACACACACATGCAACATGCAACATGCAGTGAAACACACAGAAGTAGTGGGTTGGCATGTCAGGCACCCGGGGAGCAATTGGGCGAGGTTAAGTACCTTGCTCAAGGGCACATCAGCCAAAGTGGGTGGGTGTGGCTATGGCGCCGGTGTGTGTACCTGGCCGCCTGCTGCTCCTACGGTATCTTGTGTTTTTGGTGTTCTTAACCCTTGCCATTACACAGATCAAGTCTCTGCTGGTGTACGATCGCCAATTCCTTTTAGATCTTAGACATAATGCCAAGACATTGGGTGCGTTTGAGCATGGTGGACAGAAAACTGTGCCCCCGCTTCTGGCGGGGATCCCGACTCACCTGTGTTGGGCCTTGGCTCTACCTCCTCGGCGGAAGCGTCTCCGCCGCCGCGGCAAACGCGGTGGTCGGCTGGTGAAGCTTAAGGCCTGGCTGGCAGGATCTTCGATCATCTCCCGGACAGAACTGGGATTAATCCATCCTTTCGTTGTGCCCCGGCGTTTCCTCGACCCCATCGGTGCCTGCCTTGTACCTGTCACCGGATCGTTTGCGGGACTCCAGCCTCGCCGCTCCTGCCCTCCTCGGCTTTCCCAGCGCGGGGTGAACCTCCGGCTCCTGAAGACGCTACCACGGTCTCGCAGATCCACCGAACCGCAGCCAAAAATCCTGGAAAAAGTTGTGTATACTCAATTGAAATCATTTTTGGATGAGCACGAGGTCCTGGAGGTATTCCAGTCCGGATTTAAAACACTACATAGCACAGAATCAGCTCTATTAAGAGTTTTTAATGATATCCTTTTGGCAAATGACTCTGGAGACTATGTGACCCTTCTACTCCTTGACTTAAGTTCAGCTTTTGATACCGTGGACCACAGCATTTTAGTGCATCGGTTGCAGCTAGTAGGCATCTCTGGTACCGCCTTGGACTGGTTCAGGTCCTACCTGGCAAACAGGACTATGTGCGTAAGCCTTGGTGGTTCTGAGTCCCGCTCTGCTCCGCTGTTATATGGGGTTCCACAGGGTTCAATTTTAGGGCCCCTGCTTTTCTCACTGTACTTGCTGCCCCTGGGTTCCATCCTGAGAAAACATGGTATCTCTTTTCATTGTTACGCTGATGATACCCAGATCTATGTGCCACTGAAGAAGAAGGACGGGTTTTCCTTGAAACCACTTCTGTTATGTCTTGAAGACATTAAAGCCTGGATGTCTTTGAACTTTTTAAAATTTAATGAAAATAAAACAGAAGTGATGGTGTTCAGTCCCAGTGGCTCTTGTGAACCACTTCCTGTTGACTTAGGCCCCCTGCTGCCTTACAGGAAGCAAACAGTTTCAAACCTGGGTTTTAAGATGGACAGTGATTTTAAACTTGACCGGCAAATCGGTGCAATAGTTAAGTCCAGCTTCTTTCACCTTAGGCAGCTGGCAAAGGTGAAGCCCTTCCTTGCACAAAAGCACTTTGAAACAGTAATCCACGCCTTCATTACATCGCGGCTGGATTACTGTAACGCACTTTATCTTGGAGTCAGCCAGTCCTCCCTCGCGCGTCTCCAGGTAGTGCAAAATGCTGCTGCTCGCCTCCTAACTGGAACACGTAAGAGGGAGCACATTACTCCCATTTTAGCCTCTCTCCACTGGCTGCCTGTGCACTTTAGAGTCCATTTTAAGATTCTTTTATTTGTTTTTAAATCCTTAAATGGTCTCGCCCCGCCTTACCTCTCTGAGCTGCTCCGCCCATACACTCCTGCCCGGTGCCTCAGGTCATCTGAACAGTTGCTCCTGGAGTTACCAAGGGCTAAACGGAAGCTCAGAGGGGATAGGACCTTTTCTGTTGCTGGTCCCAAATTGTGGAATGACCTCCCATTATGCATTCGACAAGCCCCTTCACTGTCCGTTTTTAAAACACGTCTTAAGACCCATTTTTTTTCCTTGGCTTTTAATCCAGCATGAGACCCTGTTTCTGTTTTTGCTTTAATATTATTTTAACATTGTTTTATCGTATATTATTGTTTTTATATTGTTCTTTGTTTTATATGTCTTTTCATGTCTTATTTTATGTACAGCACTTTGTGTCAGCTGCAGCTGTTTTTAAAGGGCTTTATGAATAAAGTTGAGTTGAGTTGAGTTGAAATAATTGGGGGGTGGGGGCAATTATCAAGCACTCCCCCACACCCAAATTTTCCTGTCAGTCTGGGGTGCAATTGAACCGGCGACCCTCCAAGCTGCTTCTCAAACCTCCAGGCCACGAGTTATTTTACTATATTAATATCTGTGTAGTACCGAGTTATTGATTGGAGAAGGTTAATGTTTCATAGTTCCTAATTAAAGCACAGAAGCTTAAATTTATTGCAGTTAATTACAAATCCAGTAGCCAATATTATAGCCTAAAGAAAGATCTAAATCAGGAGCATAGCCTCTGAAAATTTGACAGACTCAACTCAAGGCATGATGGGATATCCAGTCAGGCTAACAACAACAACTGTATTCAACTTGTATAAATGGATAAATGATCTCAGAGGACATCGCCAGTGATGAGGTCAGGTGCTGTACAATATTACTGAAATCCAATAGTATGTGCTGATGCGTGTGATGACTTCATTCACTCATCTGTCTCCACATTTACTATCACAAGGGTAGGTCTATAACAGCTTTTGTAGGTGATTCCTAAATGTATTAAAAAACTGCATGATGTGTTAATGATCTTGCTGTTTTGAGCAACCAACATGTTTACGAGCTCTTACTATCAATAGCAACGTTAGGGGTGAAAATAATGGGATTCTGTCCATTTGAAGCATAGACTAAAGAGTGAAACTGGATAGCTTAGGGTTTGTGTCAGCTTTCACTGACTTGTCTTCATGTGTCAGAGGTGCTTAGGAACTGCAGTTTTAAGTGTGTACATATTCATATTACCAATTTTGAATAAATTTAAATAAAAAATCTGATTGCCCAAAGAGAGAAATAAAGCCATGCACTTGCGTAAAAATATTCCAAGCAGAATCCTGACTCCACTTGTTGACATGACTAAGACTTTATCATTGCTCTCACACAATGAATGTGGGTTTCTAATGCTGACTGTAAGCAACCACCATAATGACGTGTTTTATACCACTGGAAGAGGGAATAGACGACACAAATTCTACCGGTTTACTGGTCACAGATTCCGTGTTGTGTCGTGTGCTTGGACTCTGGTATACCTGTTTGCAGGTCCTTTGAAGGTTTTGCTTGGCTGACCCTCTAAATCTGTGCTTTTGTTGTTTAAATTGTATGCATGTTGCATTGGTTAATTTCCACTCAAAAAAATAACTTCATTGATCTTAAATGACACCTACACAAGCTCAAAGTATAAATATTACATGTTTATTTACAAGTAGACTTGCTTCCATATAAACAGAGTTCTTATAAACATAATTCCTCCTTACTATTTCTCTCTACCTGAAAGACAAATTAAGCCCACATGACCACATGAGCACATGAGCACTTTGCGATGCAGTAATCCAGCCATGATGACTAGCTGCAATTACAGCAAGAGACAGGAAGTCTCTATCTGGTTCTTTAATTTTGTCTGAAACAGTTTGTAGGAGCCCTCAATGAGACCTGGCATATTTAAAAACGTTTACAGCCGGATCTGACCTTCAACAGCCCCCTGAGAACGAAATCACAGATTCACTTGTAAGTTGTCTGCAGCCAGGAATTTCTGAGAGGTAAATATGACCTTGGTGCAGCTCTGCTCTTTTGAGCAGCTTAATGAAACACTGTGATCCATCTGTGTCAATAAAATTAGAGAGCCCAGGCCTTTGTGTAGCATTGAGAGGTATTGTCCAATGTGTTCTATGGGTGTATGGTCTCTGTGCAGGGTCTTTTTGCAACCACACCACACTATGTATTTTTGTTGCTTTATTTTATTAGGCCTTGCCCTTTCAGCAGTTAAACCTTCTGAAATAATTCACATGGATGACTGCTGGAGGACTGCCTACATACAATAGCAGGATGTCACAGACATGTGCCTTCAGTCTATCGGGACATTTTTCAAACTATTTGGATTTTAGAATCATATGTCGTCTGAACAATTGCATGGCACAGACAAGATTAGAGGGAACTCAAAATGAGATTGAGAGATTTCTGTGGTGAATGAAATAATAAATAAAATAAAATTATTTGTCGCCAATAGAGATGGTTCATGAGCATTCAGTGTGTCAGCAGTTAGGGCCGTATGGGCTAACACCACTAATGCTAGCATAATTATGCGCCCTTGGGATTGTGAAGACGAGAAGGAAGGGACTCAGAAACAGGAAGTGAGGAAAACACTTTTGAATTAAATGGAACGTACAAAGCTTAGGGTTAGATGTGTCTGGAATGGTGATGGTGATAAAAGTTAATAAAAGTACTGGATCAGCACAGCATTACTCATTTTTAATCGGTTACCAACTTGGTTCAGCTAGTTGTATGTCTAAGTGTATCACTATGTAACGTAGAATGTACTGTGTTTATTCTGCGTTATATGTGTAATTTTAATGTTGCTTATTTTGTGTGGTAGAGTCACTCTGCAGCACTGATATAAACCTTGCTTCATCAGTCTTTTATCATTAAAAAATCATTTTGTTTTTTGCCATCCTCGCAGTGTAGCACTAGCACTGGCGAGCACTGGTGACACTGATGTCATAAGTTAAAGTTCGTAAAATGACATAGATTTCATTTGCTAAACAAAAGGAACAACTGAAGTTTTAACCAGTAATTACCAAATGACTGTGTTTTAAGGCTTTGGTGCTTGTCTGTCTTAATCAATGGCCTTTAAAGCTGTTTTATAATAGGTCCAACAGAAAGTCCACCGCAAGAAACGTATGTATTTTGTTAGTAACAACTAATATAGTGTTTTATGTTGCAATTAATTTATTTAGCCAGCACTAATCCAAAATAACTTATAAATGCATTCGGCCATGTGGATATTACTGGCCTTGAAAATTGTTAGATTTTGTTGAAAGTTCCCAGACTCCTTTGTTTTGTGTTGAGTTATGGAAAACCTTCTGAAAGAGTACGCTTTTGCCACTGCCCCCCCCCTTTTAACAATAAAAGAAATCATTGCCTTTATATAAAGATGAATGACATGATTCCCAAAAGCATAGCCAAAACATCTCGTGCAAAAACAAAACGTGCAGCAATTGCAGTAGGGAAAATATTAAGTATGTCAGGGGAGCGAAATGGGCTTGTCATCACAAGCTGCTGTGTGCGGAGGAAAAGGAACAAACTACTCAGGTCCTTTCTTTGGGTAATTTCAAAATTTACTGTAAAGCTTTATTTACACTTGCCAAAGGGGCTGAATGTAATTATGCAGATTTCAGTTTTAATGCTGAAGTGTCTGTAAGCAAAAATAGTTATTGCAGTGTATTTGAAGGTAAAATGAATTTTAGTGAAATTCGTATAACCTTATTATAGCTATATTTGTTATTTATTTGTTCATACTTGTCTAGTGAAAATCAGCAACATGATTGCGGCAGCTGATTTTATGTCTGTAACACTCAGTGTTCTATTTGGCTGATCCAAAACAAATAAAACTCTAGCAACCACAACATTGAGCAATAGTCTGTATTAATCTGTGAGTGTCGGAGTTTACGTTGTTTAAATTTTGGAGTAGTGTACGCTGCTGTTATTCACGTTTCTAGGCTGATCCACTTGAAGGGAAAATCAGTTGTTGTTGTTAAGAAACTTAACATGTATGGAACGCAGCCCGGCTCTCGGTTGTAGGTGTAGCTCGAGACGTATTGAACGCAGCCGCAGCTTGTCTGGTTCCTGTCTCCGTCATACATCGGGGCTCCCTGGACGAGACAGGATTTGCTAGCTTAGCAAACTTTGAAACAAAGTTAGCCTGTATAGTTAGCTTATTTTAAACACAGAAGAGAAACGCCACGTTAACAGGGGTGAACAAAATGCCTGCAGTGTCTAAAGGGGATGGGATGCGTGGCCTGGCCGTGTTCATCTCTGACATCAGAAATTGTAAGTTTGTTTATGACATTCATAACAATTCTTGGTGGGGCGAGTGACAAGCTCATTCGCTGGTGTCACGTTGACCTGTATTTGCGAACTGACGGGTCGTGAAGTGTACTTTTGTGTAACCACAAAAGTGATAACTTTAACCTATTAAAACGGCCTTGGACAGCCGCTCAGCTGGCTAGCCTAGACTCACTACATTAGCCGCTAGCTTCCAGATGCTAACGTCATGTTGAAGGGCGTGGACCACCGCTAACTGGAGATAATGCAAAACTGGCATTTTTATCTGTGAGCTCTGCAGGGTATCCAAGTTTGTCTACTGTACTGTTTTTAAACACTTTGCTATCAGAAACATACACCATTTACAGACTGTTTACAAAATGTTAGAACTGACAGTGTCACTTGACTTTCTGTGAGGAATATATCAGGCAACGTCATAAAGAGGTGCGCGGATACAATTCTGATCATTCTGGTGTAATTGACATAATAGTGGCCTAAAGCGGGCTTAAAACCGGCGCTTAAACATTCAGCTAGAGACCCTTTAGAAGAAATGACCATTTCAGGAAGAATGGTACATAGTTATTATATACCGTTCATTAAGCATCATATAACAGTATTCTCCGTATAGTGTATTTCTACAGGGCGGAACCACAGACAAGTTGCCTAACATTTCCTTTCGCCTCTTTGCTTTTCCTTCTTCCCAACTGTAAGCTGTTAATGTCAATATGGTGTAATAACGGTACTATTTTGATCAGGCCAAATGTATAGTAAAAACTTTAGAATTACTTGCAAGTACTGTGCTGAAAATGGGACTCTCTGAATTTGAGGCTATAAAGAGTCCTATGTCAGAGAATAGGTGATATAGGGAAGCACACTGTACTCATTGTTTGACTTTCACATCCCTTATAATGTTGCAGTTGGGTCAAAACATTGTCATAGTTGTTATGTAAATATCTTGTAATTATATGGTCTTACTCTCACAAGTATGGGAAAATTGACTTCTTGTAATAACAACATCTTTCCCCGGTATTTCTGAGGAAGTGAGTTACAGAAGAAAGATGAAAAATTAGTTTTTTTCCCCCTTCCTTCTATTGATATTTCAAAAGATATAGATGTTATTGACTAATATGCATGACATGTCTGTGTCAGCATTGCTCCAGTCACAACCTCTCACAATGCTCACACTGATCTAATTGTTGTCTTGTCAGTCCACCAGTCCCAGCCCTTTAAGTTCTGAGCAGAATTTTTGCTGTTTCAGTGTATACTGTCAGCAAGTACACTAGGGCCCAAACGTTTTGTAGCTATGCAGTTCCAGTGAAACACCACAATGTTTAGTCAACAGAGGTGTTTACTGTGTTTATCACTTAATGCTGTTGTTGCATCTGCACTGAAAATGTTTTGTTGGAGGTAGATTCACTCTCTTCAGATCTGCACACCACAGTTTCTACACGTGCATTCATAATTTAGAGATTGTTTTCTCATAATATGAATTTCACAATTCATATTATCATATTATGAGAATTCATATATGAATTTCACAATTCATATTATGAGAGTTATTTTTTTAAATGATGTGATAAAGATCTGAAAGTAATGAGCTGCTGATAGTGAGACGCAGTTGATGCCGAAATCTGTAATTGCCTTCCTTGCATGCAATGTTCTTTGGTGCAAATGAGATGTATTCAAAAGGTATTCAGACACACCTCTTTATGGGGTTGTTCTCCAGGGAGTTACGCTAGGCCCCTTATTTCCAGTGAAGGCCCTTTTCTATTCCAGCATGACTGTACCCCAGTGCACAAAACAAAGTCCATAAAGACATGGTTGGATGAGTTTGGTGTGGAAGAACTTGACTGGCCCACACAGAACCCTGACCTCAACCACAGTGAACACCTTTCAGATGAACTGGAATGGAGACTGCAAGCCAAGGTTTTTGATCTGACCTCACAAATGCTCTACTGCATGAATGGGCAAAAAATCCTACAGAAACACTTCAAAATCTTGTGGAAAGCCTTCCCAGAAGGGTGGAAGCTGCTGTGTCTGCAAAACTGTCTGTGTATTGAGAAAGCAATGTCAAGTCCCTGTCAGGTGCCCCAATGCTTTTGTATTTATAGTGTAGCTAGTATGTCTTTGTGCCATGTGCCCCATCTGAAAGAGTCATGACATTGCACTGAGTGACATTTATTCATTATGGTGTTCACAACAAGTTTATTCCTCTAAACTCAGTGAAAAAAAGAGCAAAGCAGAGTAAACAAGGAAAAACAATGGTTTATTCAACTTGATGAGTGATCCCGGCACTATGTAACATGCATATATCTTGATCTGTTTGCAGGTAAAAGTAAAGAGGCAGAAATTAAGAGGATAAACAAAGAACTGGCCAATATCCGTTCCAAATTTAAAGGTAGGTGAACAGTACTGACAATCCAGACTAAACTTCAGGCATGAGGAAGCATGTATATATATATAGTATATACATATTTGTACATATATGAACATATAACACTGATTGGTAGCACTTGGTGTATTTTTTGATCAGAATAAAATCCTTTACTTTGTATAACACAGTGTCTTCTATTGCTGTTGATGTGCTTTGCTAACTCTTTCCTGACTGTCTCTGCTTTACCCCCTTTCAGTTTCTTCATAGTTTTTCAGTGGCTGTTGCCAGGTCTATACTGTTAAATGTTCACACTTCACTGTGAATTTGGCTGTCTTAATCTCCATGTTGGTGTTGTTGCTCCTGCCATCACCACCTGTTCCTCTCTGCCTATATATACTCTCTGACTATAAGTTTACACCAGAATGAACCTGCTGTCGCTGCCCATAGTGCCCAGTATACTGGCCTATCGTCATTGTAGCATATATCTTGTGTGCTCTCCCGTTCCCACATTATTCCAAGGTTTGACCAATTTCTTTGGTGGAGATTGTTTTGTAAGTATGAAAGATATAGAAATTGTCAGGCCCAGGTGCACCAAACCCAGTGCTGGGAAAGTATGTATGGTGCTGTAGCTGCTGTAGTCTCTGATGACATGCGTGTTCTAGACATAATTGAAGTCTATAAAATGGAAGAAATTAAAAGCTGACCAAATCCTTTCAAAAATCCACAAATTTGCAATCAAAAGAAAGAAGAAGAATTTGACCCATCAATGCAATGTTTGTGGGACATTGGCATTTACTGTATTTAAAGATGGCATGAGAACTCTCCAAAGCGAAGCCAAAACATCTTGATTACCCCAGGTGGCTGGCTCCAGAATAGGTCCTAAACCCCTCCCCCTCCATGCCCATACACATCAACTGAAATGTTCCCAGAGATGGTTTCAGTCATTTCATTTTAGGTTGTTTTTATCATGTTGATGTATGTCTTCATTTTTCTTATAAGTTCGGTTTTAATTAGTTATTTGTTGCTATAAAAAGTGAGTGAAACATCATTATTGACAGCTGAGTGCTGCTTCTGATTGGGTCAGACAGGTGTATGGGCGGCTTCACTGCTTGATCGCTACTGTGCAAACTCAAACTGAATGTCACCATCAGAAGACGGCAGCACTTGCATCTACGATATTTTGGCTTCACTTTTGTTGAGAAAGTTGCAGAAAGTTGAGATGCGTCATCCATCTTAGTATATGTCAGTGGATTTTGTTTCCCCTCCAGTTTATCTCCTTTGTTTGCATCTGGGTTCTGTGTCATCCTGACCAAATAATTGGAAATTAATCTTTGAAGTTACAAATGATTTTCAATATGTTATGCCATGTGCAGCTTCATGGAAGCACTTGTAAACTGTACTTAAGTAACTTTAGAGACTTGATTTAAAGGAAAGAAAAGAAAACGTTCACTGATTACTGGTAAGGTCTTTAAACGGTGGCATTTTGTCATTAGTCAGTGCTGATAATTCAGAACATCAGTTGAAAAGCATCACAATGAGAGCAACATTTTGCCAAATCACTTTTTTTAAGCCACATCTTTGTACACAGAGCAACAAATGATAAGAGGATGACACACTGTAAACTTCTTGAGTCTTGACCTAAAATGACCTAACAGCAAAAGTAAATGTGATACAAACAAAGGGTGTGACACAGACTACTTATATCTTTAACGAGGCAAAGTCCCTTCTCTTCTGGTATCACTTGTCGTGAAACCTTATTCCCAAAAAAATTGTTTAAGGTGGTCAATGGAGACAATATTATTTACACATAAGATTTTTATCACTTGAAAATATAATTTTGTACCTGAAGCAAATGGCAGTTTGTCACAAAACTGTTGAAGGCTGAAAATATATAATTAGAAGTATAATAATTAGAAATAAAATCCCATGGTAGCCCACCAGAAGGGGAGGATTTTTGCCTCTGTTGGCTTCACAGAAGCACTCATTTGGAGCTGTGCTGTGTGCTAGCAAAGACAGCTTGAACTGCTTTTGAAGCAGATGTTGGGCTGATGCTCTGTGATGTGCTTGGATTTTAGAACTGAACAGACCAGGACACACACTTTTCATGTCTTTGGCTGCAAATGTGAGTCTTAAGGTAAAACATGAGAGTCAGTGTAGTGCAGATGTGCTGACTCTACTGATACTGGGTGGAGGTCAGACATAATATTGCCATTCTTGTACTTATCTGTAAGATGTATTGAAGAAAAAACTAAAACAAAACTATCTATTAAGGGAAAACATGAACCATAAATACATGACAAATTGATATACCAACATTATCCTGAGGTGCCAACATTAACTCTAATCCGAAAATCCTGTTCAATAATTTGTTCATTCCACCCATGAAGTATTTGGCTGTAAAAATTACAAATTACTCACTTGTTTATAAAGTGTGTCAAAAAATAACTGCTTTCTTTAACATCTACTGTACTCACAGGGCGGGGCAATGTTGTATAATTGAAATCTCTGCATATGTAACTTCATGTAGAAATTCAGATCCATTTTGTGTGTGTGTGTGTGTGTGTGAATAGGAGACAAGGCTCTAGATGGCTACAGTAAAAAAAAGTATGTCTGCAAGCTGCTCTTTATCTTTCTTCTGGGCCATGACATTGACTTTGGACACATGGAGGCTGTCAACCTCCTCAGCTCCAACAAGTACACAGAAAAACAGATTGTAAGTTTGTCCTCATGTTCATTCACTGTAAGAAGTTGAGAGCTTATAGATCATTGTTTGGGTGAAGGGGTGGGCAAATAAATTGACGTATATCATTTCTTGTTTATGTGACAGAATCGCAGTAAAACACATTTTTTCCCATGTCCCTTTTCAGGGTTACCTGTTCATCTCGGTGCTGGTGAACTCTAACAGCGACCTGATCCGTCTAATTAACAACGCCATTAAGAATGACCTGGCCAGCCGCAACCCAACCTTCATGAACTTGGCCTTGCACTGCATTGCTAATGTGGGCAGCAGAGAAATGGCTGAAGCTTTTGCTTCTGAAATTCCCCGCATCTTAGTGGCAGGGTTTGTACATAAACCTTAATGCATAGAGATTTTAACTGGCCTTAAGTGTCAAATAACAGATAGTTAAGTTGTACACAAGTAGCTCTTGGTTACATTTGATGAGTAGGTAACAAAATAAGAAAAATAAGACTGCCTGCATGAATTCTTGTTTTTTGTAGCGAAAGCAGTGACACGTTCATATCAGTTCTTCACTTAAAGTAATAATTCATCAGGTTTTCATTATTTTAGACCCAGTTTGCTGGCATTTCTTCCACCATGGATATTCACTGCGCTTATGGCCTGTAATTGCCTCTTATATAGTTACAGTTTTCAATGTAATGGCCCTGACACACTAGACTGACTGTCAGCCAAAGGGTATTTGGTAAGGGTTTGGGGCCTTACTTTTTGCTGTGTTTTCCCACATTGTTGGTAGTAGTCAGCCCTTGCTGTTTTTTACAGTTTTGATATTTGCTAGTCTATGGAGGCTGCCCAAGACACAGAGCACAGAGCTGCAATAGTTCATATGTAACACATTGACAGAGAGGAACAGACCTTTTAAATTGTTCACTGCTTAAGCAGGCCTTGTATTCAGTTTTGATCATTTGTTAAAACAGATGAAATTATGTGAAGGACTGCTTGGACTAACATTAATAACTCTTGCTGAATGGACAAACAAAGCCGTGTGGAGAGCCATTCGGAGAAAGAGAGAGCAGGAGCACCGGTGTGGTAACGTGTGTGTGAGAGAGAGGTTGATACACAAGTGATTTGGCATGAAACTCTGTGCTGTTGTATTATGCATGCCTTTATCAGGGACACCATGGACAGTGTGAAGCAAAGTGCAGCACTATGCCTGCTGCGACTCAACAGGACGTCTCCTGACCTGGTGCCCATGGGTGAATGGACAGCACGAGTGGTCCATCTGCTTAATGATCAGCATCTGGTAAGACTGCAGCTGTGTCCCAGTTCCATACTACATACTGATTCTAATTGATTCAGGTTCTAGGGTTTTATTGATGTCCAACATTGCTCATATTGCATCATTTTAGTTAGTATAAAAAGAGTCAAATGTTTAGATTTTTTGATATTCTAACTGCTTAAACAGTATGATGATATGACATTGTGACGATTGGTGTGTAGGACAAATGGTATGGATTTGGGACGTAGCATTTGTCCCGTTTGCCTTCACTCTCTCCTAAGTGTGCACCTGATGAAGATGATAAAATATTGTCTCAGCTACTTTTTGTATAAATGTGTGTCTGTCTGTTGTCAGGGAGTGGTAACAGCAGCCACCAGCCTTATCACCACTCTGGCCCAGAAAAGTCCTGACGACTTCAAAACGTCCATCTCACTGGCGGTGGCCAGGCTCAGCAGGGTGGGTGTCTTCCTGTAACTTCACGTGATGTCTTAATCACACTAAGCTCAACATAAAATCACACTGAGATCAAACATAAAATCTGATTTCACTGTCTAATCATGTGCTCCCTCGTTGTTTCTTCTCCAGATTGTGACTTCTGCATCCATTGACCTACAGGACTACACATACTACTTTGTTGCTGCGCCATGGCTGTCTGTCAAATTGTTGCGCCTGCTACAGTGCTACCCTCCACCTGGTATGCAGTATAGTTCATGTGTTTGCATTGTAGAGGAGTACAATCCCATCATGTGATAAGTGATTAGCTCAACTTCATCATTTGGACTAGATTACAAACCACATCCATTATCAGAATTTGTTAGTGGCAAAAGAAATAATCTGCACCTCTTTCAAAACACACCCACTTATACATGAGTGGCTCAGACAATAGCCGTAGCCTATCAAAATAAATTGATAATGTTATCAAAAATGTCATTATATATAGGTATATAAATATTGTTATTTAACAACTAATAAGGATAAGCTATGAACTGTGTTCCCCTAACTGTGAAACATACAGGGATAAATGCTGATATTGTAAGCAACGGTATTGACTTTTAGTAAAATGCTACCTTTGTAAGGGGTCCTTTTGCGTGTCTGTTCATGTACTGGTTGAGTGAACAACATAGTCTATGGACAGAAGTATCCAGACAGGCCCTTTACTTCCAGTGAAGGGAAATCTTCATGCTTCAGCATACCAAGACATTTTGGACAATGCTATGCTTCCAACTTTGTGGCAACAGTTTGTTGAAGGCCCTTTTCTATTCCAGCATGACTGTATGAGTTTGGTGTGGAAGAACTTGACTGGCCCACACAGAACCCTGACCTCAACCACAGTGAACACCTTTCAGATGAACTGGAATGGAAATTGCAAGCCAAGCTTTTTGATCTGACCTCACAAATGCTCTACTGCATGAATGGGCAAAAAATCCTACAGAAACACTTCAAAATCTTGTGGAAAACCTTCCCAGAAGGGTGGAAGCTGTTAGAGCTGCTTTGCTAAGAAAACATTTGACACAGTATACTTAGAAGACCAGTGTAAGAAATCTGAATATTTTTGGTCTATTTTTGGTAAATTAATTAAATATACATCTACATACTGGTAGAGCCACATTTGCAGGTCCCTGACAAAAGCTGTCGCTGGTGTTGATTGCAGCAGGTACACTATATTGTCAAACGTATTCGGACACAGGGTTCTTTATTATTTAATACAGGTGTGGTTTTCAGGGGTTGGGCTAGGCTTCTTACTTCTGTTCTAGCGGCAAAGCTGTCTATGTATTTAGAATGCAATGTCATTGAAGTCCCTTTTAGTGTAATGATCAGGTGTCCCAGTACTTAAAGTGTAGGTCTTGTAAGTAAGACAGATTTGGAGCTGTTGGAAGATGTGCTTTTTTCACTTTGGACAGAGCCAGTGTATGCACCCCTAAGTCCAATCATTAAACTAACCTAGGCTTTAAGAATAGAATAAAGTTGTATCGAATGATTTTTACAACAGATGGCTCTAGAGTTGAAAAATTAAAATACCAAAAACCTGTGGAAATGACCCTGGATATAATATCAGTTTATTTCATTCTTTTTGGATAAACACATGGCAAAAATCCTGTGTTTACTCAGACACCCAACAGAAACCCAACAACATGGGCCTCCCACTGAACTCTGTACCCTTCTTGTAGTGTGATGTTACACAGTGATTTGACTCGCTGCTATTATAAAAAATAATCTATAATGAAACTCTGCTAATAGTTTGTGGAAGTGATGATGTTGACAGTAGTTCAAGTAAAGGCTAGGAGGCATTAAGAAAGTAGCTGTTGTTGTTGTAGAGGATGCAGCACTGCGAAGTCGTCTGACAGAGTGCCTGGAAACCATCCTCAATAAAGCCCAGGAGCCACCCAAGTCCAAGAAGGTCCAGCACTCCAATGCAAAGAATGCAGTTCTGTTTGAAGCCATTTCCCTCATCATCCACCATGACAGGTTGGTCTTATTCATTGTGACAAGCTTTTTGCTGCTCAGTGAATTCCTGGAATATGATGCAATTACAGAGTTGTTGTTGTTGTTATTTTTAGCATCGGGTCACTGGATAGGTTTTTTTTCCTAAGAACTAATATCCTGACACCGAAAAGAAAGGTTCAACTTAGACAAGTAAACTGGTCTAACTAAAAGAAAACATTTAGAAGGGTAACAGTTAAAAAAAGCCTACAGGAGCCATTTGAAACGATTTTGCAGAAATGCACATCCCCACGATGTGCCTCAAGGCACAAAGTGCATTGAAAGTAATGTAAAAGTGCCAAGAACAGAACACTAAGCTCTGACTAAGTGATGCTTTATCTATAAACCTTACATCAAAGCCACAGAGCAAACCTGGCTGTCAGTAGTTCACATTTCTCTGTTGTGTATCACTTGTAGGTTTTTGCATGTTGGTGTTTGGTCACGACATCTAGTTGTTGTATCTTTTCTCTCAGTGAGCCCACGCTGTTGGTACGAGCCTGCAACCAGTTAGGCCAGTTCCTGCAGCACAGGGAAACCAACCTCCGTTATCTGGCTTTGGAGAGCATGTGCACATTGGCCAGCTCTGAGTTTTCTCATGAGACTGTAAAGACGCATATAGAAACTGTGATCAACGCTCTAAAGGTGAGTCCTTCATGAGCTTTTTTAGGTTAATATGAAAGCGATGTGTGCAACTTGGATAATTTCTTTCAGAACTTGTTGGTTGCTCTTCCATGTTTTTTAACATTTCAGCTTTTTTTAAGCTTCATAACCATCTGACCAGTGAGTAGATGTGTCTGAAATGTGTCTGAAATGCCACTTAAATTGTTATTTACTTTACTCACTACTACTGCTTTACTTTACTCACTACTACTGCTTTACTTTGCCTCTAATAAAAAAAAATATTGAGTTTGCATTAAATGTCATTCTTAGCCTTAGGATGCTTACAAAACACCTTTAGTCAGAGGAACTTAGAGGCAGTCCAGGATTTTATCATATGACAACAACACCAATGTTGCTGTTGTCATTGTCACTTGTGTCCACAACCATCACAGGAAGCCGTGATCCAATATCCTGTACTATGGAATAAATGAAAGTTAAAGGAATTAAGCTTGAATATAATGAATTGAATCTATAGCATTAAAGACACAAGCACATTCCTGTGTTTTCAATGTGTAACATTATTTCAGTATTAATTCAAACTTTGATTGACAAACTCAACAGTGACAGACTTTAAACAGGACTTTTAATCAGGCAAATACTGCAGTTGGTCTGTCTTCATTGCTGCCTGCTGACTGGAGGGGAAATGTCCATGAACATACAGAGAGGAAAGGGAAATAACTGCAGTGTGTGAGTGCAGAGTTCATTGAAACACAGAACTGAATACAGACAAACACACACACACTTGGTGGCTGTCATTGCTTGCTAACTTAAAACTAATGTACAGTGAGGTACTGGCTGTCCGGAGGGAATAAACACAAATGATCCTGTGGTCAAACTTGTGTCTTGCCTTGAGTTATTCCCCACATAAAAGTCTTTGAACAGTATACTTCAAATTATTTCCCAAATATAGACGCTGAGGGTTCATGCTCAAATTTGCAACAGCCTGAATTTACGTTATTTGGCCAAAATGATAAGCTACAGAGAGAGTGAGTGCGAACTAAACTCCCTGAAGGGCAGCTTGGCTTGCAGACAGCAGTCAATAGTGGTGAACATGAAATACAACAATTAATATTTAGAAGGGCACTCAGAGAGCACAAACCACCAAGGCCAAATAGTTTTCTATGACACACAAATCTGTGAATGCAACCACCATATCTGGACATGTTTCCAAAAGAATTTTATGTTATTGGAATACGTTAGAATATGACTGTGCATAGCTGAAGCCTCGGCATCACCTCTCAATCATCACTAATGACCCAAGAGAAGTGTGTGGTGGCATCTGCAGAGACACAGTGTGTGCCTGTATTCTCTTCTTCTAATAATAATCCAACATGCGCTTCGTCTGAATTTATTTCTCTGATTCACTGCTTTGTTCTTGTTATTGCCGTTCTGTCTCCTCACTGTCTGGCTCCCTAGAACACCTCTCCTCTCTTGATAAAGGGGGGAGACGCCATCCTGTGGCCAAGTATGACTCATTTTGCAAAGGTGAAAAGTAATTCGTGCATTCACCCCAATGATTCAGATATGCTGCAAGATTTAATAGGCTCTCTCTTGGTTCATGCTACACCCTTCCACCAAGTTTCATGAAAATCAGATCAGCAGTGATCCGCTGACAGACAGGCAAACAGAAAAATAAAGTGGACTGTAAATGTCACCTCTGTGGTGGAAGTAAAAATGAGAATGCATACAGTACTTGCACATGCAAACACAAGTATGAAGGGGAACAGCAATGTTGCTGTTGTCATTGTCACTTGTAACTAAAACCATCAGAGGGGGCTGCACATAACCTTACATTTGAAGATCTGATCTCTGTGCCAGGCTTCAATCAGAGTGAAGAAGCAGGCATTCCTGTACTAGGATAGAATTTATCTGTCAGTTCCTGTTTCTTAATCCTTAAAAACTACTCATTGTATTGCATGTATTAGAACGCAGGGTTATGCGGTATAGTTGTTGTTCCCATGGTTTCTGCTGCACTCCACCTCTCCCCTCTTCCTCTCCCCTCTAGTCGGGTATATTCCATGTTTTTTCATGTTGTTTGTCTGTATGAGCATCTAATGTGGAATTTAAGTAGCTGACGCAGTTGATAAAATCTGCCGGAGATATTTGTCATTTCATATATTTCTATCATGTTTGTTTTCCATACAGACGGAGCGAGATGTCAGTGTTCGCCAACGGGCTGTTGATCTGCTCTATGCCATGTGTGACCGCAGCAATGCCAAGCAGATTGTGGCAGAGATGCTGAGCTACCTGGAGACTGCCGACTACTCAATCAGAGAGGAGATAGTGGGTCATCAGTACAGACCTGTAGACCATTTATTTCCTTTGTATGTGCAGCTCTTATCCTCAGCCAGTTGCCTCTCTTGCTCAGGTGCTTAAAGTGGCTATCCTGGCAGAAAAATATGCTGTGGACTACACCTGGTACGTGGATACCATCCTCAACCTTATCCGCATCGCCGGTGACTATGTCAGCGAGGAGGTGTGGTATCGCGTCATCCAGATTGTCATAAATCGAGATGATGTTCAAGGCTATGCTGCCAAGACCGTCTTTGAGGTGGGCATGAAGATCTGTGCTATCACAAATTAGTTGGACTGTCAGTGTGCACCCTCAGAATCTGTCAAATCAGTGTTCTCAGGCCACTTTTCCTGGCAAACGCTTTCCTAAAGGCACCAAGAGGACTAGATGTGGACTGAGTGGGAATTGGCTACAACTAGTTACACAATGGGGGAATATATGTATTCAGTCACATTGGTTGCTCATGGCAAGCCCATTTCACCGATCATCACCAGCCCTCACATGAACCTTTTTGTTTTAGGTCATTTCAGACATTTTTAAATGGATAGGTATTGATTAAATAAGGCGATTTTTAATGCTTTTTTGCTCTGGATGCAACAGCTGCCACACACAGCTGTCTCCATTGTGTTCTGTTTAAAGACATGAACCACAGAAAGAACAAATGAGTCATTATTATTATAGAATATAAAAGTTTTAGCAGTCGTGATAAATTTATTTCTTAATGCGCAGCTTTTCAGCTGTCAAATTACTTCAGAAAAATTAGCCTACTTCAAGTGTGCACTGTACAGCAAGAGAAAAATACAAATATCAGTTTTAAAAGTATTGAATCAGACTGTGTATTGGCAGATATGAAATTCTATCTGATAGGGATCAACAGGGTCATATGTAGTGGAGGTGTCGCAAGTAGAAACTGAACTGAATCTGCTGACGAAAATCAAGTTTAACCAGTGGCAATCAAACCAGACTCTTTTGGCGCTTAGCCACCAGGAATTTCTCAAGCACTGTATACAGTGGCAAGCAGTGAGGCACTATGTGCTTGTTGCTGGAGTATTTGAAGTCCAAATGGACGTTGTTTGAGCTATATAGCAGTGTATGGTTTCCATCCATGTTGTCCCTAACCCTATGCTGTCGTGTTTTGTCAATCTTTGTAGGCACTACAGGCTCCCGCTTGCCATGAGAACCTGGTTAAGGTGGGGGGTTACATCCTGGGAGAGTTTGGTAACCTTATTGCTGGGGACTCACGCTCCAGGTAAAAACAGCATTCACTTTTCTGAAAGTTGTATCATTGACACCTGCATTTCAACTCAGGTCCTCCAACAACAAAAATCTCACTTGCTTCAAGCACTGTTCAGTCCCGCAGATGCTTAGCAGTGCTTGCATCATTGAAACGTGATATTGGAAAATTTAAGTCAAGTCAAGTCAAGTCAACTTTATTTGTATAGCCCATTTTTACAAGCAGTTTGTCTCAAAGGGCTTAACATAACATCAGCAACATCCTCTGCCCTTCGACCCTCACATCGACTAAGGAAAAACTCCCAGAAAAACCTTTAACAGGAAAAAATGGAAGAAACCTCAGGGTGAGCAACAGAGGAGGGATCCCTCACCCAGGACGGGCAGACGTGCAATGGATGTTGTACAGGCAGGAAAGCAATTTGCAACATGAGAAATGACATTACTAAAAAGATAAGCAAAACAAAAAATTTAACAGTAATATCTCTTTCAGAAAAGGTGTCTTTTTACTCTCAGATTGTACTTTCAGCAGAACTGTTTTTTTTTTCTTTTAGAGAGTAATTCTAATCAAACCAGCAGTATCTGCTTGGCTAGATACGACCATGGTTAAGTGAGAACATATCTTTCTGTAATTCGGGTGAACAAAACCTTAAAACACCTTAAAACTGAACATGGGACAGCGTTGTTTACCACAGAACACAAGCAAAAGAAGCAGAGCTGAAGGACAGTATTGCTTAATATACAAGGGAAATATTGACTAACTCAGGAAGAGACTACTGGAGTTTTAAAATGCTAACTGATTTTGAAATCGGGTTGCATCACACACATAAGGAGAAACAGATATACATCTCACCAGTCACAAAAAATACACACACCGCAAATTTGGGGATAGCGACACAAACTACAAGTTATTATGAAGATTATTGTGTCAGAGAGGGCAGTGCACCAAGTGATCCCTCATGTGATCTCATGGGGAAACAGGTGTAAACAAAATGGAGATTGATGTGAGCGACAGTGACAACTTGCTGTAGTAATGGCTTACAGTGAGAAAAAACAAAAGCGGAAGGTTAAATGAGTCTGGATGAGAAATGGGTAGTAAAATGCGGTCAACTTGAGTTGTCTGTTCTTCAGCAAGAATGTTGACCATTGCTTGGCAACACTGTCAGCTACTCTGACATGTCTCTCTGGCTAGCATGGCCTTGCTCAGAAAGTATTGATATAATCATCCAGATTTTAAATTGTAAAAATCAAATGTGTTCAGAGGTGACACAGATGCATCTGCAAGCAGCATGGGAGGTTAAAGACTAGATCTGTAAGTGATGGTCTCACATTACCAGATCTTTTCTGAACATCTCTGCCAACCAGAGTTACAGAGCAGAATTCTCAAATTTTCTTGTCTGAAAGTCTGGATTAAATTGTCTGTACCTGAACCTGGTTTTAGTTTTCTCTAGAGAGGACCGAAGGTTAGAAGGTTTTACTGTTTCTGTTTTGTGCTGTCTTCTCCTTTAGCCCTCTGGTCCAGTTCAACCTTCTACACTCCAAATTCCACCTGTGCTCTGTGCCAACTCGGGCGCTGTTGCTGTCTGCCTACATCAAGTTCATTAACTTGTTTCCAGAAGTGAAGGCCACGATCCAAGATGTCCTGCGCTCAGACAGTCAGCTCCGCAACGCTGACGTGGAGCTTCAGCAGAGAGCTGTCGAGTACCTGAGGCTTAGTTGCATCGCCAGCACTGACATACTGGTTAGTAAATTATGCACGAACAGCAAACGGTCTATCACTCTCACACACACTCAGGCTTTTAAAGCTCCACAGAGAAAGACCACAGTGAGAATTGTTAAGCCAGATTGAGGTTTCAGGTTGATAGAAATCACCAAGAGTGGGCCCTTTGATTTGGTGACATGTTTTAACTATGGTTCTGCTACTTCAGTCACTTCTTTGGTCAGTGTCATTCGGCCTGAGTGAGCTATGTAAGCCATCATGCCATATTGACTCTACTTTTTTTTTACTCTTTTTCTGTCTGGATTTGTGACGCTAAAAATATTTTAAGTCCTCTTACTGCCTCCCAGCATATACTCACATAAGCTCACACACAACTTTTTTATTCATACAAAGCTGTACTTTTGCAAAAAAATAATGAGCAACATGATGGAATTGAAAGTTAACTTATTTTTTCTGACATTTTGTCCACATTTTCATATGAATCACTTAGTATTTTACAGCCTTGATTCCAAAAAGATGGACACTGAATGCAGTGGTAAGTGCAGCAAGTGGAAATATTCTTTATACAATCGTGTCTGCCCATTCTTGCTTTGGAAGGACTGAGACTTCTGAGGTCCCTTTCATACCCAATCATGATACTGTCACCTGTTACCAAGGAAACCGTTAAATTGTGGTATGTTCCAAAGTGGTGTTTTTGGAGCAGCAGACAACTTAACTCCAGCTCCGACTTGTTTGAAATGTGTTGCTTTACTGTATTGTCTTGCTCTCTCTGTCCATCTGCAGGCCACAGTCTTAGAAGAGATGCCTCCATTCCCAGAGAGAGAGTCTTCAATCCTGGCTAAGCTGAAGAAGAAGAAGGGCCCAGGCACTCTGCCTGACATTGACGATGCCCGGCGGAATGTCAACGGCAGCACCGAGCACAACGAGAGCACAGAAGCCACAAAAAAGGTAACTACACTCTAGGACTGTGGTAGGTCACTGTGAAATCTCTTCTTCTGGTTGGTACAGCTTGAATTTTCATTTTTTACTTAAGATTTTTTATACAAACCCTATTGAAGGAAAGCTCTCATACAAATCAGCACATTTAAGAAGTGTTTAGATTTATCCTTATCCCCTAAAACAAGCCTGCATCGCACTGATGTCATGATGACAGACTGTTATCATGTGCACCGTCTTTCTGTGTAATATTCTGTGTATTGCTGAATGTCGTTCATTACTGGTCAGAGTCTTTTGGCCTTTGCCTTTATTTTCTTCCATTTGTCGCATTTGCTTGATCTTTACCCTCATTTGTCCTTTCTTCTCCCTTCCCTGTCTTCACCCCTCTGTCTTTCTTGTCTTTTCTGTTCCATTCCTTTCTCCATCAGTCTTCTCCTTCACTGATGGCAGAGCTTCTCCCTACCAACAGACCTCGCCCTGCCTTTTCTAGTCCCGTCATGCTCTCTGCTGGTACCATGGTATATTGAAACAACACGTAGTACAATGAATTACACCGATGAGCCACACCATTAAAACCACTGAAGCGAATAGCAGTAATCATATGTTTATAATGCATAATAATGTTCTATGGAGAATCTTGGGTTCTTGCAATCACGTGCATGTTCTTTGAGACACGCCACCCACCTTAAGCAGCCTCCCTCTAGCTGGACGATGCACCCCATCACATTTCAAAACAGGTCAGGAACCACAACAATGACCTGAGAACCTGTGGGATGAATAAGCTGAATCCACCCTCCAACCCTCAATGCACAGGATCCAAAGTTCCAATGCTCTTATGCCGATGACCACAAAATACCCCCAGAGGTCCTGTGTCCCTTCCCCTGACAGGTCCGATGGGGCCTCCGTGTTGGAGGGTGGATTCACTTTATTCTAGTGCATCCCACAGGTTCTCAGGGGGTAGTGTGTGACACTCACAGTTATCGCTGTTGCATTATTATGTAAATCAGTCTTTATGTTACTCTGGATTAAAGTCCTGTTGCTCAGTGTTCTCTCAAATCACTCTATTTTTTTCTTTTTTACCTAAACCAGCACTGAACAGATTTGAGTTTTCTTACAGTATTCTGTGGTCAGGACATGCTAGGATTTTATCATATACACAACAAAAAAGTTTGAATATATGGAATAAATGAAAAGTAAAGGAATGAAGCTTGAATGTAATGAATTAAATCTGTAGCCTAGAAGGCACAAGCACTGGCCGGTGTTTTCAATGTTTAATATCAGTATTAATTCAATATTCTCAGATTTCTATCAGTATATTCAGACTCACTTTCCATAATTTCTGACTTTTATTCCATATAGTCAAACTTCATATACAGTATGGGTATAAATGTGATGCAGCTGGGGGGTCGTACCCAAACACACAGTAGCTGTAATGTCATTATAGTTTATATGTCCTGACACGAAAGGTGAGGAGAGTTCAAATTGCAGTTTGACTGTAATGTTCATGCTTTAGAAAGCAATGAATTGAACAGATTCCTGGCACTGTGGCCTCATGTTAAATTGGTGTTTCTGGGCATAAAAACTAATCACTTGTGTTTATATTTTGGTATGCCTTGTACGGAGTTGCTTTCTGTTGAAGTTGATGTTTGCCGCTGTTTCTCTCCCAGGGTTCCACACAGCCCATCACAGACCTGCTCAATCTGAACTCCACCCACTCCACCCCTCCAGCAGGTCCCAGTCTGCTGGTTGATGTCTTTTCTGACAGCTCTGCCCCTGCATCCACAGAAGTGTCTGAGGAACATTTTGGCAGGTGGGACTTTACTGTGAAATCAGTCGAGAAATAGAGGTTTCATCCATTTCTAACTAGTTAGACATCCTGTAGAATAATCCACCTTTCATTAAAACATAAAGTGGCACTCCCTTACATTTGATGTGTTAACCAAACTCCGAAAACACTGGATTTTGTGTTTGTTATAATGGAAATGCCATTGAAACCCCCTGTGTTCCATTACACATTTTTATTCAACAGTGGTTAACAAGTTGACTGAAATGTTAACAGAGTACTGGGGCTGTTGGCTGCATAGGATTTTTACGACTTGTGCGATCCAAACATTTCCAATAACACCAGGGTTGTAGAGTCTAAGGAGTTATTATTTCCATAACACACAAAATAGTCTGATTCTGTCCATATTTGGCAGCATTTAGCCTTTTAACAACAACATTTTTAGTGTGGTCAAACCTGTTAACTCTGCTACTTGATGCACACAAAGGGAGGCTTACACTTGTGTTATTACTGAGGTGCTTTAGTAGCAAGCTAACAGCATATTCCATATTCTCCTAAATCGATTCTTTGTTCAGAACTGACCCTCGCATAACTTGCAGCCTTTATTTAATGGTTAACTGTAACCTGCACTGAATATTTACTGTCAAACTGACCGCTTGCTGCTTGCTGATTCCTGCTTGCTGCTTATTCTTTCCTCCTCCTCTGCCCTTTTCACCAGAACTCTCCTCAGAGCTTGAAAAATCCGATTTTAGGCCTCATAACCGCCTGCAAACCTCACTGATACTCACTTGTTAATAGCTGTTCATAGCCTGTGGTGTCCGCTGTACATACTCTTAAAACACGACTCAAACTGCATTATAATAAATTAGTAAGTTAATAAGTAGTTACAAAATAGTCCATCATGTAATTGTTTTTGTTTACTTCTGTGCTTTCAATTCCAGGTTTGTTTGTAAGAACAATGGTGTTATCTTCGAAAACCAGCTACTGCAGATTGGACTGAAGTCTGAGTACAGACAGAACCTGGGTGAGCTGCTTTATAATACCATTTGTCTTTTTTTTTTTTTTTTACAGACCTCATTAACTTCAACAACTTTTTAAAGGCAGCGTATGACAGTCTAGCATGAGGGGAAAAAAGAAAAGAAAAAGGTGTGGAATGGGGAAAAGGTGAGAAATGTAGAGGTCAGAGGTGTTAAACTGCTATTGTCCTGCAGGTCGCATGTATGTGTTCTACGGCAACAAGACATCGACTCAGTTCCTGAGCTTCTCTTCATCAGTGAGCAGCAACGACACGCTCAAGACTCATATCCTTTTCTACTGCTTGATAGCTTCTTGATCCATGACTTGCTGTCCAATTCCAGCCTACAGGAGGCACAAGTAACTAAATCAACTATGTCAGTCAGTACGACCACATCGTCTTCCCTGCTTCCCTACACGTCACTTCTGCAGGGCTTGATGTCTCTTTATACCATTCAAACTATAAAGAGACAAAATGACTGAGACCAACCTACAGCAAAACAAATGTGAATGGTGGTGAATACTTTCTAAGGCTGCTGTAGTGTTGTGCTAGTGTGTACAGTATTTGGGTCTTTCTGTGGAGTCCTTGACCACTGTCTCCACAGCTGAATGTCCACGCTAAGACAGTAGACCCCATAATTGAAGGTGGAGCTCAGGTCCAGCAGATCCTCAATATTGAGTGTGTGTCAGATTTCACAGATGCACCGGAACTCAACATCCAGTTCAGGTTGGTGTCTGAATGCATACTTTATCGTTAAATATATAAGCTTAGAAATGTATGAAAGGACTTGCAGGGAATTGGAAATGGTTATGGTTTCTCACTGATTTGATTATAGAGTACAATCAAAGTTGAGAGTGAATCTTCCATTACTGGCCCAGTGTGGTGACAATGGTGAACTATGCTTTCATTATACTGTGAACGTTCATTACTCTGTGTGTGCAAACAGATACGGTGGAACTCTTCAGAACATTGCAGTCAAACTCCCTGTGATGCTCAACAAGTTTTTTCAGCCCACAGAGATGACATCCCAAGACTTCTTCCAGCGCTGGAAACAGCTTGGAGCGTAAGCCCCTCTTTTATGTTCTCAATGCACCACTGTGCCATGGTCCCCGTCAACAGCAGCTGCTGTGCTTGCATGTGTTTGTCAGAAAATACAAAAATAACTGCAGTTTTCAAAGAAGGATTTCATGAACTGTTTGATATTGTGAGCCAGTGGATCAACATTGATCTGGATGTTAACTGTATATTCTCTCAGTTGTAAGTCTCTTAAAAACACAATATTGAGTTAGGATTATCAGACAGTAGGCCAATCACTTGACAATCTGGCTTGGTGCGTAAGATCTGGAATTAAAACCTGCCGAGGCAAATGCAGGCAGATTTTCCATTTGGCGATTATATTTTGCAAGGTTATCCACTGCATTGGTGGGGAAATGTTTGTTCCCCAATAGTCCCATAATAAAAGGTTTTAATAGTTAAATAGTTTAATACTTAAATACTAAGATCACAACCAGTATGCATACATTTTGTCTGGTAATAAATGTGCATGGACAGCACATTTTTTTCATCTACCAACTCAGCCAGTGTGTCAAGAAGCTACTTTTTTGACACTGATTGTACGACACATTCAGCTAACAGGCAGTAACTCTAACTAGCTGAAAGTGAGTAACCTCTCTAAAGGCTCCCTGCATCCGAGCAAGGATCATGTGTAAGGTTAACACAAGTTAAGTGTGTGTTGTAGTGGACAGCATTCTGTCGTAGCAGAACCCCACTCCTGGAGATAAGTAATTCTCTTTTCTGGCTTCCCTTCTCAGTCCTCAGCAAGAGGTTCAGAAAATCTTCAAAGCCAAACACCCAATGGACACAGATGTTACCAAGGCCAAGGTAAAAGAAAAATCACTTCTTCAAGGGACACTGTAGACATGACCAGCTGTGTGTGAAAACATCATAGAACCAATGTGCATGAATGAGTCAGTGGTTGATTGTACTGTATTTGGTTGTTACTGCTCCGTTTTTGCACTTTCATACTTGTTTCATTAGTGATACGTTTATGGTACATTATGTTTATTTATGTTTCATTCAAAGTGTCTCCAAACATTCCCAGCAGAATATTTTAGTCTAAAATTTGTAGAAGCTTTTCTGAAAAACAGTGATGCAGTATTGACCTTTTTTGATATTTTACACTAAACTACAGTCATTTTAAATTCAGTGGGAAAATAATTGATTGTTGAAAGAACTCACAGGTAATGTCATGCATCTAATCCTCACATGGACAAAGGATGGCCCCAGGGCACCAGGGCCACAGCCAGCATGGGGAACATATACATTTGACTTGCAGCATCCTTAAAGATGTCAAGCCAAATGACTTCAGTGAATCTATTGCTGTTCAACTTGATTCCACTAGAGAGCGCTGTTTACATTCAGACTGAACTCAAGGCCTCCAGCTAACTTCAAGTGACAAGTTTTGTTGCAGTTGTGCAGACAGAGACACGAGTAAGTTTGCTTTAAAAGATGACTCTGAACGTCACTTTTTTAACCAAGACTGGACGTCTAAATATTTTGCTGTGTCAATTCAAAGACAGTATGTTTGATATGCCAAGAAAGAAACCAAGTGTTCGAGGTAATGAAATACCACTGCATGGAGACTTGGGGTACAATTTCTTGCTTTAATGTTTTGTTTTGTTTTTAAAAAGCCAGTCTGCTTTTTATACGTACTGACTTTAACTCTCTACCGTGAACCCTTTGGTAGATCTTAGGCTTTGGTGTAGCTCTGCTCGACGGGGTGGATCCCAATCCCATAAACTTTGTTGGAGCTGGGGTCATTCACACTAAGAACACTCAGGTGGGCTGCCTTCTCAGACTGGAGCCCAACACACAAGCACAGGTAAACACACACACACACATTTGTACTCTCATCCCTGTATTGAAGCACCACCTATCCTGTGTAACCGACTGTTTGTGTGTTTTCTATCCAGATGTACCGTCTCACCCTCCGGACCAGCAGAGACTCAGTGTCTCAAAGACTGTGTGATCTCCTGTCTGAACAGTTTTAGACTCAACCCAGCACCAGCATTTTTACAGGCTTTACTCTCCTAGTCTCACTTTAGTTTGGAATTGATGCATTGTACAGTGTAAATTGTTCTTTTTTTTATTTTTACTTACTCTACATGTAAATGAACTGAAATGTATTCTTCACATGCAGCTTTACTAACACGTCACGGCTTTAAACCTGCCTTGTTCTCTGCAGACAGTCCAGAGGCTCTGAATGCGTCTCTGCTGTGTTTTCAGCCCCGGAGCTCTGGAACTGTTGTTGCTGCTGGGTACTGCTTTACAAACACTTTGCAGACTTGCTTAGGAAGCAACAGTGAGATGAGGTTAGAGTAGTAAGCTTACCAGTGATCTCAGTTAATGCAGTTGATCTGAGAGTTTCTATGACACATTTCTTCTTGTTGTTGCACAGAACTGGGAAGCTGTCTTGAACTTCTCACCCACTTTGCACTTGTTAAGTAAAGAAAAAAGTAGATCACATAAGTAGCTGAAATAGATTTAGACAAGAGAATTTTGACTTTGATGTCAGAACTCTTACTGTTATCTCAGGAGGAAAAAGTTAAGCTTTGCTTTGTGGTATTTGGCTGTTACAAGCTTTGTTCTGTCGTGCGAATGTTTCAGCTACATTCTGCATACATTTTACACGTAGAATTCCGACACTCAATTAAAATGGCAAAAAAAGAAAAAAAAATCAATAAGGAACACTAGGTAGCCAATGGATATCATTTTTTGATCCACACAAATGTGCCTGTAAACCTTTGTTACTCTGTGAAGAACAGAAAGAGCCTTCAAGTAGACAAGAGTCTAAAACACTGCCACACTGCCACACTACTTTCACATGAATGCATTTTTTCACAGAGCACTGCTAATATTTCTATATTTCAATAACATATGCTGTATTTGCCGTTTTATATCATGTATTTTTATTGTAGTCCTTGGTGACATATTGATGCTCAGCACGAAGACTGGCTGAAGTGAAAAAAGAAATCCTCCGACAGCCACCTCTAAAGCGGTGTGAAACTCCAGGAAGTGACTGTGCCCAGCCAAGAGATGGTTCCAGCCGTCTCCTGGCCGTAGCTTCATGTCTAACAGACAGATCTGAGCGTGATGTTGTGAGTGATACCATTTGTACGAAAAGGTCAAATATTCTTACAAGAAGTGATTGAAATGAGCAAGAAAAGAAGAATAAATCTTTACATTGTGTAAAAGGGTTTGGACATTTCATGAATGAGCTTTACTGTGACATCATTTTGCCAAATTGTTAACATGTTTAAACAGTGGCTATGGGCCCATGATCACTTTCCCACTTATTTCTTATAGAATATAAGGTTTTACCTTATTTTAAGACAAATGGTCTTGAATTTCTTTTAAGTCCTGTGACTACATGTTTACTTCTTGGGGCCCAGGAGACCGTTGCTTTGTGCCAGAAGACCAACCAGTCCAGTTTCGCTGTGTGCCTTCTGTGGTTTTATGTACATCGGGTGGAGGGTGATTTCAAATTTGCTAACAATGAATAGAACAAATTAAAGCTGTTAATGACCACTTGACAATAAGCACTGGCATTCCTTAAAGCCTGTTTTGGATACAGTACTGTCAACACTTCAATACCCCACATGTGTGTTGTCAAGGTAGTGCTAGGAGGGAAGCCAAAGAGAACTGGTGCCCGACAGCCGTTGAACGATTTGCTTACTGTATCGTGTGGCAGAAGGAAACATGTTAAATGTCTACTCCGGGACGAGGGGCTCATGCTTGTCATTAGCGTTTAGATCCTGATAAGCACAAGCCTTAATGGTATCTCCCTCAGCTGAGCCGTAATGTTAGCTGGCTTAATAAACATATTCAGCTAGCCTCTTATCCATGAGTAGATGCACATTTTCCTCCGCATGGTGATACAGTGTAGTTTGGAAAGAGACACTGCTGTGAGAGAGAAGGCAGACAACTAGGACAAGTGTCCCTCTAAAGGGTTAAAATTTGTATGTACCATCTCATAATTTCAATTTCCTACCATTATTATTATTTTTTTTATATAATGCACTTTAACTTTCCTGTGAGTAATGGACTTCCTAATAATAGACAATAGAACATATTTGACTGAAAGCCCCAGCACAATGCTTTTACTACAAGGACTAAATCATGTGTTATTTAACAGCCAATTAGGAAGCTGCTGTCCTTTAGGAGCAGTATGTGTAACAGAATGATCTAAGCTGAAAAGTCCACCTACTAGTTTTTTTTTGTTAGCTTTCAACTGGATCAAAGCACCAAGAAACTATAAGTGGACTTTGGAGCTCAGATTTTTTTGCATGGCAAAAATAATTTGTCCATATAATACATACATTATGAGAACTTGCACTGTGACAGAAATTCTTGATGAAATGAAATGTGTACTTCTCAAATGATTACTGTTACAATGCTTTAAAGTAACAACAAATTAGTCAAAAGCCCAGCAACTTTCAATTTTTATTTTATCTGAAATTCATAAGCAAATATGTATTAAAAACACCCCAACAGACTGTAGGAATGTACAGATTATGCTCTCATCCAGAATGAGTAAATAACTGGCACGTCTTAAGAAATGTAACATTATTTGTATAATTCGGTCACTTTCAATACATTATTGAGTGACAAAGATAGGTTTCTGTGACTCAATTGTCTTCTTTTTAGGTTTGCGACAGACTTGTTACTTGTTTATATTTTTGATATGGTTCATCACCACAGCCGTGACCTTATTCTTGAGAGTGGGGTTGTTCATCACGATGGCAAGGAGATGTGCTGCATCCCTCCAGGTCAGGTTGCCTAAGGCGGCCATAACATCTTCATAGAGCCGCCTCTTCTGCTCAGGTGTGGACTCCATCAGGATCTGAGGCACGGACTTGAAGTTTGGACTTGTCAGCCAGCCCGCCACACCGCCTCCTATTGCACCTGGTACAGCGACCAATTATCAGTTGATGAGGAATCGTTAAGGATCAGTCTTCTGCCATTTGATACTGTATTTATAACTGTTAGCAGCCCTTTGAAAAGACCCAAACCAACAATAAAAGCCTGAAATAGTCACGGCAAATACATGTTAATTCACCTCTTAAAACAGACCCCAACAAATTCACTGTTTCCTGCTGTTTATGTAATCTTTGATCAAATCAAGAACACTGTTAAACTTTCCTTTTCTTTCTTTTTGGTTTTTAAATATCATGTGTTCTTAAACATTTCTAGGATACTTTCAGTAGAGATGGACCTGGTGTTGAGTAGGCCTACCACAGACAGGTCGGTTAAATCAGAAATGTATGAACAAACTGAAACAAAGTTGGTTCTGGTTCTTTTCGTGGGAAAAATGCACTTTCAAGTTGAACGATACTTGGAAAGGACAGAAGGTCGTTTGAGTTGAACTTAATGAGGAGATTGGTTTGTGGAATGTGTACTTCAGAAATACAGTCTTCTCTCTGTCCAAGATTTAGGACTGTTCTTACCCAAAAGAATGCCTACAGGTCCAAAGAGGAGTCCACCTACAACGACTGCTCCTCCTGTTATCAGCCCTGCATTGATGGAGCTTGTCCATGTCAGCTTGATCTGTGCTGACATTTCACAGCACAGATGCATGACATCATCCGTTCGTGTAGCCATCCCTGTCCTGAGACACGGACATAAAAGTACTGACGATGAAGAATCAAAGATGGCTCGATTCGAGACGGCCTGAGTTTCGTTTTCTACTAACTAACAAGTCACCACTTAAAAATCCAGCAGCTTTCTTGGTCTGTTTTAGACGAGACAAGCGATAGAAGACTCCACAAGTGCCTTACCTTCAGTCCTCTCCTGAATGTGTGAAGTGGTTTTTGGAAAAGGGATTCGTTCTTGCTGGCCTGATATGAATGGAAAAGTGGTTCCGGTGATTCTTCTGAAGGCTACTTGGTTTGGGGGGGGGGGGGGGGGGGGGGGGCTTTCTGTGACATCACATTTGGCCTCGCATTTACTTTCATTTCAACACAGCCTAACAATAATGTAGTAATTTAGATACATGTTCCCGTATTACACAAATGGTTAAATGGTTCTGTCTTATCCTAAAGAAGTTCCTAACAGTTAACATAACAGTTGGTTGAAAAACAGCTATATGACATAATTATTTAAACACATTTGCACTTCTCTTAAACTTAAAAGTCTGTTTTTTGTTTTTTTTTTTTAAAACTCTCTGAGTTATAGTGTTTCCCCTACAATTGTTTTAGGTGAAAGCTGTGTTTAGGCGCCCAAGAACGCAGACTGCAAGTTGCGGGAAGCTGCCTTGTAGGCGGGGGAAGCCGCGGCGGGGATGGGAGCAGTGGCGTAGCCTGAAAAATTTGATTAGGCGGGCCTTTACGAAATAGGGTGGGCCTCTGAGTACAGCCCAGTTATCGTCTGTTTCTCAGCTCAGCGTTCAGCTCACACCCACCCTCTGCCCCTCTTCTATCTCCTTTTCGTGGACAACTGCCCGCAACTTGTGAAGTTTTGCATTTGAACCTTAAGGCTGCGATGATAACTTATACAGAAGGGGTTCTCCAGAAACGCCTTTGTCCATTAACCGTGAAAAGCGCGACATACCTCGTTTACATGCAGCCGGCAAGCTGCCTGTCAACGATACGCGCATGGTGCCTGATTAGCAGGCTAGCTATGACATGAGAGCCGGGGCTTTGTAGCCACGTGAGTGTGTACAATAATTGTAGTAACTGGCAATAATAGTAATAATAATCATGTGCAATAACTAATGTGTAGTAATTTGTCACTATTCCACTGTGCAATTTACTAGCCCATGTGCAACTGCTCCTTTCCCTTGTACAGTGTTTTATATTATATTACTGTTCTCTCCTACACTTATGTAAATTATTTATAAATTCTTTACGATTGATGCCTACAATCAAAATTGTCTCTAGGTGCTTTACAGAAACCCAGAGCCTGAACCCCCGAGCAAGCAGACAGTGGCAAGGAAAAACTCCCTTTTAACAGGAGCAGGACCCGGCTCACAAGGGAGAACCATCCTGCTGATAGTCGGCTGGGTGAAGGAGGAGAAGAAGAGGTAGACAGGACAGAGAGGATGAAAGAGAGAGAGAGAAACATACATGCAATAAATATCATACATTACAAAGGACAAACATGACAGGTTGTTTTAATTGGAACTGGAAACACTGGAGTTCACACTGTGGTATTAACACCTGCATTCTGTGATGCAGCTGTCATCAGAGAAAAAGCTCTGACCAAATTAGCATTTTAGCCACATGTTTCCTTCAAGAGCTGAGGAAGACTTGAAGAGAGCTTAGAGGGGAGTGAGTCTTGGACTTTGATTAGCTAGGTTGTTAGGAACATAACACCCAGCAAATGCTAAATGCTGAATATGCCAAATTTGCGATTAAATTTGTTTTAAAAAATGCTTTTCTTTGGGTGTTTATAAGGTGATAAGGTAACCAAAGTTTCCTTTGGTCTTAAGTGGCCAAAAATTAGCTAATGCAGCTAATCAGCTAATATTCAAATTATGACTTGATGCACCTAAGTACACAGGTAAGTAAGTTCACCTGAGAAAAAGGCATGTGCTCAGCTGGACCATGGCTTTACACCAGGGTCCAAATGGGGCCACCAGAATGCAAGCCACAGAAGGCTTGAAAAGTCAAGTCCAAGTGAGTAAAAACTTTTAGTTAAACTTCACTTAAAGTTTGAAATAACTCATTCTGCTAGTTAACACTTTAACAACTACATCATGTTTCTTGTTGCAGCAGCTCTCGCTCGTTTACTGTTGTGGCATCAGCCATTTTCTTTGGAGTGGTCTGCTGGAGCAGCAGCATCGCGACCGCTGACAGGAAGAGACTCGATAAATTGATCAAGAAGACAAGAAGGAAGAAATAGCTGGATGTTATTTCTACATCCACATTGAAAAATAGTTTTTACCATTAAAACAAATCATCTTTCTCTTGAACAGGAAAAAAACATGATTAATCAGAGTTCCATAATGTGTTGTAATGTATAGGTCAACTCTGAAAATCCCACCTTGTACTTGAGTCCTGGATACGGTTGACTGTAAGGCGTCACTGCTGAGAGGGTTGCCTTGAGTACTCCAAAGCACTCAGTCCTGGTTGAGTACTGCCCTCTGGTGGGTAAAGCTTTCAGGAAAATCTTTTGCTTTGGATGATCGCTGCATGAGTGCATGTCTCCATTTCTGCTATACATCACCCATTTTCATCATCACGGGAAAATGAATATGCACTGCTGGACAAATTTAAGCACTACATGATTTTACACTAAAGCAGACGCTGATATTCTTTCAGGTAATACACTTTAAGTTTCAACCTCATTCATGGCTTGAATGTTGACTGACACTCATTCACCACTTTTTACTTCAGCTGATACTTCATTCACCACTTATACTTTAACTTCTTTCAGGTCAGTCATGTTGTAAGAATTATAATAATTAATGACTTTTCACTAATACAGGTGTCATCACAATTTGACATTGCTAATGCCAGACATTCAGTGTAGCAGCAGATGTAGCTGTTGAATACTAACAAAATAATCATGGTTGAAATCAGTGTTATTGTTTTGACAATCTGAGAACTTCAACTTGACAACTTTAATTTCAAATGTTTATTTCGGGTGAAAGTGACCAGCAGAGGTATATTAAAAAGACCCTGATACAGAGTGTGGGATACAGACATGATATTCTAATTCAGAATAAATGACTCCCCAGACACATCTTAAAGAAAATTGACACTAATGTCAGTCTGTCAAACAAAGCATTATTTGTAGTGAGGTCATTATCCATTCATTATTGAGTAACACAAGTTGCTACGACGACGAGTGATATCTTTCTTACAAAAAATATTTTCTGTTTGGCAGGCCCACCCTTCCTCAAATGTCCACGTGTAATCATAACTCAGTCTTGATAACGCACCTCTGCTCTGAGCTCCTTTGTGATGTAGTTAATCAAAGCAGCAGTAACCTGCTGCTGGAGGGTGGTGTTGCCCATCACGAGGGCAATGAGCTGGGCTGCGTCCATCCAGTTCAGGTTGCCTAAGACGGCCACAATGTCATTATAGAGTTTCTGTTGCTGGGCTGGTGGCAACTCCATCAGGATCTGAGGCAGAGGCCTGAACTGCCCGCTGGTCATCCAGCTGCCCAAGAGACCACCGACTGCTCCACCTGGTAGAGACGGAGAGTGGCGGTGGGTAAAGGGTCAGTTTCAGGTTCAGTGTAGTGAATAATTATCAGGTGATTTTAAAGGATAAGTCTGGCAATATTTGATTTATTGTTAACAATCCTGTGAAAAGACCCAAAGGCGAGGGGAGTAAATGTGTGTATGGGAGGTGTGTGTGTGTGTGTATGTGTGTGTCTATTTCCTTTCTTGACATTTTGTGAGTCTATTTTGTTTGTTTATTAGGCCAAATATGATAAGAGCAATCGCCTCTTGAACACATCTCCCAGTGGAAACTGAACTGCAAAGGGGTTTTCATGTCTGCTAACACAAAAGTACTCCATAATGAGCCACTCTTCTCGGTTGGTAACACTGTAACGTCACAAGTTATTTTTTAATGATTGTAATCTTGTAATGTAAAGTAGAAGAGGAGAAAAGCAACAGATGATTGAACAGTTGATTGCCTTTCTGCTCCTCAATAACCAAACAGTGATTAAGAACAAATATAAATCTCTTTCAAATCCCCGTCAGTGTAGGTTACATTTGGACCAGCTGATCAGGCTGCTGTCATAATGAGAAATACAGAGGTCAAAACCAGAAGTTTTGCTGTGAGTATTTATTCTTACCGACAGCAATGCCTGGAGGTCCTCCGAGTAGCCCACCTAAAAAGGCAGTTCCTCCTGCCACCATCGCCCCTTTGGTTGAGTTTTTCACTGCGACCTTGATCTGATCGTGTGCTGATATTTCACAGCACAGACGCATGACATCATCCATTCGTGGAGCCATCCCTGCACTGAGACACTGACATGAAGGGACAGAGGGGACAGTCAACTCTACTGCAGTGTCTTACCTTACATGTAAGAAAGAGCAGTCTTTAAGGCTTGGTCCAGAGTAAGAGAAAAGCTGTAATGTTGCCCTACAGTTGCAGCAATGTTCACACAGATGAGACAGAATAAATTCACAGTATACCTAACAAACCACCAAGGTCTGACACACACACAGCCATATAGCATACATTCATTTTTGTTAAAATTACGAATGCATTTAACTGCGTTTGCTATAGCTCAAAGGACTTCCGCTTATCAGCTTCGAACTTTTAGCCCAAACTGTCCCTATACGTAAACTGACTTACAAATTGTCTATAAACTAAGTAGGCATACCGCCTAGAACGTAATTTCACTAACTGTGTTACACTGAACACAGTGTGAGTTCGATCAAAGGTGACAGCTGTTATCTCATTATTACAATTACCGTCCGCTCTTTGCCCGATGTGATAGTTCTTGGGGTTCTTACTCTTCACATGCTTTCGCTTTACCCGATGATCTTTGCACTGTATGATGGGATTGCCAGCCAACTTCCTGTTTTACTTCAGAGAGTGTATAACAGATAGAAGATATTTTCATCCCCAAGAAACAAACACATACATATATTAACCAACCTATGTCAATTTGTCACAACGTGACAAAAAATGAAACATATAAAATTCTGTTATGCTTCTACACTGACAGAATACTTCATTTCCAGCTGAAGTTATTGTACGCAGAAAAGTTAACATAAGCACAAACAAAAGAAGAGTCAAGACTTACATTGCGGTAATAGAGTGTTGCTTTATCCAACTTTTATTTAGAGATACATGAATACTAAATTTAACTTTTGAGGGTTTTATTTTTTCAGTAATATTTTGACAACGAAAAGGCTGTGCCGAGGCTTAAGAACAGTCTGCGCATGCGCACAATAGAAAGCGATGGTTGCTGTTGGGAGTAGGAGGTGATTATCTTGAACTAAAGTAGAGTTTCCGATTGAAATACTTTAAAAACAATAATAATTAGATAGATTAAATAGCTCGAGAGTACTTTGTTAATACACCACTCGTTCATCTATTCATTTATTTATAATATAAAATATCTAATCGACCAGTTTTCACGTAAGAAGTTTTCTTTTATCCACCTGACGTGCTTATGCTGCTCCAACTGAGCATGTTGAAAAGGTTACAGGGCTACTTTTCATATCGACGTTACTGTCTATTTTTACAGCAATAAACGCTGGGCTTAGGACTGCCAAACTCGAACACGGTTCAACGCTGAATTATAGGTTGAGAAACAGAAACCATCACAGAACACTGCACAAATATGAACAAAAAACAACCAGATAATATTTCCGTCCGCATTGCTCCACTGTCACAGATATGCAGAGGAGAAAGTGGATTTGTTGACCCCGCCTCACTGGGCGGGGCTTGATGACGTTTCAGGACACAGCGAGGACTCTTCACCGATAAACAACTTTGAGATCAAAACAATCTCTGAAGAACAACAACCCAGCTGGATCCCCTCCGTGCACCGGCCACACCCGAACAAAAACACAATATTCTTTGGTCAGGTAAGTCAAACTCTCACCTCAGTGCATCACTTAGAGGTACAGCGGCTCTTTGGGAGCTCTGGATTTCATTTGTCTTTTGTTCTCTCCACACCTCTTGACTATGTGTCTTTGCAGCGTTTGCTTGTAATTTGGACCGAATGTCGTCGGCATTGTATTATAATGTTTGTTCCAACGGGACTACAGAAAAAGAAGAAAAACTCTCCTGCTGTGCTTACAAGAAATGAAGCAACAGTATTTGCTGAGCGCACAGTCAGCTGTTTTGATCGATGCCATGTAACACCATGTAACATGTCTGCTGAGATTATAGCATCAACAGGGTTTTGCTGCATTTATATAAGTGAGCGTGTCTGTTTTTGCAGGGGGGGTTAGGGGTGTCTGCTGAAACGAAATTCTGGCCAGACACTGACAAGCAGGCAGGAAGGCAGGCACTGGGGGATCTATTTATGGATATGTGTTCTTCTCAAACGACAACAGCATTTCAATTTACCAAATACATGTAGTATATGCATAATACACTAGGTTAGTCACGATATATTGTTATGCTGTGTTATTTGCAATACCTCTGATAATACTTTAAACAGCTGAAGGTGTTCTGCAGTTGTTTTGGCCATCTGTTGAAACTGAGCCGTTTTAAACCCTCGCGTACTGTGCTGCTGTGATAAACACCCCGAGGTCAGCGTGTTATGGACACTTTGTGCCTACTTCTAATATTAAAACTTCTCGGTTATTATACGGTGAAATACTGCATTATAAATAAATACATAATACAGGGTTACAGACCGATCCACTGCAGTGACCAATACAAGTTACATCCCTGATGGGAGAGCTCTAAATCGGTATCACAGATTATATAACGACGCAGCAATCAGTGTAATTTCAGCCTCTTGTACCATCGTGTTCCCGAAACTGTTTCAGTTCAAAACTAGCCCACGTCACAGCCACGTCACAGCTGAGCCTGCTCGGGTTTCTGAGCCGACGCAGTGGAAGCAGCTGTTGAAGACAGGACTTTGGGGTGTCTTTTAGGACAGCCGCAAGGGGGAGCCATTTACCTTGTTAATTCGCATGCATGGGAAATCCCCAGGTGGAGGGGTTACAGTGCTCACCTTCATATGGATCAGTTTGATTGATTTCACTTTGCTGTGTCTTCGGTGCGTTCTTACAATTGAGCTTCAGTGTGTCATTAATTTACAGATTGCAAGAGAGGCAGACAAAGATGTTTGGAAAGATCCTTTCTCATCTGCTTGGGAACACTGACGAGGACTTTGAGGCTGCAGATGACACTTACGAGGAACTGATGGAGTTTGAGGAGGGAGAATGGGTCATTGTTAATCTCCCAGGTGAGAGACGGAGCCTGTTAGAGGTACATGGTATTTGCACTTTTGTAATTTCAAGTGTTCTTGGCTTGGTGAAGGTGCTGCTCATACTGGGATGAAAACTGATCTGTTGGAACTGTTCTTTAAACAGAGAATGGGCCGCTAACAGTTCCTGAGGCAGATCCCCTCGAGAACCTGCTGATTGAGCACCCCAGCATGTCTATTTACCAGATGAGATGCAGGATGAGCGGAGCAGAGGAGGAAGAGGAGCCAGCCTCTGATGAAGATGAAGAGGACACCTCCAGGTTACTTTCCATCCACACCTGCAGCTCATGTACACATTTGTCTTAGACCTTGAGTCTAAAATGAATCTGCTGACCAATTCACATCATTGCACATCAGTATTGTCATCCATTTCTTAAATGAGTGAGTCACCAAGTGAAGTCTAAACAGCTGATGTGGCATAAATTTGGTGACTGCCAACAAATTTCATTTATTCCAATATTTACCTAATTACTCAAACCAACAAGTAAAAAGTTGTGCTACAACAATAAAAACCGTAAAAGCCCTATATTTGAATTGAAGAATAAGAATGTACCGGTATTTACATTTTAACAATGGTACCGCTGCTCCCGGCTCATCCTCAGGGGGCATTAAGTCGGCCCGAACCTGAATTAAGATATTCACTCGTTTCAGTCAGCACTTCAGACATGCTAGTTAATTGCCCTTATCTACCCTAACTCACCTCGTTGGACCATCTGTCCAGGCCAGTGGCAGTGAGGCGGCACGTATCCTGGCGTCTGGCTGCATGGGGAATTCCTCTAGCCTGCAACATCCAGCTGCTGGCTGTCCAGAGGGCCAGGAACCAGAATGAGCGCAAGAAGCTTAGCCGCAGTGCCCTCCACAGGCAGAACCTGGCCAAGACACGATTCTCACCGGCAGAGAAACGGTACGGCCACTTCAAGCGGCCCTGCCAGCGCCTCTACAACTACTGAACAGGAAGGATGATACTGTTTGTGAGAGGGTGTTTCTCAGCTTGCCTCCACCATAGCCCAGTGAACAGCACGGTGCCTTGATTGTAAATTACTCGGGTTTTCCACCCTTGTTTCACCTCACACAGTTAATTTTGCATATCCACCAGGGTAAAGCATGAGATTCACCACTTCCTGTACAGTAAAATGGAAAATGAACCACAGCAACACAAGTTTTGATTTTGATGTTAATATAGGCAACTTGCACTGTAACCAACATGTCTGAAACCACTGAGAAGAATGAACCTTGATCTTCTGACATCATAAAGGACACAGTCAGTCCCTCAGGTTGGAGAGCAGTAGTAACACACAGTTACTTTCAGATTCAAGTCTTTGTACATTATCAAATGAGTACAGTTCAGTTGCTTGACTTGTTGAGATTGATTAGTTCTAAGTAGGGGTAGGCCTTATAGAGGCTTGGAAGTGTGTTTAAGTTTTTCTAAAGGTGTTGTTACTAGGGCTGCACGATATATTGTTTCAGCATCAACATCTTGATTTGTGCATGAGCAGCAGTTACATTGCAGAACATGTGATGTCAGTTAAGGCAAATTAACTCAAACATGTCATGCTACTACTTTTGTGCCGCTTGATACGAAAGGTTCTCATTTTCCATTACTAATCTATGAGAAAGGTCCATCTGATAACTTAGTCTGATTTAAGAGTTCTTGGATACACTGAGCTTGAGAGGTTCCCAATGTGCTCCATGTGCTCTGGCGAAGGGGTGTTCTTCAGTCTATCAAACAACCCAACGGGCCCCTCTAGTTGCCTGTGATTACCTGAAAATAAGCACAGCCTGTTTTGGTTGCTTGACAAACTGATCCAGAGCACACTGAATGTGAACTGATCGTTGTGCAAATGGTCTGTGTCAGGTGTAAAGCCACCGCAACATCACCCTTTGGTTTGTGGACTATCATTCTGTAGCCTTGATTTTGGCATGATTAATTATGGCCATTGCCATCTCTGTTTTTAGGGGCCAGATGTGACCACCACAGTGATTTCTGGAGGGGTGGCAGAGGGCTGAACCAAGTTTGGTAGGAGAGGGAGAGTGAAATTTATTTTGGTAGAATAAGCTAGACTAGTTTCCAAATGATGAAAATTCTTAATGGTAATTGTATATCTGCATGTGAACAGTGAACTGCTTGTATCTGGTGAAATTACTTGAATTTTTTTCAAATTGCAATATACAGTATATCACAGACAAAGCTTCTATTCCAATATCGTGCAGCCCTAGTTGTTACTGTTACAGTGTGTGACACTGAATCAAATATGAAAAATTCAAACCTGTAGAATACTTGGCTGTACGTTGTGGTGCAGTTGGGTTACGGCACATTTGGATTGGTTATTCCTTGGTTGTATTCAGTACGTTTTATATTATGTGCCTTAGCTTTAGGTGTTCTTATGACAAGTGAATTAAAAAGTCCATACCACAGTGACCAGTACAGTATTCAGATGAGATATTTCCCAGTTTTGCAAGGTAAATGTTCCTTTCGTTTCTAAACAAGTCTTAAGGAATAGCTACAACATTGCAGTTCATGTTTTGTATTGAGTCTACCATTTTGTACTTTTCAGCAGGTACTCACTCTTTCACAACACACACATTGTTCATTCTCAGTCACGAGTGTAAATACAGTTGAATACTATGTTTTCTATTTGCGTGTATTTATAAAATGTACAAAAAAAATACAAATAAATCTTGTTTTCTTAAGGTGGGGGCTGTTTGTGTTTTAATATGGCCTTGCATACAGTAATTATACATTAGAAATAAATGTGTAAGATGCTGGGGTGATGACAGAAAACCTCTCATTTGAGAAGGTCACGTCTCTTTCTCATGAACCTCTTCACTTGCTGCGGGTCGACCGCATTGGCCCAGTGGCCACCCTCCTTGAAGTGTGATCCGATAATCATCCCATTTGCATCAAGGTAGCGTTCAATGTTGTCATGGGTCACTCCAGAACCTATGAGCACTGGGATTCTCACAGACTGGGAAACCTCTGCAAAAGCAAAGAAACAGCAGAAATGTATTTAACACAGGTTTAAAAGAAACACACTGTTCACTTTTGTTTTTGTTGGGCTAATGTTAATGAAAATCTGTTACAAAGGTGATGGTGTGTGTTGGTGTATGTGTGTGCTTGGGGGGGGGCTACACTAAGAGAGGCTATGATACACATAGTGAACTTTGGACACAGCAGAGCTTGACCTTCCCACTGGCATGTGAGCTCCAGTATCATCCTGTCTGATCAGTGTCTGCATGTTTGTGTTAATGGGAGACAGAGCGCACGTGTGGGGTAAAGAAGCATGTGTGTGTTTGTTCTTGTGTGTGATAGCACACTAGCATGCATGAATCCAAGGCGGTGTGTCTGTTCAGCTCAAAGTGTTTACAGTCCAGAATGTCGTGTTGGAGACTCTGCTTAAAATAGAAACCTCGGGAGAGAGACACGGTGCAGACTTTAGACCCACTGACCCTCAGCAGACACAATCCTGGGTGTGTTTCCTCACAGCCTCTGATTAAGTCACTGATGAAAGAAAATTCTTGTAGACTAATATAAAAACACTACATTACAATTAAAACTTCTGCTTTCAGTGTTTTATTTAACTGAAAGTACAGACCATCAAAGGTGAAAGTGCGCAGGTGATTGCAGTCGCTTGCTGTAACTGATATGTAACACCAAGTTTGGCATGGGCCAAACTGCAGGACAACAAAAGAAAAACAAAATTAGGATGAATGAACCTAAAATTATGATCATAGCTTCTGGCTTTAAGCAGAATTTCACATAAAGTTCTAAAATTCTATAATGTTCTGTTTTGTTGTTTTGTTTACTTACTTACATGCACTGTTTTCATCCACAGAGGCATAAAAAAGCTGGAAATGCAACTTTTGGCATATCAGCTGACAACGGTTACATGCGATGATATGCGATATATTATAGTAAAACTTAAGTCTAGTCGGTAACCTGTCTATCTGCTGTTTAGTGCTGGGAGGATAGCATACAACTATTTCATCAGAACTATTTCACTGAAATAGAAGTGAAGTTGTGGGCTGTAAAACCAAAACAGTGAGCTGAAAGGCTCCATAGGGGTGAGGGGGGATGCAAAATCAGGTGATAACAATCTGTGAGGTGGTTACCGTGGGCGAAAACGTTCTCATTACACTGTCAATAGGCCTTTCACTGTTCTGAATTGTCATAGTAGGAAAAGCACAGTGATTAACAAAAACATGAAGCTTTGTTCTATTTGCAATGTGACAGTGAGCCAGAATGAGCCCCGAAACTGGAGAAGTTAGATGGAATTCGGTTGTGTTATCATGTACACCTGTGGTTGTCTTGTCTGTAAGGTGCAGCCACTGCAGAGGAAGTGACATACTGCACTCAGCACAAGTAAAGTCCATTTAAACTGTACTTTGTTATGGCATTTGGGTAAAAGTAGGTACTCCCACAACTGCCACTCTTACTGTGTGTGCTCGCACGTGTGTATCATAAAATAATGCCTGAGAATGACTGTCCAGTACAGTCCCCTGGAAACGAGCCAATCCCTTCAACTGCAGAGGGGATATGGAGTGAGTAAAGTGCACACTGCTCAGTGTTCATCAACTTGATCATTTTGTTGATCAACTTGTACTTGATCATTATCAGTGAGTCAACAATTCTTTGATTGGGTGGTGAGGCTTCTTCCTTTTACAAACTGAAAAACAAACCCTTCCCACCCAGTGGAGTACAGCATTCACATTACTTAATGTAACACTTTACTGTATATGGTGTGAGTGAGAGTGAGTGTGCATATGCAGCACTCCTAAACTGAGCCACAGACCTACAGGCAGGCTTCATATGGGTGCCATATTGGGTGACTGTTGATCGCTGGTCTCACTGTGCACTGTCCTGACCTACTGGGGACACTGAACACTGTGCCATAAAATCCCTAAATGTATCACCACAGGTGAGAGTGCCCTCTGGTGGAGAGACAAGTTAGTCATTTAAATTTAACTACCGGTACATAGAAAAAAGCAGTGGTACTCCTCCATTTATTCCATTATTGATTGAAAACTTTGGGGTTTTTAAAATGCTACAGGTGAATAGATCAATGGTGAATCAATCAATCAATCAATGTGCATGATGCGTGAAGTGTTTGCGGCAGGACCTCTGAGCTCCTGCGGATCAGCCTGCACTCCGGTGGCTGCTCCTGTGATGATGACTCCATCAGAGAGGAAGAACTCTGCGGCACGCGCTGTTTCTTCAATGCTCATGTCTGCTGTCAGGGCATGGGAGCTGAGGAAGACAAGCATGCAACCAGTAGGGGATAAAACGGAGACTAGCCCTGGACTGAAACTGGCTGAGACCAGGGTTAATAGAATTCAAACTGAAATTAACATTAGAATTCACCTAAAAGTGGGACCAAGAACAGCATAGTGCCTACATCTTGATTTACAACAAACTTTTTAAGTACTTTATTGAAAAAACAAAGTGGGAGCGAGCTTATTGCACTAGAAAATACTGGAGTGGGCCTTAATCACCGAGACCAAAAACACTCTGAGAGCCTGCTTTTTCACCAAAAGGAGAAACAGGCTATTTAACAAGCATCTCTCTCTAACGTACGGTGATGTGCAGGAATAACTCTTCATTCCAGCTCTCAAGTGATCATATGATTAGTCACAGTATGCACATGTAAGGATTTAACTTACATTTAACTTACATCGGCCACATTGTTGATTCCTCTGTGGAAAAAGTCACTTGATAAAAAAATTTAATTCATCCTGTATGAATTAATTTTTTTTATTAGGTGAATTTAATTAGTATGAAATCCTTAATATTAATTAAATTATAATTCATTTCCTTTGGCAACTGACATGTGAGGTGCTGAGAAGAGGGAAGTAAAATATTAAGAAGTTGACTGTGGAAACACAACCGAGTGGAAGCAGAAATAAAATTCAGCTGCATATGAGAGAAAACACACTGCGTAATAAGGGGAATTCACTACCACACTGACAAGTCTAGAAAGTGACAATGCACAGAAAGTGACTGAAAACAAAATGAACGCCAGCTTTATTGTTCTTATTTGCAACGCTCCCAACGTCCCTGTAGGCGTAAATGGTCAGGTGACCCAGTACTGTACAAATGGTCATCTCACCTGTGCTTCTTTTTGATGTCGGTGAAGATCTGCACATGCTCAGCTCCAATCTGTTTGCGGTATCTCAGTAAGTCCCCAGCACAGGCATTCAGGAGGCCCTCATCAGCCACGTGAGAAAAGACAAAACCCTCAGCTCTGATGAAATCCAGATCTGTGACCATACAGTAAAACTGAGCCACTAACGGTAGCCTCTGCGCCAAACATGGGTATGTAAAACATTATGGATAAGCCTGATACATACACCTTTGTTCACAGATTAAGCAGCTTCTTGTTTAAGACTTAACACCTGGCAGCTCACTGATAAACATACATAACATTAGAAAGGATGACCAGACAGTGAAATCAGGTATCCATTGACATGTCGGCCATGACAACACATGATTGCAGACTTCTGTTCTGTCCTTGTTTCCTCATATACATTAGAGCAACAATGTAACTGATGTGAGAACTCAACCTGAAGCCAGTGCTACAGCCAGTGCCTGCTGGTTAGCAGAAGACAGGATTTGCACTCCTAGCGGCAGGGATGGACAGATGCTTCTCACAGCACTGCATACCGCAGTCATACAGGCGACCACCTCAGGGCCCACGGAGAAGGAATAAGGGATATCGTGCATGTTTTCAATGATCACACCATCCTGAGAGAGGACATTACAAGTTGTGGTTACTGACTCTTTTGTTTTTTTTTGTTTTTTGGAGAGACTACTAATCTGTAAGGACTTTACAGAATGTGAAGTAACTTACAATCCCTGCATCACGGTAGATAGCTGCCTCCCTGCATGCTTCCTCAGTGATTTGGGACATTTTCATACAACCCAAGGGGGTGCCTGAGAGAGACAGAGAACTTGGTTACGTACAGCGCGATATCACAAGTTATTACTCCAAGATTTGCAGTGTAGTACGGCCTACTTTCCAATCAGCTTCATAAAACAGAATGCACTGCAGTAAATTACTTACCAACTATAACTGCACACATCTACAAAACTAATAAAATAATCAAATATTCAACATATAAGTGTATAACATTCACCTGGGCAATTTGTATTGAGTGTTTTTACTTTTGATATTTTAACTAGGCTAAAAAATGTTTTAAAATACTACACTTTTACTTTTTCTATATACAAGATTTTCAATGCAGGACAGCTGTAATGGAGTATTTCTATTGTATGGAGTTTTACTTACGTTAAGCTTTACATTTGAACACTGGAGGACAAAGGTCAATGCAGTCAGTTTACCTGGTAAGGCTTTGACATGAATCATTCCAATAACCACGGATTTTAGGCGCCCGAAAAGGTCCAAAAACTTCATGTTCCAGTTTCTATAGCGAAACCACGTACAGGAAAGTATCTTGTTTTTTTTATCTCTCCAAGCATCGGGGTCACGTGACTGGCCAAAGGTCAATTTTGTTTAATCGAACCAAATCTGAAACGGTGATCTTGAAAGTCGTTATTAAGCTGGTAGTTTAATAAACACATAGTTAACAGTGCAGCGAGTTTGCTTATGAGAAAGGATCGCGGGGTTGTAGTCAGGAGTGGGTTTTGGCAGCTATGCGGGAAATGCGCGCAACGCCGGCCGAAGCATCCGCAGGCTAACTCACTTCATTTTTTTGCTAAATAATGGACGCGCCCGAGGTGACAGTGAGTGATAACAATATATAGAGTTGGTAGACCGAAAAGATTCGATTACTTCCCAATACTTGTGTCGCGATAGGTTTTATTTTAGGCTTAATCTGAGAGGACTAGGGCTTTGTTTACATCTGACAGACTAGCCACGCGGTGCCTGAGCACTTCCTCTTCGGAAGCGCCGCCCCTGCAGCTGTCACCGACAGCCGTCACGCCTCCCGTTTATAAACTTATTTTTTCCATTTCTTTAGCACAATATATACCGATTATATTAGACACGTGTGCTCTACACAAGCTTCAGATGTGAAACGATGGTGAATGGAGTTAAAATTAGTCAATAAAGAGGCGGTGAAACTTGGGATTTAGCGCCAAGTTAAATCTGCTCCTCCCTGACGTTGATGCTTCAAGTCATCTGTTTCCTACAAGGCGCCAGCTCAGAGGAACCAACCCGGCCTGGAAACACGCAGACACACAGAGCACCTCCGAGTGTGATCAACAGGCGCTTACATAGCTCCACAATATTCATTTATTCTTTTTAGACGTGGATAAGAGTGAACTTCAAGGCCATAATCTTGAGGTGAGTGGATGAAGCGAAACGTAAATCACTGCATCGAGTATCTTAACTTAAGCTAGCAGCAGCTGCAACTTTTGAAGCTAAGTTAAATGCTGCCTAAACCGGAACAAGTTGGATAACTAATAATGATTCAAAGTTTTTTTTTTTAGAAATGCTCAAAATTAAATGTTGACTGTGTTAGATGACTGCTTGGTACTGTTGCTCGTACTCTTAAAAGGTGAATTAAGAAAATAGGCGTCCTGGGACTGCTTGTCGTTCGGCCATTATGTGGCAAGCCAGCTGTCCAAAGTTAGCGAGGAAAAATAGGCAGATTCCCTTAAAAATACTTAAAACAACAACGGTAACCAGCTAATATAGTATCTGGTGTTTGTCGCCGACTAACTACATGAATGTGCTTGCATTATTTGGTACTTCTGGACGACTTTTAACATTGCGTACCGTTTCCATTTCACCGCGCCAGACTGAGTTGGGCTTTGTCAGAAGGAGGGAGTTTAGAGTGGGGGTTGGGAGTGTATGAATGTGTTTTCTTAACCCCCAAAATAAAGCTTTAAAACACTTCTCATTCACAGGTTTACTCCGAAACTGACACACATCCCTCTGAGTATAATGCGGGAAAACCGGTGAGTTTTATTTATTTCATCCAGGGCACTTTTAAGCTCGTCAATCAAAGTGTGTGACGACAGAAAGAAAAGTTGAGTTGATGGAGCTTTAGCCATCCGGGTAGTTAGCTTGCTGCTATAGCACTTTATTTTGACCGTATTAACATTTTTATGCAAGTATGTTAAAATGGTTTGTGTTGACTCTGGAGGCTTCGAACCACGTTTTTGTTGGATGTTGTTACAGGGAAGAGGCACAAACGAGGTCTGTTGCTCCCGAGGCGCCCAAGGAAACTACAGTACGATCGAGAAAGAGGAAGGCAGATGTTGCCATTGTAAGTGGTCTGAAAGGTTTGCAGACTAGCCTGCAACATTAGTTAGGCTGCAGATGTAGTTAAACAATGCTAATGGAATAATCAAAACTGATGTCATAGTCTTTTCATTATTGCTGGCAGTTAACAGTGTGATGTGCCTCACTTAAGTATTACTTGATGAACGCAGATGATATTGACTGTTGTTGACTTCATTAATGCTGTTTTTATTCCTGTAAAGCAAAACAAGCCAGGGCAAGATTCGGTTTCTAGCTCTCGCAAACTCACATCAACAATGGAAATTCAAATGTCGGAACCAACTGTGTGCTGTTTGTGAACTGATTCGTCTACAAAATAACCATTTGCTTTCTTTGATATTCAGTACCTACAAGATCTGGATGACGAAGAGGTAGCAGAGATGACGAAGAAGAAGCAACGTGAATGTGAGGTAGGCTTGATCTCACTTGGTGTTAAAATATGTGTCTAAACCGAGTCTAAACCCGCACCCTCCCTGGCTCTGTTCAAACCTGGTGGTCCTGAGTCAAGTGGACAGTTCGAAGCTTTTGGGATGCATTCAAGATCCAATCACAAACCACATTCGGTTGTGGTTTGGGGCACATATAACAACACCCTTTTAGCAGTGGATGTGTATGTGTCCTGGGCCCTGACATTTGTAAAGATGAACAAAGCATCTGCACTTTCCCCCTGCAGTACAAAATCCAAAATATCCCAGATACTAACACTCCCAGCTCATGTTCATTACTGTGCAGTAGTGATCAGGTGATGGAGCTGAATGACCGAGTTCCTGTCCATACAAATGTCTGACCCAATCGCAAGCTGCGCTCAGATGTTAATCATTACATTTCACACCCACTCCTTTTTATAGCATCAAATAACTAATTAAAACCAAACTCATCAGAAGAGTGAGCAGTTGAACATACATCAGCTTGACAAGAACCACCTAAAGTGACAGAAACCATCTCTGGGAAAAATTTAATTGACATGTACCTTGAGTTTTTAGTTTGTTTTATGTCCACTTTGCTAACATGGTGGGTGAGGGGTTTATGAGCTGTACTGAATCCAGCCACCAGGGGGACATCAAGATGCTATGTCTTCACTTTGTCTCATATCGTTCATCTTAATATACAGTCAGTGGTTGTGGGCCTACAGAGCTGACATCTCCGCGAGGCAAAAACAGACATAATAGATTACACACTGACTAATTTTCAGGTTCTCTTACCAGACAAGGTAACCATAATATCCACTGACCCCCTTAAAAAAATTCTAAATTTTGAAAGTTCTTGAGCAAAAAAGAAACTCAATAAACTTTGCAATAAAGCAATGATAAAATATTAAGTTAATTAAGTTGTTTCTTGTCTTAGGAACGTCTTAACCTGCCAACATTGAGCACCTGTTTGAACACACGGTTTCAACTGATTTAACCATTTACACTAAGTGAATCCAAGAAGACATTTTATTGACTTAAATGTGTTACAAATACAGTAAACCGTAACCAATGCCTATGGGGAACTTCCCAGTCTCCCCTTCACAAAACACTAGGTTTTGTGAGTTGTTGAGTGAGGAGAAACGTTACAACTTTCCTGAAATACTTTCTACAAAAAATTACTAATTTGTGCCTTTCTATAAATTTGACAAATGTTACACATTAAGTTGTTTGTTTCTTTGTGTTTTGAAACATAGTGTTGATTTGCAGCAGTGGTGTAGATGTTTAATTGCATATAAAACATGGAAGTGACATCTGATCACAAGTGGTCACTCGAGGTGCATGTGATGACACATGTTAATGCTTGGTGTGAACTGACAGACTTGGAGCTGTCCACTAGCTATCGGATCACTCAGGGTCAATATTAAATCCAGGTCTGAACAGGCCCTTGTTTCTGTTATTCTGTGTCTGTGGCCCAGTCACTGAGTCACCTGACTCACCACCTCTCTCTCTTTATTCTCCCTCTTTCCTTTGTAGCTGAGCTGGAGTCCTGATCCTACTTGCACAAGTCCACACAGGTGGATACCCACACCTGATCAAGAAGAGGACCAACCTGTTGCCCTGATAAATGCAGGCTTCCCACACTATAACTTTAACAACATATTTACAACCCCTGTGCGTTGTGCCCCTCTTCCCACATTGTGGTAAGTAGAGTTGTTTGTGTGGTTGATTATCTCAGATTAGGCTCTCTATCCTGCAGATGTCTATGCTCTGTCAAAGCACACACTGGTGGGTTTCAAATTAAAGACATACAAGTTAAAGCAAGGCAACAAGGCCTAGATTTAACTTACACATCATCTTTTAAAGTGTTGATTCTGCAGTTTTTCTCCTTCCCCTTTAATCACTACCTTCTAAACTAGAGCTAAAATAGAGCCCTGTGAAGCCCCCATAGGAACTAGAAGGAAGTGTTCGTTCAGCATTTTTGGTTTATCGTCTGGTTTCTGTATGTCTTCAAGGAAGATTGTAGTTTAAATACAATCGTTACAGCTTTGTTTGTGTTGCACAGCAAGGGGGCACTTGAGTTACCATAGTGTTTCTGTTTTGTTACCAGCTGGGCCAGTAAGGATGTGGTGTGGAACAACATGTTGGAGAAGGATAAGACATACACCAGGGACATCCACATGATGGAGAACCATCCTCATCTGCAGCCCAAGATGAGGGCAATTCTCCTGGACTGGCTCATGGAGGTCTGTAGTATGAGGCAGGGCTCAGAAATAAAATGCCACCTTGGGATAGTAAATCTAGTGACTCACTTGTCCTATTGTTTAAATGGTAATAAAGAATTTAACACTGTTGTTTTTCCTCTGGAGCTGATGATGGAAGTAGTTAAGGAGTGAGCAGTCTTTCTTCCTTCTCATCTCTGTTGCACATGCTCAGTAACGGTTAGGCACTTGTGAGAAGGTGGCAGCTGTTGAAGACGTTAAGGAGTTGAAGTGCAAGCTAACATCTCAATTATCCTTGAAAACAGGAATTTAGCTGGGTAGTGTTAGAGGATGTGGGGTGAAACTCCAACTAGATATTTTACAATTTGCACTCAATAGAATCAGAATCAGAAAGCCTTTATTGCCATTGTAAGTGAAGAGGTTTCACATTACTAGGAATTTGTCTTGGTGATTGGTGCATACATAGAACGTAACAAGTAACGTATAATAGAAGAATAAAATAAAAATAAAACAAGGTAACACAAAATAAAATAAGATAAGTAAAATAGGTCGAAGAGTAGGTAGAATTTAGTTGACCAAAATTTTCTTGGGTTGACTACAGCTTTACTAGCTTACTAAGAATTTGTACCATAGTTCTACATTGAAAGATGTTTCTGATAGAGCAAATTTACTATTGAGCCCCATAAATTAGCATGAGTGAATTTTATATCCTAAATTACACACACACACTTAGATAATGGCTTTACTAGCTAGCAGTTTGGGGTAAAAAACGAAGTGCTTTGAATCAAAGCTCAGTGGGGTCTTCAGAAAGGCATGAAGTCAAATGTAAATTCTGTTATGTTGTTCTCCAGTTTAATAATAGTATGAGCCCTATGCTGCACCACCTTAAGAACTTGGCTGCCATGTTTGAGGATGGCTGGCAGTCAAAGATCACGCAGGTGCAAACTGTGATGCACGCCAGAGAAAAAGGATAGACTAAAAGGAAAGCTGGCCAGCGCAGAAAAGCTAGTGGTGACCACCAACGCAAATGAAAAACTACTACTTGACACTTCATCGGTGCTGACTGGGAGATGCAGTTCAGTGTGCTGCTCACCCACAGCCACTTTGTGTGGCAAACATCCGACAACCTTGACAAGAAGCTGTTGCGCTGCTCCAAAACTCATTGGCTCAGTGTAGCATATTTCACTTCATTTGTGTTTTTTGTTGCCAGTTAATGAGTTCCATGCTTTCAAAAGCTAAGTTAGCCAAAATTGACATCCCTTTGACTGTCCAGCACTTCCCACAAGTCCTGTCTTGTCAGCGCCAACAGACTGATGACTGTCATTCACACATTGAAGGTGAACCAGCAGCACCACCTGGTTTAACCTTACAGCTGAACTGAACCAATTTGACTTAAAATCCACAATTTGAACCAAGAAATAAACACAATATAAGTTAGTTAAAAAAAAAAAACAACAACAGCAAAACATGAAAGCCTAGTTTAAAGCAGTTGGTGATATTTATAAGACAAGGTACCTAATTCAACACCCTACCCTACCCCTCAACACCCTTCAATCTTTGCTCTAGATTGCATCGTGAGATGCAGTGTGGAAGTTTACCGAAAAACCAGTCTCATTCTCTGCCATTTTCTTTTTTTAAAATAAAATGTTATTAAATTAGGAATGACACTAATCAAAAAAGATACAGATGGTTCTGTTCCAGTTAATAACAACAGAGGTTTTCCACAAGACAAATGCATGTTGTTCCATAATTATTGTTAGCCTCCTGACATCATTTAATGTCCATATTTTCCTCACATAAGCAAACCTACTACTGGTGGTTTGGTCATGGAAAGCTACGTCAGTGCAGTTACTTTGGTTAACTTCAATTTTTGTTTCTTGTTTTAGGTGAGTGAAGTGTACAAACTGCACAGGGAGACATACCACCTCGCTCAGGACTACTTTGATCGCTTCATGGCCACCCAGAGGAATGTGTTCAAATCAACGCTGCAGCTCATAGGCATCACCTGTCTCTTCATCGCTGCTAAAGTAGAGGTATGAAGGGTTGGACTGTACGGGGTGAAAATCCCTCAAGTTTTAAGGAGGCTGTAGTTCTTTTTAGTTGTGTAACCCCTGACCTCTACAGCATTTTCTAATAAGTTTGCTGGTGTGATTCGTTATTAAATTGCTTTCTGTGATGTTGCATCTCCCAGGAGATGTATCCTCCCAAGGTCCACCAGTTTGCCTACGTTACAGACGAAGCCTGCACTGAAGATGAAATTCTCAGTATGGAAATCATTATCATGAAGGTAAAACGCACAGACACGACTCCACTAATATGTACTCTTGTAAAATCTATCGATTGAATTTTTTTGACAGTGTAGATGGTGGTGGACAGCATGGATTCTTTTCTTTTTCTCTTATCACATGATCTTAGAGCATGTCTGTCCATAACTGTGGAACTGTGGAACATGTTGAATTTATCTCTTTTCTCTTTTTGTACCACAGGAGCTCAAATGGAGTCTCAGCCCACAGACTCCCATCTCCTGGCTCAATGTTTACATGCAGGTGGCGTACCTGAAAGAGATGGACGAGCTGCTCATCCCCAGATATCCCCAGGCTACATTCACACAGATCGCAGAGGTATGTTGTGAGGTTTTTTTCAGTCTTCCTGACTAGAAAAATGATTTTTCAGTTAGGTACTTCATTAATAAACAACAACAGTTTGTTTAGGGAATCTACTTTTGTTTTTCACCAACACTAGTGCTCTTTTTCCATATCCCATTCAGTGAGTGATTTTAGCAATTTAAGTTTCATTGTCTCTTGTCATATTTCATTGTTCTCTGTACTTTATTATTACTTTAGTTCTAACATCAGCTGTGTTGTACAAAAGTGAATGCAGCACATGCACTGCAGTTTAAATGTTTTCCATTAAATCAGAATCAAGTTTTGATTTATTGATTTAAAAAATAAAAATAACAGGGTTATATTTATATGTAAAAATGTAGTTCTAGTTTCTATAAATTGCAAAGTAAAGCTGCATCAGAAAACAGTATCCCAGACCTGCCTGTCTATACACGTTTTTCATGGCAGGAACACATTTTGACATGGAAGTACTGGTACAATTTGTTACTCTTAACTAAAAAAACAAAAGCTGGGAAAGTGAGCCAAAAAAGAAGAGTTCGACCAATCATGGAATGAGATTAATTTCTCTGTCATCATCCATATATCAAGTGGGGATAATCAAATGCGTGCTGTCAAGAGACTGCAACATTGATTTTATCCCTCTTGTTACACCTCCTCTCTCCAGCCTTCTGGTTCCTCAAATGACAACACTTGTCTTTGTACTGTATTCACAACGATGAAGGCAAACCTGCCGCTGTAATGAAAGGAGTGGAAATAGCATTTTATAGAGAGTTTTGGCCATGCCTCCACCCTTCAAAGCTGCTGTGCAACCACTTGTGCAAAAGCACATGGACATAATTGCAGTACTATACTGCTATCATAGTATTGATAGTATTGTATACTGTACATCTAGCTAGGCTAGTTAGATTAACCAGTGAGGCTCCCAAACTAATTATTGAAAAGAGTCTGTACCGAGGTTACAGCTGCACAATAAATACAACAGTGATGAGACAGTGCAGCATCATGTAATGCAGAGAGAGTCGAGTTACTGTGCTGCAGGGACTTTGAAGCAGTCACTTCTGCACCATTAACAACAGAAGAAGCAACAAGCCTGAAATAAAATTTCAAAATAAAGGGATGACTTAATACTCTGCCTTACTTATGACAGTGAAAAAGATTTTTTGAATGTGTTCATGAAGTTCTTATGTCTGGTTTGCCAGCTTTTTTTTTTTTTTTAAGGACAAAGTTGAGCTTGAAGGTAAGGTGCAGCCTCACCTTTATGAGAGCTTAATTCAGAGAAAGTCAGCATTTGATCCTAATGTCAATACTTCTAATGTCTAATGACACTAATAAGGGAACCATCTAATGGTTTATGTACTGCGACAGTCCAACAGAGAGCAGCGTAGGAAGGGAACAAGCTCGCCATATACTGAGAAGTTGCTTTGTTCAACGTCTCCCACAACCTGTGTTAAGCAGTGTTACTAGTGTCTGAGTGTAAGTCATGCTTTTTTGGTGAGAGCCTCCTGTGCATTGTTTGTATTGAGCTGTGTTTTTACAGCTACTTCCCCCTGTTCTTTCTAGTTGTTGGACCTGTGTATGCTAGATGTGCGATGCCTTGAGTTTTCCAATGGCATCCTTGCTGCTTCAGCCCTGTTCCACTTCTCATCCCTGGAGCTGGTGGAAAATGTGTCAGGTAAAACTAAAGCTGCCTTAACGTGGAGAGTTACTCTTTTTGAGCTAAAGTTACATACTGCTGGTGTTACCCTGCCTGTGTGCCTCTGACTTATGACCTTGTTGATCCTCCTCTCCATGCAGCTCTGAAGAGGGTGGAGGTAGAAGAGTGTGTGAGGTGGATGGTACCATTTGCAATGGCACTGCGGGAGGTTGGTGGGTCACCAATGAAATCATTCACAGGAATCCCTGCAGATGACATGCACAACATTCAGACCCATGCCTCCTACATGACATGGCTGGTGAGTCCAAGTACTCAAATGAGATGTTTTTTTTTTTTCTCTGTGTGATTGGGTTTAAAACAGACAGAAAAGAAAGGGACCCGATTCTATCAGCTGCCCCTGAAAACAACCGTCTAAAATTTGCAGCGATCTAACTTGGAAAGTGAGCTTAAAAACGCATGGAGACATTTAAGCCAGCTGAGGAGTATATCGTTTTCATGTTTCAGACTCAGAAAGCACAGAGAAACCCACCGTCTTTCCGCTACCGTCTAATGACACCATAGTTAATCTGTATTTCTGCCGTGTACAGGACAAGGCCTACTCATACCGGGACGTGGAGTTGGAACGTCATGGCAACTGCCCTGTCCCTTCAGGTGTCCTGACTCCACCCCTGAGCAGTGAGAAAACGGAAGAGTTGGTCCGAGTGGATGCAGCAGTGCTGAAAATCAGACCAAGAATGCGTACTCCATCCCCACAACGGCCTCTTCCGAAGTAGTGGAACAGACACTGAAACTGACACGATGACATCCTAATCTTTTTTTTTTTTTTTTAATTTTTTTCCTTGACATTGTAGCTGCAAGTGGAAGAAAAGCTGAAAGCGCTGAAGTGTTGAACAGTGACTCTGCAGTAGCAGTACACATATATATTATTGGATTTGGACAGTGGGGGATACGTTGGAAATGGTGTTTTCTTCTTTTGATGTCATGATGAGTTCTTGGAACCAGATGCTTTATCTGCATTGGGTGCACGCACTGACGGCTAAGGATAGGGATACACTGACACACAGTGAGCAGATACTTTGGATGGTCCTTGTCCCAACCCCCCATTTTGGATGAAAACCCAAAGGACTGTTTGGGACAGCTCAAGGAGATTTTTGTGCAGCATTGCACCCAAATGCGTGCATTAAGTACCAACCACATCTACATTTAGTGGTTGCTTTTTTTTTTTATTTTGTATGCAGAGGCCAAATTGAATAGACATTTTATGGAGTCTCTACTTAATTTTGTGCGCGTATGTGTGTGGGGTGATTGCTGTTTTTAATCAGTGGCCTCATTTGCCCAAAAACTATTCCTAGAGTCACGTTTGGCTCTAAGTGCTGCTATAAAAGTGGGCTTTGCATGATAGAGGGGACGAGTGCATGTGTGTGTATATGAAGTAGTGAGTTACTCTTGTTTTTTTTTTTTTTGGTTCCACCTTCGCCATTTTATCAGACAAAACATGGCCATGTTTTGCTTAGGGACCAGTAGCTTGGCTACTTAAATGGACAAGTGAACCAGCCAGGCTTCAGAAGCTAAGATGTTGATTGTATTTAACGTTTATTTTAATCCCAACAAGCGGTTTGTTTTTTGGTTTTTTTTTTCACCACCAAAATGTAAAATTTCTATTTGACTTTTTAAAATAAAATGCTGCTACATGTTTTCCATTAAACATGGGTCCACTGGTTGTGGTTGTGTTATGAGTTTGCAGCAATGATCCTGTTTGAAATTGCAGCACGCAAAACTGTTCTGACAGTTGTTTTCATAAAATCTCATTAGTGTTAATATGTCTTCTCCTGGTGGAACTCAGATTTACACTGGCTTTATTCCACTAGATGTCAGTGTGATGCTTTCTGTTTGAATGCATGCTATCCTCACTGAGGAAAAGAAACATGCAAATAAGCTGAAGTAAGTGAGTAGATCAGTTATTTGAAACAGTTAAAACAGCTAAGACTGAATGCAGTAAATGCATGCACTGTGTATTTTAAGGACAGGACAGAGCTGTCAAGTCATTCTGTCAAAACTAGTCCAGGTAAAATCAGTATGAATAGAACCATTCAAAATTAAACCTTAAGTGCATCAACATTTTATGAATGGCATAAATTCTGCTCCTTGAATTGAAATGCGTTCCCATCCGGAAACTTTGTGTTAAGATTTGGTTTCAGCTCAATCAAGGAACTGCAGAGACAGCGGCTAAACATTTTTATTTATTTTATTTTTTTAATTGTTTAAATGTGTGATAGTACGATGGGTGTGTAATCAGGAAAAGCTTCACACAATCTCCTTGAACATGAGCTAGAAGAAGGGCAGCCCCGTGATAGATGGAGCTTGATTACATGTGTAGGACTAACATTTAAATTTATATGTGGCTGCATAAAGCCTGCAAGTCACAACAACTTTTTGCTGCTTGGAGCAAATTTTTAGGAAGCCAATTGTAACAGAAGTGCAACTAACTTCTCAAGTGTTCATTTTCATGTCTTTTCATGTCTTAAAGAGCATGTAAACATCTGTATGTACAGGAAGGAATACCATGAAGCTGTAGAAATACTGAATATGAACCCTGTGAGGTTCAGTGGTGATCTAGAGGAGTATAACTACAAAAAAAGACAAGACTAACAGACAACACAACAGATAACATTTCCAAAAACAAAACAAAAGGCGAACCTGAGTTCTGTACCACGAAGCAGGATTCATGATTAGCCAGGTTAGCCTCAGGTTTAATCCTGCATTTTCATGGTTACAGCAAAGGTTCACTTCTTAGCGAGGCACATTGCCATGGTAACTTATGCTACACACCTTACCAACTCCGGCTCCAAATCTAAACTCTTGAAAGCAATACCTACAGTCAATTCTCTGGAAAAAAAAAAGGCATTAACATTTATAGATGATTCTGAAGCTCGGTGTACAGGTCATGAGGAGAAAAGAAGACCTTTTGCCTTGGTATACCAATATAATCCTATGACAGAGACTGACTGAAGCACTTAGGCCTTGTACTTGTTTGCCTCCGCACTGCACAGCCATGGCCAGAATTATTATGTTTTTGTTTTTGTCTGTCTGTCTCTTTCTTCTGAATATCTCAGGAATGCATGTAGGAAATTTCTTCAAATTCGGCACATATATCTACTTGAGGGCGGCACGGTGGTGCAGTGGTTAGCACTGTCGCCTCATAGCAAGAGGGTTCCAGGTTCGAATCCTGGTCTGGGCCCTTCTATGTGGAGTTTGCATGTTCTCCCTGTGCCTGCGTGGGTTTTCTCCGGGTTCTCCGGCTTCCTCCCACAATACCAAAAACATGCACATTAGGTTAATTGGCTACTCTAAATTGCCCCTAGGTGTGAGTGTGTGGTTGTTTGTTTTTGTGTGTTGGCCCTGTGGTCAGCTGGGATAGGCTCCAGCTCCCCCGCGACCCTGACGGATAAGCGGTATAGAAAATGCATGGATGTTTCTGAGTTCATTTGACACTGCCAGGGTTGGAGCTGAAAGAAGAATATACCATTGGAATACATGTAAGCAAGTGGAGCCAGATAACAGAAAGATATCCTGGGTATGCTGAACTTACTTTATAGTACAGGGACTTTGTAGTTCAGGAGCCTGATCCAGAAAGCTCTTTTAACAACCTTTGAACCTACTGCTGAAACAGGAAATTATTGTCATTATTTCTGAGAAACCCTCCTATATCTTTGTAATAAACAACCAAACAAACAAATGAAAAAAAAAAAAATTCTATAAAACTTACTATAACATTACTAAGAATTTTCTAAAAAACTAAACAAAACCAAGAAACATTAATTTAGATAATCCATAGTATGCAATCCTGTTATCTCCTATCATATATGTGCATGCATCACTTAATCCAGGCGTCAGTATTTCTGCCATACTGTCAGTAGAAGATCATGTTAACCACTAGATGACCTTACCAGTCTCCTTAACAGGCAGAATTGCATCCCAGAAATCAATAACATTTTCTACAGGACTCCCACTGAACCCAGTCCACCTCCAAACTCCATCACATCCAGCTTTTATTGCAAGAAGAAGAATAAAGTTGACAACTTCACAAAAGCACAAATCCCAACTTTCCCATACCCAAAATCTACAACTAACCAACTGGAAGGAATTCTCAGTCTCAGATCTACCCACGTCGGGGCTGACCGTTAACCCCGGAATGCTCCAGAAATCCCTCAGTTGTGACAGCTTGGTGGTCAGACCATAAATCTTTTGACTCCAACTTTTCATCCTGCAGACTCACAAAAGTCAAATTTCCAAGGGAGGAGGAGAAGAAAACATGCTTGGTGCCTTATGCTGTTATACAACATGATGTTTTCCTGTCTCACCTTTCTGCTTCACATGTTGATCTACAGTATGTTTCCAACCTGCTCTGGAGCAGGTTAACCTCAGAGGATCAGGTTAAAACATGTTGGCAGCGTGCCTCCTGACCAATCAGATTACTGGAATCAAGAGTCATTACTCCTACAGGATCCCAACAGGGACAAAAATAAGGAATTTCTTTTAATGTCACAAGTAATAATGAGCAATAGATACTTTTACAGGTCAGAAGAATAATTTTGCCGTTCCCCTCTGCTTTTAGAAAGCTTGGAAAAACAGAAATTCAGTATTCCTCATATATGACATTTTGGTCAGACAGACCTCATCACTTGTCTGGTTTCTGCTTTGACAGCAGAAACAGTCTTTTCTTGTGTTCACATCGTGATGAAACCAAAAGTATTCTAAAGACACATTGTCTACTAATTTCCACACTTATTTATAGTCTAAACTAAACTTTATTTTTAATATTTGGAAACTACAGTGTTTTAACAACTCCTTAGTCTCCAGCTATGTGATTAAATTGTATACTTTACCTTTGTTGAATATCACTTTGAACTGTTCATCTCATTTCATATTTAGCACTTCATCCATGGCTCTCTTGTCATTAAAAACTCTCTCCCTTGAAACTGCTCATAGCTTGATGATGAGTTAATAACCAGCTTTGCGATACAAGTTATCCAGGATCATTGAATCCATGTAAACCAAAGAGAGGCAGACTCAGCCTGAACCGGTGTTACAGTCAGAGTACACGTAATGTGTCAGCACCAAATAATCTGAATCAGTAATTATGATACTTAAATAAACTGTACGTTCCATTAATGGTTATGCTAAATTTAATCTGCATTGTATGTTTATTGTTTGTAAATATTAGTTATCAGTCTGCTAGATTACTAATAATCAATATCAGTCCTGAAGAAACCAAAACAGTCAGTCAGTCCCTTTGCATGTCAGTTTTCTTCTCTGTTGATTTCTGAGATCACTGCTTGGTGTCTCATGCCTGTGTTTCAATGTTATGAAATAAACAACATTGGCTTTCAGTTAGCTTAATGAAACAGATCAATCATGGTTCAGTTTGTTAGGCTAATTCAAAACAGGCTTCTCATAGCAAGCCTTGCTTTTCTGAGTCACCTTCATGCTCTGCAGCTGACCACTGACGACTGTGTGCAGCCACACAGAAACTAGACCAGCAACCACAGCGAGCTTCTTCTAAACCACCAGCGTGGATCTGGACTTGTTTGTCTACGGAGGTTACTTTCTTCTCTGTATGTTGACACTGTCAATGCCAAACAACACGTTTGCTCGAGCTGTGAGCACAGTTAGAACCAGGCCAGACCTCCCTCAGGGCCTTGCCACCAGCCCATGTAAACAAGTTGCTGCAGTGTATATGAGCAGACACTTTGATGTCACCAGCTGACTTAGTTTCTCTTCTCTTACTCTTACATATTTTATTGACTTGAGCTAATTCCCACTGGAGTGAGTTATTGACTATAACAAGGGCTATGACTATACTGACTCTTATAAAAGTCAAAGGGATAAGTTTATCTCATGTTGTGTGGTAGCAGAACATATTGTATGCAAATCATTTATGAATTACAGTTGACTAATTTTCTATAGGGTCAATGATTGTTCAGGTTCATACAGAAAGTCCTGAAGTGCCTTTTGACTGTGAGAAACGTGTGTGTTCAGGAACTGTTCATGTATGGACCTGTTTTAAATGTGGTTCTGCCTCCCTCTTGTGGCCACTTTGATTAACTGCAGGACTAACATACCATTAACCAAACACCTTCCTGTCGGAGTTAATGAAAATGGATTTCAATCTCACAAAGGACTTTTTTACACAACTGTACAAATGCATAAAAGGATAATTACTGTGTAGAATTTAAATATGCATCACAAATCAACCATTTTGATTGGTTTTCTTCACATTTGTCAAAGAGCTAACAACTTCTGTGTACTAATTATGCTTTTGGTTTGGCAGGCCCAACACACGCTCATCCCTGAAGAATGTGTGAATCACTCAGCTTTACATTTCATAACCTTTGTTGTGAATTGTCACTATATAAATTAACCGAACTGAAATTGCTCCTGAGTTTTTGACCCTTAAAAAACGAAAAAAGGTTGTCTTTGGTTTCTGCAATCCCTTGTTGTTGAAAGTGAAGGGAAACACTATGTAGACTTACAGCAGATGACAAGATATGTTTACTGAGTTTTGACTTGTTTTGTAGTAATGTACAGTTTTTTAGTAGTATTTTAGTAAAAAGGCAAATTTCTGTTACTTATAAATGGAACAGACAATAAGGCTTCACTGCTGATCGACAGGCTTTTTTGAATGAGAGAGCATCCCTACAGAAACAGTGCATTTTCATATATTATTGTTGTTGTTGTTGTTGATTGAGTCGAGGAAAAGTTTTAGGTTTGTCTGGCCATTTACATGATCCATTCCTAATGGAATTTTTCACACACATTAACATGCGGTATGTAAACTCATCAGAATCCAACAGCTCAACATACTGACCTCTTACAAATAAGAGCAGCATACACACAGTGTGTCAACCAATGCCAGCAAAAGATGGTCTTCTAATGCCAAATGTGAACTGAGCTTTGCAGAGCTTTACACTTGTTACCAGACCAACCAAGACACACGTTATGCACCAGCTCAGTTCGCCACCATCTGGACACTCTTTGTTTCGCCCTTCCCTATGGTGGCAGCTGAAACACAGAAGGCCTTCTCATTTCTGTCAGTTTTCAATTTCTGCCCCTAAATCTTACAGACTATGCCTGTAAATCAGATCTTTAAGACAAACCGTCTGTACTGTTATTTGCAAGTCAGATCGTATTTGTGTGTCCACACATCACCAACCTATTTGTATGGGTTGCTCTGGTAACAATGTAGGCATCAACAACAATGTATACTAGTGGCGTGGCTTTTCACCAGGGTAGCATGAGCTGGCAGCCTGAACAAGGCCTCAGTCCCAGTCTGTCCTGACGTGAGCTGGTGTATATCATGTATCAATCATACCAACTAATCAAAAAAACAAAACAAAACAAAAAACTCTGAAACTGAATGTCTAAATATGGATATTTAATCTTAATTTTAATCTGCTATCAGTCTAGCAGAGTTGCTTGTGTCACCCTACTGGATGTATAGAAGAGCTTAAGTTGGGGCAGCTGGACTTGGTGAAGACGTTTCACCTCTCATCCAAAAGGTTTCTTCAGTTCTGATTAGCTGGTCAGGAGTCCCAGGTATTAAACCTAGGTGGCAGACCCACCCAGCCAACATGTGACTGCAAGGGGGTTGAATTGGTCGTTGTCGCACACAGCCGTCAGGTGACTCGTTAGTCTCATGTGTCCAGGTGTTGATGGGTTTGAAACGTACTGGAATGTTATGTCTGGAGAAGATCCTAAGTGGTCTTTCAGACACTCAGGCCACATATGGGACAGTTTTTGCCCTTCTTATCTGTCTCCTTAGTGATGGTAGCAATTCTGTTATTTCTCTGTCCTTTTGAAGATTTGATGAAGGCCCAGTTTGGGTACCCGCAGGTCCTAAGCTTGATGAACCAGTCTTGATGTGTGTGTGCTCCTTCTTTATGCCAATGGGAACATGGTCTGCCAGGTGGTGGAGAGTTCTGATGACTTCCAGTTTGTGTTCCAGAGGGTGGTGAGGGTCAAAGAGCATGTGGTGTCTGGGTGTGTTGGTGTCTGGTACACCTCAACATTAAGACTCCTGTCCTCCTCAATATGTTCTGCACAGTCAAAAAATGGCAGCCTGCTATCTTTGACATCCTCCCATGTGAACTTGATGTTATTGGCCAGTCTGCTATCTGTGTTTAATACCTGGGACTCCTGACCAGTTAACCAGAATTTAAGAAGCCTTTCAGGTAAGAGGCGAAACGTCTTCACTTTTTAACTGAAGTCCAGTTGCCCCAACTTAAGCTCTTCTATGCAAGATGACCTGGATGACTGAGAATCTACACAGACCTACTGGATGTACACGAAAGAAAGCACATCATAACAGGATGTAATTAATGGTAGGAACTCCTCCTCACTTTTTGTGCGTAGAACAGAAATAATACCGTGTTTTACTCCTTGCTTATTATTTATATTTTTGGACTGACTCACACAGCAAGTGCACCTCTCCTGGAGCAGCGATAATACTAGCCTAGGAGTCGAGTATGTCATTAGCCGTGCTAGCAGCTTATAACAATGGCGGTTAGTCCGCCACTTTTGTCCAGACTAAAATATCTCAACTATTGCATAAGCTCCACAGCTGACACACATGTTCATATGTATTATACATGAATTATAATAACTTTAGTGATGCCTGAAAGCTTCATCTGGTTCCATCAGGTCCAAATTTCAATTTGTCAAATTCTCCATGACCAAATGCCTAAATTAAAAAATTAATGATGTTCTCCATCCTGTTACCTTCGGGTAACACTTTGTGTTTAGTGCTATTTTGCAAACGTTATTGTGCTAAAACATTGAACCAAAGGTTGTGAACATGTTAAACATTACACCCGCAATACTTCAGCCTGACAGCATCGTTACTGTGAACGTGTTGGCATGCTGACGTTAGCTCGAAGCGCTGCTGTGTTCACTTACATGCTCACAGAACCAACCTCTAGTGTTTGTTTGCATTGAACACAGTGTCAGCAACATCCAAAACCACTTACTAGCTTCCTGGCTAACTTCCTGGTTATTAGTCTTTCCTCATTAACATGTAAATTTATACGACAATGTGTATAAATCTAATCAGCTCCCATACTCCAGTGTGATTAGGGATACCACGATACAACTTACGATCGATGAGTGCACTTGTTTACAAGAGAAGGTTAACCAACAGTCAAACAGTTGTCCCTCCTGATAAGTTATTTCTAAATAAATTATGTAATTGAATATATGTTTTTAATAGAAGCTGACCCTACTTTTGGAAAAATTAACACCCAAAAAAACACTCTTTGGAGATTTTGTTCATATCGTCCTAAGTGGAACTGTTGAAGAACAGGCATGTGTCATGACCGCGCCCTCTTGGAAACAAGTGATGTAAAAGTGCTGGTGTCAAGTTAAAAACTAGTGGCACAACGCTTAAAAGCTGTTCAGCCCTGTGACTTCAGGGCATCCACAGAGAGGAAATGACCAATCAGTACCTGTACATCTGTGGCAAGCACTTCATTAGGTTAGCTAATGATGTTAGCGGGTAAATTACATGTGTGCTCACTGAACCTGTAGATCAAAGTGAACCAGCGAATAGTCTTAGTGATGGTGTAGCTAAAGTTTTTACTGTGAAAAATCTGGTTCTACTAAAGAACACCTGCTTTTAGAATTGAGTTTGGCTGAACAATCTGCCCACTAGAAAGACTGCTGGAACTAGCAAGTATTTTAAATTCTGACAATGAAGGTTGTGAACTAAAGATAAGCAAAGTAAGGTAGGAAGTGGGGCTATTTTGGCTCGTAATAAAAGGTTGCTTAATAAGTACAAGCAGCTGTCAAACTAGAGACAGCAGTTTGCCATGGCAGTGAAATTAGTTTAAGGTAACATCCCATTAGACAGCCTACGGAAACATAATAATGTGTCTTTACGGCAGAAAGAGTGTCAGAAACACATTACTTGGAGATTCAGTAAGGTAACTGTAAATGTCAGGTTTGTTCAGCGTCATGGAGGCAGGACGAAAGCGCTCACATCAAACTATATTTATTTCTATATTGATGCTCGTTGATTGGCTGTGAGAACTTTTACAAATCCTTGGCAATGTGCTCCGTCCTCATGTCAGCTTGATTAAAGTATCTGTATATTCCCTTATAATCTAGACTGAGGCGGACATATTTGGAATAGATCTTAGAGCTGTATAGTACAATGGAGCATGTGTGGATTAGGCCTATTTAATAATGCGAGCACAATGGCACTCTGTTCTTTTAAGTCTTTATGGGATTTCATAATGTGTGTTTGTGTGTGAGTGTGTGTGCGTGTGTACGTGTGTGTGTCACACATGAGAGGCCGTTTCCTGTCGATACTACTCCACACATCCCCGGTTCCTTTTCCATTGTAATTCCTTTAATTAAAGTGATTTTATTCACAGGCACACAGCTGGCACCAGCTACTTTCCATTAGCCATCTGAGTGGACGCCTCGTTCAGTGGGAGGACCCGCACTGGGGCTGCTTCCTATGGTGCACACAATACTATTTTCATCTCCCAGCTGAGTTTGTTGTGTGTTTTGAATTTATTAATCATTGATTTTAATGTGCTGCCTCTTGACAGTGGCAGCTACCCACGCATTAATTAATTCCTGCTTCCCAGCCTTACAAAATGGCATTTAAAAACAATGAGAGGTCGACTGGTGTTTCCTCTGACCTATAAATGGAAGGTGTCAAAAAGCAAAATGTCAAAATTTGCTTTTATTTGTTCTTCTCTTGGCAGATTTTATTACCTCCTTTTATTTGATAGAGCAAGATAGAAATGAGGTTATTTTAGGTCTATTGAAATGATGTGTAAATACAGTTGTGTCACCTTTAATATTCCACGCATCTTTTTGGGAGGTTGTGAAATGCAATAATGTCTCTTTTGTCAGCCATGTTTCCCTCAGTGCACCTGCTTTGCATACGGCATCTGCCAGGAGCACTCTCAAAGGAACTGTGGGTCTTAAGTTGAGGATAAAGGTGCATTGCCAACAACAATAGGTAGTCTGTGTTTATCCTTTGAGGTCTTAAACAACTATGTGTACAAAGATTTGCCTTCTGTGAATTGGCGGAAATAGAAAAAGGGAGATTAGATCTTAAATTAAGCATATGGTGCTGGAATTTGAATGGTGCTGGGATTTGAATGTATTTATGGAAGTATATTCTTTTTTTATTTATTGAGCAGACCTGAATTGTTCATCCATTTAAATGAGTGACTGGTCTGTGTGTTTGAAGAGATAAAAGCTCGCTCTCATAATCCTTATTGACACTCTGGGATGCGTAAAGACAGCTATTGCTAAGTCCCTGCAGTGCCCTGCCCCATGGAAAGGGCCTCATCCCTATTCACAGTGGGTTGTTTAAAGCTAAAGATTTCCTGACAGATTGCTCTCAACAGACTGATTAGCACATGTTGTGAGAGAGACAACTACCCAAACTGGGTTTGTGTACGTTTTGCATGTCTGAAAGTGTATCTGTGGGCGCACGCTGGTGTTGCTGTGTGTGCATGCAACCCCAGAGTGAGAGGGAGTCGTGGAGCGCTTATCGCACGCTTCAAAAAGCATTCCTGCTATAATTAAAAAAGCAAACATCCACAGTCGTAACCTGATGGCATTTAGTGGGAGCCCCGTGGAGCGTCGGTACAAAACAGTGCTGACAGCTGCGAAAGATAATACACTCGCTCCTCTCAGCTCACCTCTATCATACTCGGAACGCATGTTACTTAGAAAGAGAAGAGGTAAATAGATACTGTGTTCATGCACGCACGCACACACATACTCACGAGAAGTGCTTATGCTTCACAAACCTATAGTACAATGTGGCTCATCTGTTTGGCTCGCAGCTCAGAGACCGCCCAGCTTTGTGAGGTCATGAACCATTTTTAGAACCAGCTGTAAAATAATCAGCCAAATTGGTTTGATACGGAATCTGTGACTTCATTCAGCAGCGCTCACACATCCACACGGCTGTTCTTTGGTAAAGATGCGAGGCCTCTGGCTCAGCCTTGCTACAAAGTAAAAATAATCATTCCCGTGCAAATGCACTGTTTGACATCCTCAATTAGACCCTTGTGAGGAAAACGATCCGCGCTTTGAAGAGAGGCAGTTCCCACTGTTAGTGCACCTATGAAGCCCTAAAGCTGCTTGGCCTTTCTCCCCCCCCCCACTCTCTTTCGCTGTCCTCCCCGTTCCAGCCTTCCCTTCCTGTGCCTGGCCTCTAAAGGGGGAGAGAAAGAGAGATCCATCGATCAGGGCGATCGTTGAGCACCCGCCCCGCCTCCTGCCTCCTGCCTTGCATTGTTTTTATCTCATCTCTCAACCCTGTTGCCATGGCACTGAAGATGGCACTTCAACCCTTGTGCTTAATGATCTCTTGGATGATAGCCTACTTGTCAGGCATTCATGCCCCGTTCTGTTGAAATGCAAGACAGAGAGGAATGAGCTGCTGCTGCTGCTGCTACTGGAAGGGGAGGGGTGGTTATTTGAACATTTTATTCTAAGCTTAAATGGCAGTGAACATGGCGGTATGGGTTATTTTCCAAACGAGCTGTCTTTAACAGCTGTTCTGTTTCCTCTTCCAGGCCAGCAGAGCGATCTGCGCTCAGAGATGGACACTCAGAAATACAGAGGAGACATTTTTCATTCATTTAGTGAATCCTTTTGTTTTGCGGCATTACTTTAAAAGCCATCCCTCTTTTCTGGCAGTTCAGTGCTGGGTGAGGGATTGCTCATATAAATAGCTGCCATTGATTTGACTAAGAGAGTGCTTTGTGTCATTATGAAGGAAGAAAATCCTAATTTGGAAATTGGAACACAAAAAAAAAAGAACTGAGCATTCAATTCATATCCATAATCCACCACATTGCATGAAATCAGGGGTGTTGTGTTACAATGCTTGATTTTAGTCATCGCTGTGATGTATACAAAGGTAGCGCCTGGAGCCATCATGGCGGTGCTAGTCAGTAAGGGAATGTGTCATCTTATTATGTTTTATCTGGCAACCTCCCTCTGTGCTTTGCTAAGTGGAAGGCCTGTGTATGGAGCGCGCAGAGGTTGTGATCCTGGAAGACCGGCATGAGCAATCATAATGAATCTCAGAAAAATTGAATAATTAACAGCAAATATGTTCAAATGTGAGTGAAGTCTCATCTAATCACATATAACATGAGAGAGATGATATGTGATGCCCCACTCAGTCCAACACATTAGTGACACGTTGGTTGAGATGCCTGGAAAAGAAGAGGCACGCCGACTGGCTATCACTGGACATGGAACTGTTTGGTCATATCTGACCCATCATTCATGTGTGGCAGGTTTGAGTCGTTTATTTTGTCTTAGAGTGATTCCGCTCTACGTTTTAAGGGATTCACTCTAATCAGAATCCTGAAATCACTTGGATTTGTTTCTTGTTTACCAAAGCATGACCTTTACATAACCTAAAAGGAAAGAACAAATGGGGAGGAGGCTTTGATTTAATATTCTTGTATGTACTCAGCTAAAGAGTTAAAAAGTCCACTGATGAAAGGGCCTCATAACTTTTAGGTGTAAGTTTGGCGTGATGTTACTTTGAGACCTTGGAATTAAGTCAAATATAGCCCTAGTCTAGCTTTAGTTAAATGTGTTAGCTTGTGTTTCGTCTCCTGAACACAGACAGACAGCATTGTGAAGCGACTTAATCCTCTCCTCCCTTACAGAACAGAACACAATGAAAAACACACTCCTCATTTTATCTGCTTTTATTCCCCTTTGTGCTGAAGAGCTTTAAAGAATCAGCGTCTTTATCTCACCCCCCTCCCCATAATGCAATAGGGTGAATGCTTCCTGTGTGTCATAAATAAGGTATTGAGAGGTCCAATTGAATTAAACTAAAAGATCTGGAAAGAAAATGGGAAGTACTCTCACTTTTTCCCTCTCGTTTTTGACGGCAGAAATTGCTGTAAATTGACACTGAAATGGTCCGTCTCGCCTCAGCCGCCCTCCCTGAACCCACCACCACCACCCCCACTGTCGGTTCCATACGCCCCCTCAGCGCAGTTGGATAACGTGCATATTAACAGGCTCTGGACAAAGTGTGTTGAAATGGGACAAAAATGCAGTAAATGAGATATCCATTGTCTAGCAGATAGCATTTCCCCTCATAAGAGTGCCTTGCTTGATTTCCTCCCCTACTGACGCCTGATGGCTTTATGACGTAGCCACCGCAAATTAACTGACCTTGGCCTTGGAGTCTATACACACACACACACACACACACACACACACACACACACACTGTAACCAAAAAAATATCTTAACTCTGTGCAGTCTGTCTTTTATTGTATATTAAATCACAAAATCTCAAAAGCAGTTTTTGTTTTAAGAGACAGGTGCTTAAACTGCTGCCATTAACAGCGTACTTTCATAGTAAAAATGGATCAAAAGATGATGGAGTTGCTTCTAGTTTTCCAATCTTTCATGTCATTGTTTTTCCTTTACGACCTGCATATCTTTCGTTTTGGTTCACCCTTAGTGTTCTCTTAAGCAGTGAAAAAGCTCCAATAAACCCACTGTACACTACCTGCCCAGCATCAAACAGGAGAGAGATAAGTTAGCAACTGAGCATAGTATAGTATACAAAGGACTTAGCTACTACAGAGCTACATGAGTTGATGGAGACCAAAACAGATAGAGGGATCACTTTGGGAGTGACTTACATTGACATAAGTATTAGGACACCTGACCACTACACCAAGAGGGACTTTAATGACAATGCACTCTAAATATATAGACAGCAAAGCAGCTCTAACAGCTTCCACTCTTCTGGGAAGCTTTTCGACAAGATTTTGGAGTGTTTCTGTGGGAATTTCTGCCCATTCATGCAGTAGAGCATTTGTGAGGTCAGACACTGATGTTGGATCAAAAGGCCTGGATTGCAGTCTCCATTCCAGTTCATCTGAAAGGTGTTTGATGGGGTTGAGGTCAGGACTCTGTGTGGGCCAGTCAAGTTCTTCCACACCAAACTCCAGCCATGTCTTTATGGACTTTGCTTTGTGCACTGGGGCACAGTTATGCTGGAACAGAAAAGGGTCTGCCCCAAACTGTTGCCACAAACCTGGATGCATAGCATTGTCCAAAGTGTCTTGGTATGCTGAAGCATTAAGATTTCCCTTAGCTGGACGTAACTTAGCTCCAATACTTTTATCTTTAAGTGTATGTTCCACTGCCCCAAAAGACTTTTAAACTTGCTTTGCTTTGCTTTAAGTAAAGAACTCTTGCACCGTACTTAAGGACATTATGTGAATTGACCCATGTAAAGCTAGAAGCTGTCAAGAGGTGTTGTTAGTTCCACGACCATGCTCATTTCATATGTATCTTCTAGTCTTGTGCCAAAATGCCAGTGCCAGTGTAGCAGTCTATAAAAATGTGAAGACAAGGTGGGACTTCTTCCTCAGCTTAGGAAATAGACAAGAACATGCAGAGCGCTGGTGAATCTCCCACTGATACCTGTGAAATGTAGGTTAGATGTTTCGTGGAACTTGCATCAGTGTTTAGTGATTGTCGTTTCTGCTTTAGCACAGCATTATGGGGATTCTCTTCCTTCGAGTGGCAACTGTCAGGGAATATTTTGGTGTGACTGAAAAAAGAGAGATGCCTTGAATACACATGCTATTAATAATTAACTATGTGCTTTATTCCCCTTTGAAAGTTATTATGCAAAATTAATATTTCATATGGGTACAGGCTGTACATGACAACTGTGCTAAGACAAAGGATAGTAATGGCACAAAGTTTGACAAGTCTGTCTGGGCTTGCTCTAAAATCATTGGCCTTCATCTTATATTTAGTATTCAAGAGACGCCATGAGATGAATCTCTATTTTTGTTCACTTTCTATTCATGAATTCTTCTTTCCTACCCTATGTGCAAAATATAAGAAGTGTTCCATTTTGAATGCACAGTGGTAGGCATCCCCTTTGGAGCTGGAAACTGTCATTAGCCCATCAAGACCTAGAAGCGGCTCTTGTGATCCACATCAGTCCTTAACACTAAGACCCTGAAGAGACATGGAGATCTTCAGAGACAAGACGCTTCAGGTCAATGGTAAGTGTGCCACCTTTCCTCTGTGGCACTTGAGGGACCTTCTGCCAGCCCATTGGATCCAGTGGATCTTCAGTGTCTGTTGTGGTTTTGCAATGACGCGTTCAGCAAATGTGATAGCAACTCTTTCGTTTTCCTTTTCTTTGCAGCATTTTCTAATCTTTGTTTGAATTTAAGGAGCTAATAGCTTGTTTGATGCGAAGAATACAAATACAGTCAAACAACTGTTTTACTTGAGAGCGAATGGGTTTTGGACCAAAGACGGCTGATTTCTAAACAATGTCACATCAGTCATATGAAATTATTCAAAACTGATCTTAGCTTTGCTAATGAGTTCTAAGGAACTGAAAGCAAAAATGTTAAGGGCAACACTCAAAGGTGTGATGCAAAACATGTCATAAAAAGCCATACAAATGAGGAAAAGGGGCTTACTTTCAGACAGCCTCTGCTGCACTGAGTTGTATGAGAAAGGCTGAAATTCTACCTGCTTTCTCACCTTCCGACGCCAGGCCAGTTTCTATTTAGTGTTAGCATGCTTGTCAGATTGGGGGCCTGAATTCTCCTGAGTGCTGTGTGTGTGTTTTTTTTAAACACATCATCTATGTATTCCTTACTAAACCTAGTTTTGTGTCTACACCATAGTGGTGTTCTTTTAGGCATTGGCCAAAGACGCTAAAGGGCACCATGCACATCTGGATGAGACGCACAAAGGCGTGACGAAGCATCATCATCATTTGGTGCTGAACAAGATGAACAAGGTCAACAGAAGGGGCTTCAGGGTCCCAGAACGAAACCCAGGCTTCATGCTATGAACTTCCATATCTTTGCTCCCGCCGTAGGAAAAAAACACAACACTAGGCTATCGGCAGTGAACTACATGTCAATGGCATTGGTAAAGCAAGGAAAAGTTGTGTTATTATAAAACCAGCATTTTCATTTCAAGATCATTGTCATTCATTTACAGCTGTAATTGTTGCCGTGTTTCATAGGACGACAGTAGTCATGACAGTCTGACTTATATCAGAGTAGTGCGCATACATTATATTATACAGTGCTGTATAAAAGCTACCGGCTGCCAAAGTCTACGGGGCCGTAATAACAACACGTCTCCCTTTTATTTCTTTTGATTTTGTTCAGCTCTTTGTCTCAACATTTCTTTCTCCCCCTCTCACTCATTTGGTCCCTCTCTCGTCTCCCTCCTCCTCTCTTGTCTCATGATATGCCACAGAGAGACACAATTATCCACTTCATTTGAGTCATGGTGCTAATGGTTGAGACTGGCCTCTTGGGGAGTTTGTGGGGGGTGGGGTGTGATAGGTAGCAGTAATTGTAAATGGTGTAATGAGTGTGGAATGGCCACAGTGTAGCACTCTGCCATTACAGGTGACCCACACCTGCCTTTCCCTCCCCCCAACATCACACCAACAACAAGTGAGATCCCCCCTCCCCTCTCTCTCCTTCAGGGTTCAGCTGAGACAGAGGAAATATTAGCCTCACAGACCATTACTCCCAAGTGGTTTGGCGATTGCTCCTTCTGCCTCGTTTTGCGAGTGGCCCCCTCACCTCCTGTTTCATTTCTTGCCTAACCTGACATTTGTTTTTTTTTTCTCCCAACTTTTGTCTTTTCCCTGACAGATCAAATTAACCCTGTAGCTCTGGACTGGTGTGAGTGTTTGTGCAAAAACGTCTCATCAAGCCATGACATAGCAGGTGTTACTCATACTCACAGGTAACAACAGGCCTGCACATAAAAATGACTAGGCCCCTGGAAAGGTCCAGTTAACAGGCCTTCCCTACAGCTGCTTTATTTATATCAAGACATGCATGTGCTCTCACTCACATCTAGACTTTCTCTATTGTGGAATCACCTTCTTTCTCTCTTGCTCCTGCACTGATGCTAGCTACCTCTTGGCCAATAACATGACCCTAATTTTTTTTGCTGTTTTATGTGTGGTTCAAAGTACAATTTGGTTATGATTGCTTACATTAGGATTAACATGATTATTACATGATTATATTGCTTGCTTTCAGCTTAGACCTATAGTACTTGCTGTTCTTTTTCCATGTTTGGGTGTGCTCGATTTGAGTTTTATTTCCAAATATAGTGGATTATTTAGTGATTTGGCTAAACTGTTGGCTTAATTACAATTTGCTTGATTGTCTGACTGAAGTGGTGATGAAGTGGGTTACTTTGGTGAATGCAGTGTTATCATAACAGACAGAAATGTTGGCTGAAGCTGCAAAAGCCAGAAATAAATCTAAATAAACCAGACTTATTTGACATCTGTAGTGATTGTTTCCCAGTGGTATTATTTTGAAAAATTTGTTATTTTTCTGTCACCTTACTTGTTTTGCAAAGTTATCATTTTGAAATAACCACCACCACCACTACTACTCCTGAAAAAATACGCTATATCAACAAAAGTATTGGGACACCTGACCGTTACACCAAGAGGGACTTTAATGACATTGCACTCTAAATACATAGACAGCAAAGCAGTTCTAACAGCTTCCACTCTTCTGGGAAGGCTTTCCACAAGATTTTGGAGTATTTCTGTGGGAATTTCTGCCCATTCATGCAGTAGAGCATTTGTGAGGTCAGACACTGATGTTGGATCAAAAGGCCTGGCTCACAATCTCCATTCCAATTCATCCCAAAGGTGTTTGATGGGATTGAGGTCAGGACTCTGTGTGGGCCAGTCAAGTTCTTCCACACCAAACTCCAGCCATGTCTTTATGGACGTTGTTTTGTGCACTGGGACACAGTCATGCTGGAATAGAAAAGGTCCTTCCCCAAACTGTTGCCACAAAGTTGGAAGCATAACATTGCCCAAAATGTCTTGGTATGCTGAAGCATTACGATTTCCCTTCACTGGAAGTAAGAGGCCCCTTAACCCCTGAAAAAACAGCCCCACACCACACCTGAATTCAGTAATAAAGAGGTGTGTCCCACTGTTTAGTATATATAGTGTAGCTCCTAGCTAGTACCCACCCCTGGAGAATACGAGACCATTATGTGCAGTGGCCCTGTTTAATTTCTTTCATTGATTGTAACAGAGAGCAGCAGTTCTGTCAGGGAGAAGTTCTGCAGAGCACATTGCAGATGCTAGATGAGTGTTGCTGAAAAGGAGAAGACCACTGTGCCTTCCTTTAATTTGCTAATGTTTTCTTCACTCTCACAATTCTCTATTGGCATCAGAAACCTGGGGGAGACAACATTTGCAGCCTGTCGCAGTTTTTGCTGTCCCCACAAAGTAGCTCTGTGGCTGACGTAGCCTCCAAGTGTAGTTACATATTTGAAAAGCAAACTAGCTATGGTGTCTAGTTATGATGTCTCCCTTTTACACACAACTATAAATCAACCTTAAATTTTGTTGTTGCAATTCCCACCAGTCACAGATAGAGGATGGTAGAGATAATGAATTACTAAACCCGGTTTCAAATGAGCTTTTTTTCTACCCTGTTCCTCTCTCAATCACATAAACAGCAGCTGTTTGGTTGGTGAGAAATAAAAGAGGAGGAGGAAGATGAGGAAGAGGAGCTGTTCTTCTCCGGTGGGCGATGACATCCCAGCACCTGCGCAGAGACAGGTGAGAGAGCGCACTGACATTCCCCAATTATCACAAGCGACACAGTGTCAGCGAATTACCTCCCTGCTCACCGACGCCTGGAGTGCTGGGGAGCAGCAGGAGGCCCGGCAAACCTCAGGCAACATTCATCGAGGAGAGCTGCCTGGCTGCCTGTGGAGGAGCAATATGCACACAGCCACACAGGTTCTCTGCTCCTTCTCATACTCTCACATTATCCCATTCTATTCTTCTATACAGTAGTCCTCCCCACACTCAAGGAAAATTCCACACTCCCTCTCTTTCTTTACCTCTCTCTCTCTCTCCCTCTCAGACACACACACACAAATGCACACTGACACATTCCTCTCTCGTTGAAGTATGTGATGATCTGCTTGTCGGTGATTCTTGCTGTTTCAGAGTACATGGGAGCAACATGCACTTGCATTTGCTCACTCTTCCACTTTAAGCTAACCTTTCTCCCTACTGTAAAACACTGACCATGTGTCTTAAATCCCTAACTGACTCTCTGATTTTGTTCAGCAAGCTAGTTGAGTATTATTACTGAGTGATGCATTGGAGGCTGGAGCACCACCTGAAGGGTACTCCCCTCTCAGTCCAGTTTACCTCCCTCTTAGTATCTTGCTTGCATCCATCACTATCAAAGCCCTTGCGGTTGAGTGGGTCATCTGAAATCTTAAATATAACTTGTTTGAGTAACCGGAGGAGTGCAATCTGGTTGTGATGCCCTTAAATGTTTGTGATGAATCAGTTCAACCAATAGACAAACACTCTTTCAAACTTTTTATATGACTGAGAAACTGTGCATACTAATGGTTAAAGCATTCTTGGGGCCCTGGTTCTTAATTCAAAACTTAGTGTTGTTTATTTTCACAAGCTTGTCACAAACTTGACAGAAAAGTGCCAAAATAAGTGATAAGTGAAAATGTACTATCTGATTATATAATATCAGTGACACAACAAAATCATTCCACATGTCATATCAGTTTCTACTGTGGAAAGGCTTACATTTAACAGTTCAGTACAAACAGTATAACTAAAACAAAAAGCATTCCATTTCTTGAAACTAGATGAAAGACACATCATGTCTTATTATCTTGAAAAACAATATTTGTCAAAGCCAAACTGATTCACATGATCATGTTCTGATGTCGGGCGGCACGGTGGTGCGGTGGTTAGCACTGTCGCCTCATAGCAAGAGGGTTCCAGGTTCGAATCCCGGTCTGGGCCCTTCTATGTGGAGTTTGCATGTGCCTGTGTGGGTTTTCTCCGGGTACTTCCTCCCACAATACCAAGAACATGCACATTAGGTTAGTTGGCTACTCTAAATTGCCTCTGGGTGTGAATGTGAGAGTGTGTGGTTGTCTGTCTTTGTGTGTTGGCCCTGTGATTGACTGGCGACCAGTCCAGGGTGAACCCCGCCTCTCGCCCGTAGTCAGCTGGGATAGGCTCCAGCTCCCCCTGATGGATAAGCGGTATAGAAAATGGATGGATGGATGTTCTGATGTCCAACCAGTATACTTAAAGGTTCTATAAAGGATAGCTTTGCAATTGTGGAAGCATCCTCTAAAGGCTCACAATTCACAAGCAGGGTTGGGGTGGGGTTCACCTCTTTGTCAAACACGACTGTATAAAGGATATTACTACACTGGCTACAGAACAATGCTAAAGCAACAGTTACTAGCTGAACACTCGTTATTAATGTCATTTGTTTTCTATGTACTGTAGGGCTTAAGAGTTTAAAACTCATACAGGGACAGCCAGTTTCTAAAGCACACGGTTGCCTTGGTAGTCATGTCAGTATCAGATGCCATTTAAAACTGTTTACTGGACCAGTCTTATTCTTTTGGGGATTGGATTTGGATTGAGAAAAGCAACCAGAAGGCAACAACAGCAAGCTTTTTGAGTGGGGACACAAGGATAGGAGGTGATTGCTTAGTTTATGCCACAGGCTGACCCTGGTGTATTAGATTTGTTAAGCCATCAGACTTGAAATAGTATGTAGGGTAAATGTAAGAATACTCAGTGAAATGCTCTGTAGTTAATCTAAAGAGCCATGAATTCTACACATACATTGTAGCATGAGAACCCAGCAGACCGTGTGTAGACACAGCAGTGCTGTCTGTGCCGGGGGTGGAGGCCCGGGTATCCACTGTGGGACCAGAATTCCATGGAGAAGCTATGAGGCGCTCTAGGAGATCTTTTACTCATGGTGGGACTCAAGGAGAGGATATTAAAGACTCCATTGCCAGAGAGACATCTGTGTCATGGCTGAGCCCCCCCCCCCACCATTAGCCTCCAGCATCTCCCCACCCCTTTGTCCTACAAATCCCAGTGGTCTTTTCTCTTCCAGTCTCCACTGAGGGAAAGAAGAGGGGAGGCCTTGTGCTGACAGATATGGATCCTTATGCTTGTTCTGTTTGTCCCTGTACTAGCAACAAACTGCTGCACAACTTTAACTTATAATCATGAAGTAAATGCTGATTGCAAAATGTAATGGCTATAGAATAACAACACCATCTGTGATTAGACTGACTCCCCATAAGCCTTAGGGTTTCTCTTCTATTCTGTCTTCCACCAGGTACAAAATCTCCCAGGAAACTAAAGGCAGGTATCTGCATTCATGTCTCCATTACAGACTGAATGAATGAATAAACTCACTCTTCGCCTAATGTTTTCTTATACTTCCTCTCCACCCCAGCGCCATCCCTGCTTTAGCTTGTTACTTGTTTGCATCAAGCAATGCTCAAGCTCTGTTATTACTCCATATGAAATTCTGACAATTTCACTTTACCTCTTCAGTGAACATGCTTCTTTCTTCTCTCTCTTATTTCTAAAGTGATGTTGATCGTTTCTTCACAGAAATTTAGAAACAAATGCAGTGTGTCCTGTGTTATTGGTAGTTGCTAGACTCTGAGGAAAATTGAAAGCGGTTGTCTTTGCAACAACAGAGCCAACAATGATTCTGCTTGGAAGTGTTAGGGGGAAAGTATGTTTAACAAGTACTTAACGAAGGGAGTATCAATTGGCTTTGGAAAATTGTTACACATTTGCACACCCTGCAAAACTGGTTATACCTAACAAGGTGTCAGTTAATTAGAATTTTAATAGTAACATCTTGATAACCCTTGGCAGTGCTTAACTTAATCTAGTGAATAATGCCAGTCTATCCTTTATAACGCCCTGGCAACCAGCTGCAACTTGGGATAGCTGGTAGCTTCAGGATGAATTCATGAATTATATCAGTAGTAATGATACACATTCAGTTATGTCTGGATGAAAAACATAAATCATGAAAAACTTGAATTTCAATTTCTACAGGTTGATTATACCTAGAATGCTGTGAGCAGCAATACTGGAGTGCAAGTGATAAGCCTATTCTGAACAAGCTTGTGAATGGCACTAGTTCTGATGTTAATTTGGTGTATACAGTGTAATCTGTAAGCGTTTGGACAGTAACACCTTTTTTTTTTGGTGCACTGGCGCCAACCTCCAAAGCATTAGATCTGAAATTAAAGAATAAGATCAAAGCTTTACTTTGAATGTGTTTATTTGCAGACTAGGTGACAGGTACTGGACTGTAGCCCTGTCATGTGCTGTTAAAAAGTAGGCGGCTCAACTCTCTAATGACTGAATGACTGAATCATTGCTCCAGATCTGAAAGGTAGGCAGGTGACAAACAGGCAGCACATCAATATCCAGATCAGGTAACAGGAAAACAACAGATCAAATTCAAACAAGTACAACAAAGACAAATGCATATATCTGAAATTGAGAAGCTTGAGTCTGTTCAGGGGGATGACCAGGAGGCTGGTCCCATGGGAAGAACAGTTCTGGAGGACAACCAGGAAAATGACCAGGAGGAAAACCAAGAGGACAACCAAGAGACCGGGCCCAAGACCTCGAGGTCCTTGATTGTACACTCATTGATTGAAACACTCATTCTCTATTTCCATCTTTCACCTGTTAGCATATTCACCAGCTCCTTTTCTGCAGGCAGTTGCCCGAATGCCTGGTGCCATTGCTTTTGAGTCTCTGTTACGCGAAACCCTTTCACCTGTGAAGTGTACCTGCCTGTCTGCATAACTTTACCTGTTAAAACTGCCTTTCTGTTTTTTCCCCCTTTCTGTCGTAAAATTCCGCCTTTATTTTGTCATGAACTCTTCCTCTCTGTCTGGACTGCCTGCATTTAGGTCCTTCCCAGTTGCTGTGCATTCACTGCTGTGACAGTAGATTCTTCTGCCTTATGATTCAGTAAACAGTCCCATTCTGCCATTAAATCACTGAGCTCTTGCTATTTGTATGGATCATCCTGTTCTTTCAAAAAATTCTGGCAGTGAAATAACTGGAACTGAACCAAAACTGCACTAGTACTATATACACTATATGGACAAAATTATGGTATTGGGACACCTGACCACTACATTGACAGGAACTTTAATGGCATTGCATTCTAAGTACATAGCTACATACATAGCATAGACAGCTTTGCGGCCATAACATCTTTTCTGGGATGACTTTCCATAAGATTTTGGAGTGTTTCTGTAGGAATTATTGCCCATTCATGCAAACATTTCATTTTTGTTTGTTTTGCTCTATTGCTGTAACAGTATACAGCGTTGTTTGCCAGAAAATGTTTACTTGATACATGTCTAAGGACTAAAGCAGTGATATGCACCACAAAAATAAAAAAAAATAGTATAAAAATAGTGTGACATCATTATCTCATCCTCAGACCTTGTCTTGTAATGGGCTCAGAATTAAACACTTGTTTTATAGCTTTTGAAAATAAAATATTTCTGTTGACATTGCTCTGGCATTGAAATTCTTAGAAAAAGGTGGTAAATGAACAAAAAGTTGACATATTAAAACCTGTGACAGTCTCTATGTAAAATATAATGTGGCCCTGTGGAGTCTGCAGTTTGCACTTGTATTCAGTGGGGATGGGGCACATATACAATACACTGAGAGCGTGAGAAATGGGGCATCAGTGGGGGCAAACAATTTATTTTTGCCTCAGGGCTACATAATGGGTGAATTCAGCTATGGTAGGTCCACTTCCCTTGCTTTTCTGGTGTTGTACAGCACATATCCAGTAAAAAGAGTGAACAAAATAACAGCAGTCTGAAAGCAATCTAACACAGCAATTAAAGTTTTGTCAAGCTTATAATGCTCAGTTTTTTGTGTAAGAGTTGAAGTTCAGAGACTTTGCATTGTTTGAGATTCTGTTGTATTTTAAGGTGTTCATATTCATTTGTTCACCAACTAAGCTCCTATGTCTTCGTTGCCTGGGGCAGAGCATAGGATACTAGCCTCAATCCTCCAGCAGGGGGTGGTATTAGCACTTGTTTCTCAGCTGGGGCCTTTTGGGATAGACAGCTGAAATGCCAGCACTGCCTACAGAGACAGAAGGAAAGAGGAGGGATGGCAGAAAGAGAGAGGGGTGGGGGGTGTCTAAACAACCCAACAGTATCAGACATGTAGTCTTAACGGAGTCAGGAGAAACTGATTGTTATTCAAAGTTATGTGTTTCAGGGTCGTTAAACTAGTCGATGACAGGGATTTCAACTGCATCCTGCTGCTCGATCCCACGCCATACCAAGAGCTCACATCTATCTCAATTCCCTAAACATATGTGTTTGAACTGGAAATAAATCATGGTTCATCACTGGTGTCTCAAAACACTGTCAGTCACTTCTGCTCAGCAGGGTTTTCTGTTTCCTCCTGCTCTTCTCTGCTTAATTCCATTTTATTCTATTTTTAAAAGACATTTCTCACATCATATAGGCATTAAATCACCCATCCCTAACATCACCCCCTTTACAGCCTAATCCAGGTTTGGTCAAGTGAAAAAAACCCAACTCCCACAGATCCACAGTTAAAGAAATGAGCTTTTTTTTTTCTTTCTGTCTTTTTTTTTTTTTTTTTATTCCAGTGGATTTAAAGTCAGTCAGGAACATTATCAGGCTGGGCCCAGCCGAGCAGAAACATTCCATAACCCCAACCTTCCCGCTGACCCCTCCTTTGCTTTTAACAACTGCCGACATAGTTTGGCTCTGTTATGTGATCATGCTTGGATGAAATCTGTCAAACAGCTCCCTGAGTTATTAGGCTGTCTGCGCCTGACCTTTCCGCAATCAAAGATATATGACTTAAGGGCTCGGATTTGCCATGGCAACGGCTCCAATTTGCCGCCGTGAGAAAAGGTCTAATTGTTGCAGAAATTTAATGATCTAGCCCCGACATCAGGGGCTGTGAGATTTTATGAACTGTTTACGCTATAATTTTCTTTTGTTAATGCATTCCGCCTTAACCCCTTCCCCGCTGGCTGCCTGCAGGGAGGGGAGGGGAGAAGAGTGTGAGTGTATTTGTGTGTGTGTGTGTGTAGGGAGGTAGGGAGTGTGTACTGCATGAGGGAGGGTGGCGATGAGGAGGAGGGTGATTTCTGCCCCCAACCTGTTAGCTTGTGTGTCTGGCTCCTCTTTAAAAAGGGCAGTTTTGTCTTTAAGAAAAGCAGCTGCCTGCCGCATTATCTGCTCTCAGCGATGTAGACATCAGTAATATATTCTACAAGGTCAAAGACAACTGAGATTAAAATGTCTAATCAGTTAATTTGTTTTATTGAGAAGGACTGCCGTGTGATTGGACACACAGAGAGATAGAGGGAGAGAGAGAGAGAGAGAGACAGAGAGAGAGAGGGAGAGGTGGAGGAGGGGTGGAAGAATATGGAGAGATGGAGAGATGGAGGGGAGGAGGTGCTCAGATTTGCACATTGGTATTTTGACTGAGCTTGATGCTGGAAAATATGGCCGTGCCACTCAGTTATAGCATGTTGATGAAGCTCTGACACCCTTTGTTTTTCTCCCTCTCCTCTCCACCCTCCCTCCCCTTTTCGCTCTTCTCTCCCCCCCCTCTCACCATTCATTTTCAATCTATGGCACATTCATACAAGACTGATTTTATTAGTTGCTGAAATAGTCTTATATTTTATATCTCATTAAATATTCAAAATAAATTCAGCATATTTGAGCTGTTCATACATATTCAGTTTCTGTAACTAGGATCAGAATATTTTGATTGAGCCTGTACAGCAGAGACATTTTGAATTTCTTTTTGTGTGCAGATAATTCCATTCAGAGGAATGAGTTGAATCACAATTGATCTCGTTGTTTTCTTTTCCCCCCACTTACAATTAAATGTGGAGAAATATATTTCTATGGATAAAGTGACTGCAGAGGGTATTGGTTTGTGCAGGCCAGCACATTTAGCAGTTTGACTTCACTAGAAGAAAAATGTCTCTATAATGAAGACAGTGGCATTAAATCAGCAAGTTGTGTGTGTATGTACAAGATATGGGATACATGAGCAACCTGACTTGTAACACATGATATCATAAAGATTACTGTAATGACCTTTAATGCCTCATAATGACCTATATCAGCATCTAGGTGAGGAATGTGATGGAGCACTTTCTAATTAATTTTATGAAAAAAGATCGTTTAATTGGTTATAGGTTACTGTAACACCGTGCTGCCTCACAAATGAAATCTTCAAGTTGAGCGTTATCTCTATACCATAGCATTTTAACCATTCTTTTGTTATGAGACAGGGTAGATGATGGCCACAGTTTATTCTTAATGGAAAACATAAATAAAAATATTCAAGTGTGGAATGTGTTAAAGTTAGAGGTAAAACCATGTTCACTTGTCATTTGACAGAAAATTAATCAGCAACAACCTGGCCAATAACCAACAAATGAACAGTTTAAGTAATTTTTTTCAGCAAAACAAACAAACAAACAAAAAAAAGCATCATTCATTGTCATCTTGGGCTTTATAAAAACTGTAACAGGCATGTTTCGCTGGTTTCACAAGAAAATCCATTTAAGGCATTCAAGGCTTTGAAAGAATCACATAAAGAACTCACTGGCAACCACAAAAAGCAACTGTAACAAAAAGTAGCTGCATGAGAGCAGTGCACATGTGTGTTTCATACATGTTTGCGTGGGGCATACGTGGAGTATCTGCACTTGCATGCTCACATGCAGGTATACTTCATGACTGTCGTATAGAATACGCAGAGCGCAATGATAATGTGCCACTAGTTGTACTGTACAGTATATATACCATTAATAATAGAGGCTTCAATTAGTGCTACTTAATCAAACCATTTTTTCCACATTAACATTAAAGTAATAGAGTGTTTTTCAGTGCAATGTACCACATGTAAAATGATTTTCTCATGGTGGGATAATTAAAATTACTCTTCCTCTACTTTATGCTCAGATTGCTTTCAGCCAGGCATCATCTGAGTGTATTTGTGCATGCTTTTTTTTTTTTTTTTTTTTTCTACAGGCGTGTGGATAAATGTGTCTCTGTGAATGTGACCTCCATTAGGAACAGCTGAGGAGATCCATCCAGGGGCAGTTTGTTTTCCAGAGAGGAGCAGCAATGGTGGACGGCCCTTGATTTATTAGAACCATGAGCCAAGTGACCATGATGAAGTGCATTTCCATTTTAAAAGACCATACAGCTTCATCTGGAGAAGGGAAGAAGAAAGTTAAAGAGCTGAGAATCCTGAAGAGAATGGACTGACGACGAGAGCGGAGCAGACTGCTGAGCTGCAATAATCACAAAGACAGGAAAATGCCTGGAGAGGAGAAGGGAGAGAATAGATATGCCAGAAAGTCCGTTTTTAGTACAACCAATTTTTAGCGATATTATAAAAACATATTTAGGTGCATTAAAATATAATATATTATTTTACATCCCTCAACCTAACATGGAGATGAGTGTGGCTGCCTGGGAAAAAGAGCGAAGGGTGATGCAAGGAGAGAGAAAGGAAATGTTTTAGGGAAGATTTTTGATGGGACGTTGATATTAGATATTTAATCCTGTGTAAAGTTGTTAACATAGAGTGCTGCTTCATACTTAAGCAGGAAAACATTTCGGCATAGTCTGTGCCAAACCTTGCAATCATGCAAGAATTGTGTAATGAAAGTAGGCCTCTGGCAGGGCATGGGTGGCATGTCACAAATGACCCAGGGGGATATTACTTTTGAAGTGTTTCTGCCATCATCACACTCATTCAAAATCTAAAAACATCTAAAAAAAAAATAAAGCTGAAGACCTGTGTGCCTGTTGTATTGCTGCAGCGCTTGTGCACATCCTTCAGATGGAGTGGAACAAACAGGCTCCCGTCCGCAGAAGTGATGGAGTGTTTCTTAAATGAAAATACACCTGTCTTTAGGACAAATATGTGCCACTAATTACCTGTCTAACCTAAATCTCTGGGCGCCAGATGTTGCTAAAACACAGCGAGACAGAGACAAATTGCAGTACGCTGTTGTAGCCGTGCACGTAAATATAGTAGAGGCTTAAATCATCTTTTCCTTGACCCTGTTAGAGAAGTTGCTCAATGTGATTTTGGAGTGTGCTGCACCTGTAGGAAACTAATTGTAAAGATAGCGTAAGGTATCACAGTATCACATAATCTCTCTTCCACCCCCCCTCTCTCTCTCTCTCCTCAGCTTGACCGAGCCATAAGCAGGATTACATTTTGATCTGTATCCTTGCTTCCAATTCAGATTTCTATTTCAGTTATGTAGACACCCCCCCCACCCCATACCCTTCTCCTCCTTCTCCTCTTCTTCTTCTTTTGCTCCTGTCTTGGCCAGATGAGAGGAGGTGGAAGACATTGTGCTTGATGACTTGTACAAAGTGGCAATTTTGAAAGCTAGATTTACAGAAGATTTTTTTTTAAAAAAAACTTAACTGTACTGTTACAGTAATCCAATAAGAACCCTTTCATAGAGCACTCCCACTTAGTCCTCTAAATGCACCACCACTTCCTGACTTCTCTCCTTCTCATCTTCTCACCTCACATCTCTAGTTTTCTCTGTTACTCTCCTCCAATGACCCACCATTTATATTATCTGTCTTCCTCTGCTTCACGCTTCAGGATTTTCCATGTAAATGGATGAACAAAATAACTGCCAAACACCCAGTAATACACAGTATATAGATCAGTTAGCTTCTAAGTAGTAGGACTGCTTTTTGCACTCAGAACAACTTTAGTCTTCTGGTACGTTTTGTCCAGAGATTGCAGCAGCAGCATGAATTATGAAATCCCCTTACTTCTCACATTGTATTTAAGATTGTTTTTAATTGTTTTTAAGATTTACTGATGCACACGCCAGTCGGGCAGACCTCTGGATTAGTGGAGCAGTTAAGCAGGCACAGGCTCAAGAGCCCAAGGGGTCAGGAGGCCAGAGAACATGCCACAGCCTTTGTATGAAGTAGAGGTTGCTCAACAGTGGATTTTCAAAGGCTGATATACTAATATTATTATTAATATATCATATATATATAATATTAATATTATTTTTAAAGTTTCTAATTCCAGTTGAGACATTGACTGGTGGAGGCTGTGCTGTGCAGCATTTGGTCACTATGGGAGCTGAGTTCTGCTGGTAAACCGATTAATCTGCCGAGTATGCAGTAACTTTTGGAAAGTCACATAGGTCAGTCAAATGCAAGAGTGTCAAGATCACATTCTTTTCTTCTTATATATGTATTTACATTTTATTTTCATAAAATATAGGAATGTGAGTATCAGCTTTGGAGAGTGTTTAGACAGCCTTTCTTTCCATTTTTCATAAAATACTGAAGTTCAGGTGCCTACCAACGGCAGAACTTCAGAGTAAATTAGTCACAACCTAAGGGCTGCAACAAACAAGAGTGTTCCTTTCAGAATTCCTTTATTTATCCCTGAGGGGAAATTCTTTTTTGTTCCTTTCCTGTACTCCAGTGTCACACTCTTTTTCCACGCAGTAAGTGTAGAGTCAAATCGATGAGTGAAGTCCACAGTGTTATAAACAGCAGTAGATAGATAATTCAGAGGTAAACTCCTACTTCAATGTGAAATGTGCAATGTGAGATTTGTTGTTATTGACAGTCTTAGTGCTCACCCATTAAAAACTATTCCCAATACTAGCTCAAACCTAGCATCTATTCTGTCTTTGAGCCAGAAACTGAATCACTACCCTGACCTCTGACCTCGAACCCCCCTATAGACAGTGCAAGAGAATAGCTCTTCCGCAGCCTTTTTATAATGTGTTCTTCTAACATATGTCTGCATACACTCCAAAGCTGTCAGGCCTTGATATGGACCCGTTAATACCACCAGCACAAACCCCTGCACATTTATCCTGTGCAGCTGGCAAATGAAGTGCCTCTGATTCTTTTTATTCTCTTAAATCCTCTTTTCACTTTCCTCCATCCTCACGTCTCTGTCTTCCTCTATTTCCCAACTGTCCATATTTGAATTATAAGTGATGGGGTAATAATAATAGGGGCACCACAAACAGCCATGTTCGGCTTTTCCTTAAAGGACAGGATAATGAGACAGAGTATCTATTTGCATAGCGTAATGTGTGTGTGTCCAGACGCTGTTAAAAGACATAAGGACCTCTCTCTTTCAGCCTTGGAGAGAGGTGGGGTGGAGAATCAAATGGAGCTTTATCCCCCCCTCACACAATTCACTTCCACTGAACAGCCTGGTTCCCCTTCTAGCAACTGAAGGAACTCTGGTGCAGATTCAGGTTGCGGATTTCTTTTGCTGGAGAAGCCTTGGTGTTAGTTTAAGTGTGCTCTCATTGGTGCACCAACCTGTCAATCTTAATCACAGATAACCAATATGCAGCAAAGGTAAATATGTCCATTAAAAGCCCCCAGGGGCGGGATTATAAGAGGCCAGCAGCCTATGAAATGCAGATTCCCCCATTCAGAATGCTACACACACCACTCTCCTGTGTGATATCAGCCATGAGCGCTCATTCTAATTATTTGGGCAAATGTACTAATTAGCTATCAGGTGCCCCCCTCCCAACCCACATCCTCACTTATCATCCTCCCCCGACATCTTTTGTATTCAAAATAGGTTCCCAGCATGGTTGGAATTTTTCAGGCCATCAGCAAATATTTACCAGTTCCATCTCATTATGTTCCGGGCTAAAATGCTGGCTATGAATATCTTAAGGCCCCTGGTACATGCCATCTAAACTTTGCCTTGACCTTTTACTGCTGGCCGCCTGCACTGGCAATTGAGCTGCAGTTTTGCTTTGTAGGCACACATGCACATGCCCACACATACACAGTATCTGTGTCATCATGTCTCAGTGCTGTTTCACTGTAGGCTTAAGACTAAAACAAACTGATGATTATGCATATGCACCTTCCTCTGCATAGTTAGCCTCACCGTCGCTGCCTCCCGCTCTGATCAATCCATTAACTTACATCCTGTTGTATATATCAGGTTTAGCACGATCAACAGAAATGCTGACAGCTCCTATTTCTTTTGGTTTGGCGATTAGCAACTTGGTCCTTGTCAATACAATAGTAATGAATGGGCCAGATAAATGCGATTTGGGGGCATAATCATTTTTTTGTGATAGTTTGATATTGCTGCTCTGCATTTTTGCTTTAAAAGCAAAGTGATTAATCAATAATTAATTTTGAAGCAGGGGCACTGATAGAGGCGAAACGATGAAAACATTTGCCATAAATCTGCACTTTATTGCTGATACTATTGAAGGATTCGTGGCAACACCTCGTCAGTCTTGGTAAGTATATTGTGAGCATTTTCTGTATGGTTTGCAGAATGGCTGACAGAAAATATTCATGTATCTTATTTACTGCCAAATGTCTTTTTGTACAGGGGATATTTGTGCACTTATCAATTCTATTTAAGCTGGAAGCTCATCTCTGCAAAGTTGGTGGTTAAGTCAGCTGATCACAGACGTGAGGGTGCTGCAGATGTTAGAATGTAATCCTCTTTCATTAGTAACTACTTACTGTACGAGCTGGATGTGATTTTTCAGGTGCTAAGCAGGACATCTGTGGAGGTTTTTTTTTTTTCCTCAAAAGTGGACCTGAATAATGTCATACTGTAAACTCCAGTGGAGGGTGATTTTTTTTCTTTTTTTTGAAGAAATGATTTGACATTTTGGGATATATGCTCATGCCCTCACCAGACAGACGAGAAAACTGATAACACTGACATAACTGTTAAATATGAAGCACCTGGAGATAGATAGATAGATAGATAGATAGATAGATACTTACCGTAGCTCAGCATAAAGACTAGAAGCAGGGGAAACAGTTAGCCTAGCTTATTTTTGACAAAGTCAAGCTTAATGTTTCCCTCTGCTGAGTTAAGCTAACTGTCCACTGGCTTTAGCTTCATTTTCAATAGGCAGATATCATGTTCGAGTACACCACAGAAAGTTGAAGTTCCTCCCCTTCAGGTGGACCACCACAGGACCTATTTCAGAAAACAAAAATTTAGTATTAGTTAATGTTAACAGAAAAACATTTGTTAATCTTATCTCAATTCCCCCATGAATCACACAATATTTATCAAGTTAAAAAATAGTTTTGCAGCTCAAGGAAGCTACAGTTTGTTGAAAGTGTTGACGTATCAGACTGTGAAACTACCCACCTGGACAGACAATACACCCAACAACGGTGTCTTCACACTCGCTGAAACCTTCAATCCTGCATGCTTGCTTTTAACAGTTTTTCTGTGACAGGCTAATGGCCATATTGGTGTGAATGATGCATATTTTGAGGAATGACAGATGTTGTACACTGAGCAACACTAAATGATACTATTACTGTTTTTATGACAAACTGTGTTTTTCTTGACTTGCAAAATGAACTTTCAAATCGACAAACATCATATGTGTAATTCATAAAGCAATTTAAAAGGGATTAAAAAAAACTGCATCACTTGCCATTAACTACCATACATATTTTTGCCAAAATAAGGTCCTATGGGGGATACTGGAAGGGGAAGGACTTCATCTCTCTATTAACTGTATCTCTATTTGGAATGGGTAAGACTTAAACCTGAACTGGACTAAGGGGAAGTTGTTGATTTCAGTCTAAAATTGAGTTGATCAGAAAAAAAGAGCTGATCAGAAGTTGTTAAGGAAAGTGTTTACAAGTTTTTTATAAACTTGAATGAATAAGCTTCAGTCAGCTACCCTGACGGGCCTTTGTCATGAATAGGGATACTGACATATTTCACTCGCATGGTGCTTGTACTTGTAAAAAGAACATCACCTTAGACTTGTTTCAGCCAATTTCTCACTCAACTCTTACTAATATTTTTTTTTTCTCTCTCAGCAAGAGAGGGAATGTGTAGAACTGCTCCCTTAACACAGAACAGTAGTTCTGCACTAATTCCACAATTCTTTCTCCAGTATCTTACATATGTATTATATCAACCATGCTCTTCATATTCTTATCCCCCTGCTTTTCAGCAGCATCTCTGACTCACAGTTGCAAAACAAAAGGGGTTTTAGCCCCCAAAATATCCCTCTACATCATCATTTTAGATGTATAGAAGTGCTGTGTGTATGTGTGTGTGTGTGTGTGCGTGCATTTAAAGGAGACAATGGTGTGAATTTAAAGACAATGCTGTGTGCTTGCCAGGGCTTTGAAGCTGAGCCAAGCCCCATCGTTCCCAGAGGTATTTACCCCCGTCTCTTCCTACCACATTGTTAAACACTACCTCTGTACGTTTTTATAACACCATTGTTAAGCTCAATAGATTTTTATTTGGCTGCTTTACCCCTCCCTCCCTCACTCACTCTCCTATACTCTTTCTGTCTGGCTAGCTGTGTTTGTGTGTTTGCATTGCCCCATCCTTTCACCTGGAAGTGTCTAGGTGTGTATTTATAGTTCCTTAGACAGCAGACATGAGACCCAAGACCAAACATCCTCTTCCTCTCTGGAAATTGCAGAGACTGGAACAGCAAAATGTTGACTCTAAGATGTCGTGTGTCACTTCTTGAAACAGTTTTCGTTTGTGTGTATTTTTGACAGATATTCTTGTTTTTTTAATTCAACCAGAATCTCCTCAGTGGCATAAGACATTTGTATCACCTTTTATTATTATTTAATCTACACCATATCCTTCATTTAAAAAAATCTGCCACAGTCTCTGGTGTTATGTTTCATAGAGCCAGATGTACAGCTGGTTGGTTAACATACACTAATGCAGTGGCAGAGGGCAAGTTTTGTGACTTTGACTTGAGTTTGGTTTTTATACAGTGTGAGGTATAATGAGAGCCCTGACAGTCAGTAACAGAAAATCCAGCAATTTGTTTCTGAAACTTTAACAATATACTCCCGTAAAAAAAAAAAAAAAAAGCCACACTGTTTGTTAACATTGCTTGTTAATCCTAATGTTTAGTTTGAATGTGTCTGAACACTTTTGCCTTTTTTAGGTTGAAGTCAGACTTTGTGTCACTCTCGTGTTGCCATGAGAGTGAGGCTACTCCTTGTGTGAGGCAGGAGTGATAGGGAAAGGCGCGTGAGAGTGGAAGAATGGATGGATTGGGGAGGAAGGATGAATTTGAGAGCAGGGGGGAAGGGGAAGAGAAGAAAGTGAGACAGGGTAAGGAGAAAGGCGGTTGTGCTTCAGCCATCTGTTGTGTGTTCCCCAGCAGCAGCAGCAGCAGAGCAGAAGAAGGTGAGGTCTGTCCACATCTATCCTCTGGCCGCACATCACAGGCCTGCCGTTGGCCCAGTGTCGGCCCCGCTGTCTCTCTGTGTGTGCAAGCCTGTGTGTTTGTCTGCGAGTGTGTGTGTGCATTATGTGGCCAGCGTCGACCCCAGACACGAGCTGCTCTAGCTGATTTAATGAGAAGGGCTGGGTTGCCATGGCTAGGGCAGGCACTGTCTCTGTCTCTCTCTCTCTCTCTCTCTCTCTCTCTCTCTCTCTCTCTCTCTCTCTCTCTCTCTCTCTCACACACACACACACACACAGTGTTGTTTACATCACTTTTGGGGACATTACATAGTGTTGCATCCATTTCCTGGAAGCTTAACTACCACCTAATGATAACAATAAGCATTACTTGCCTAATCCTAACCCTAACCTCAACCAAGCAAGTCTTCACCCTAATATTTAATGATTTATGGAATATGTGTCAACATACACACACACACACACACACACACACACACACACACACGTTTGACATGCCCAGCCGATTCCCTACTGACACGTCACTCCCCTCCAAAATCACACACGCTTGTCGAAACTCACACGGCTCTTCTGGAAAGTCATTGGGAAAATATGAAAATGGAAAAGAAAAGGCCCGCCTTGGATGCGCCAACCTTTCTGCATTTTCGTATCTTTGTGGAATTTGGGAGCCTTTTGAAAGAATGGGGGCAAAAAAAAAAAAATGCTAATGTGTGCGACTATGAGAGACTTGCCCGGTCTCTCCCCTGGCCAGCGAGTGTGGCAGTGTTTTAATGATGCATCTGCTTGTGTCAAATGATTCTGGGCGCATGGCAAAACCCAGGGCTGCTGGCCCCTTTGATGTCACTGAGCACACACAAACACACACACACACACACACACACACACACTCACACACACACAGTCCTGTTTCCATCACCTTTGGGGACATTACATAGATTTACATCTACTTCCTGGAGACTTAACCACCCCCTAACCATAACAATAAACATTACTTGCCTAATCCTAACCCTGACCTTAACCAAACCCTAACCTCAGCCTAACCTTAAAGCAAGTCTTCACCATAATATTTAATGATTTATGTTGTGGGGACTTGTATTTTGTCCCCATAAGTAAGACAGGTCTTCACAATGTGACTGTGTAAACAGATTTTTGTCCCCACAACTACAGGAATACCTGTCCACACACACACTTTCTTGAAAATACTCACACAAGCACTTCTGCATGTGCCCACACACGCTTTTACGTAGTCCCACAAACACACACACACACACACACAAACGCATACTCCCATACAGCTATGTACTGGGCAGCGGTTCACTCGAGCCCCCTCTGGTGCTGTGGTGGCTGGTTTTAATGTCCCTGCCTAATGATCTGGCACGCGTCGAAAGGTAAATGATAATTTGCTTTAAGTGGAGCCTTTAGGCGGAAAAGCCTTGTAGGGCTTAGCTGTCTCCCTGACATGACAGTGTTTACCACGAGCAGCCCTCGACAGATTTCATTTCAAATATGATTTCTTTATGAAAATCCATCAAAACCGACACCCTGACTCTGCTGACTGTTGCACGAACAGACACACATCTGTATTTGTGTTTGTTTGTAATTCTGAGAGATCCTCCATGAAGGCGTCCAGGAGACGATTGAAGACAATTCAGTTGGAGACGTACGCTGGTGGACAGACACAGCAGTGAGAATTACCCAGAGAGAGAGAGAGAAAGAGGAGAAAGTCACTGTTTTTCTCTGTGGGAACGATTTTGAGGCTGTGAAAGCACATTCTGAGGAGACAGCGTGAACATGCAGCCTTGGTGTCGTGTCTCTTTGTAGGAGAAATCTGGGCAGTTTCAAATGAGTTTCTCATCACTGAAAAGGGGACTCATTATCACTTTTGTATACTCTCTCCGTTCCATTCTTCATCTGGCTTTGTAAGCACAAAAAGTGCTAAAGCAGTTTTTTTTTTTATTGCCCAATTCTCTTCACTTGTAAATCAGTCAGGAGTTACTTATGTGATGAGCGAGTGGAGAAACTGCTGAAAGTAAATGTCTTAACACCACAACATGTTGGGATTGTGACAGCTTTCCGTATTTTGCATCGGAGCAAAAATAGAATTGATCACATTTGTGTTGTGCCAGACACACAAACTGTAAACACTGAGCGTAACACCACCAATTTTCAGTATCTGGTGACTGAATCACAAAAAAAAATCTTTCTAAATGAGGCACCATCAAACAACATTACTCTGTCACTGCAACTCTACGCCGCTTGTGAAGCAATTCACAATGTGAACGAACTGATCTCAGACAAGCCGATATGAGGATGGAATGCAGTGTAACAAGAGCAGAGAACAGAAAGAGAGAGCAGAGGAGGTGAGAGAAAACGTCAAGCAGACAACAAGTAAGTAAAACAGAAGGCAGTTTAGATCAGTGGAAACGAGACGAGGAGGTGTGCAGTTGACAGCTGATCATAACACGCGGCTGTAGGGCGGATGTCTTGTCCCCTCTCCTCTCCTGTCTCCTTCTTACTTTCATCCTTTCCCCTGTTATGCCCTCTTCAACAAGCCTTTCTTCATCTCCCCCCCACCGCCTGAAAAATCACCTGTTTTCCCCTTTCCACACCTCTTTGTCTCCCGTCTCAAAAATATTGCATACTCAGAATCATCTTTCACACATCCACACCTTCAACCCCTCAGCTCCTTTACCATACCACTGCGACTGAAAAATGCCTTTGTAACATGCCACTTAACCTGTGTGGCAACTTTGCTCGCTGTCTAATAAGTCTAATAAGAGCAAGAGACAATAGTGTGACGCTACTATGCAGAACTGTAGCCTAATTTCAGTGAACCACACTCGTGTTTATCCACCAGGTTGCTCTGCAATGATTTAATCCAAAGTCCATTTTGGTCCATTTTATTTGGATCTTAAATTTTGTTTTGTTATTTATGCTGCACATAACAGTAAAATTTCTTTGGAGTTGAATTTATGCACTCTGTGATGGACATATTTTTCTTACGTTTTCTCAGCAACAATATTTGGTAAAGTGATTTCATGCAATTAATTCTTATATCAAAATTTTTGATTCTCAGTTTGTCTTTATAATTGACTGAACATGGAGTTAGATTCATAACAACCTTAACTTTTTAACTCTGCTGCTGCAGTGGTCTATAATATTTTTTATTTCTTGGTATTTTATTTTCTTGGTAGCAAAAAACTTTCTTGACAGCAACAAAAATGTAAAAGTGATTTGGAAGCAAGTGGGATATTTTCAAGTTGTGCTAAGAAAAATAACATTGTTTTTGTTTTTTTTTGTTAAAAACAAAAGTCCTTTAAATAGAACAACACTGATGGTCATTCCCTCACATTACTGAAGTAGCTTTAATGGCCTTAGTATTACCAGATCTACCTGCCCTGGACAGATATTGCAGGAATAATCACTTTAAGGTGATGGTGGTAAAAAAAATCACCTACAATGAGTCACAGCTGCATCTTAGGACCTGTGAGGAGGTTCACTGGTTGTAAACAGCCATATATTCAAATATTTACATTATTTTTAAATTATTCTGCGCTTCTTGATTGTCATCCACAATTTCAAAAATAGTACTGAGTAACAAAAAAAAAAAAAAGAAAAGAAAAGAATTGTGTGTGTCTTTTGCAGAACCGTCCAATAGGGCCCCTATGGGCCCCCTTTTCCCCTAGAAAACTGCTAGTCACGTTAAAAGGAGCGGCCAGCCAATTTGGAGGTGCTGCTGCCACATCTCGGAAAAACCCAAAGGCCTCTGGGTGAAGAAGTGAAAGACTGTGTGATGAGTTGAAAGATCATATACAGTAGTAAATCCATATCCTGTAATAAGGGTTTTATTTGGTGATAAGGTTCAAAAGATCATAGTAATAATTCATAAGAGTTGACTCCAGCTATTATATTGGGTTAAAAACAGTTCAAATCTCTAACTTTTTTGAATGATTTTTTAAAATGCTAAAATTATTCCGGGCTGATTTTATTATTATCAGTCAACAATTAAGCTATTAACTTAAATGGGGTATGTCTTCTCCTGCAACACATTCATTTCATGTACATATGTTTATTTATGTAAATGTTTATATTAAATTCAATATCTATTTATTTTGAAACATATTTGATATAAATGTAAAACCACCCCATCATTCTTGTGATCATTTCTCTGTGGTTTTCTAAAGAGTAACAACTGCATTTCTTTTCTCTAAGACACTTCCTTTAAAAATGTCTCAGCAAAACATCTTTCTCCTGCATTATCCTTTTTATCACTTTACTTGTCTTAAACTGGTGGAAAAGGGCATGCTTTTAAAGTGATGGGAAAATGTGATTTCCAGGCATTAGCAGTACATGTGTATGGTTAGAGTAGCCGCAGGGAAAGGAGATGCTGTTGCTTTAGCTGCTGATTTCTTCCTGCTACGGGCAAAGAGAGGGGAGGCCCTAGGGGCACAAAGCCTCGGGAAATGTCTGGATATCTCTTAAGAGGCTGTTTCCCCCCAGCTGTAATGGAGTGTGGAACATAAAAAAACTGTGTATTTGTAGCATAAAGTTCACTTCATGATCACTTAACTGTGCCGATCAGGATAAAGAGGAAGGGGAGGTACTGAGTTTACACACTGTGCTTGAAGTATTGTTCTTAAGGCATTATATTTCACTAGAAGCAAAACATAAGCACACTGTGAGTACATTGTAATTCATAAAACATAAGCAAAGGATGATATGACTCATCTATAATTAGAGCTGGAGCTAATGATTATTTTCACTGCTGATTAATCTATCAATATTCATTTACCATTTCACTATTTTACTATTTCACTGGGAAATAGTATATACTATCAGTAAATAATACCAAAAACCCATTAATTTACCAAAGTGATATCATCAAACTCATTTTGACTCAGGTAATCAGTCAGTTAGCAAATTGTTTCAGCAGTAAACATGATGCCAAAATACAGTGTCATTCAAAATAATTAAATTCTTCTTTAAAAACGTCTTTAAAATCCACAATCTATAACACTGAATCACTCAAACTCTAGATGAAAAAAACAAAACAAAACAAAAACCCAGGCCACATGGCGAGTAAGAGGCCACTGTTTGAGACTCCAAGCAATATTTTGCAGCCATCTTTGTGTCAGTAATTATGTGTTATATATATTTATTTAATCCTCATTATGCCACTCATAATCGTTGTTATTATTTTGCTTATGAAATGCCAGATTACGTACACCAGCCAAAGTTACTGGCTATATGGCGTTGGCGTGGCATTGCGTTAGTAATGGCATCCAACAAGTTGTAAGGATGATGTATTTGGCCAGTGTTGTAAAAATGTTGATTAAAAACGTATATGATATACGCCATACTTGAGATTTACTGGAGCAAGATGGAGCTTTATGAGCTTTAAAAAGGAGAAACCGATGTGAGACGGCTGCCAGGTGAGAGACCACTGTTTGCGACCCCTTCTACCAACATTTTGCAGCCATCTTTGTGGCAGTATTTTTAGCGAGATGATGGCAAAAAAAGAGAGATATTTTTAATAAGACATGGGGGCATTTTCCATCTGTGATTATGGAAACAAATTCAGGTATTTAAAGCCAAAACACTATATTTTGCTAACTCTATAAAAATCTCTCCTAAACCTATCAAAGCCTTAAACACAGTGTTATCACAACATAATGTTGAAAATTGAAAGCTTTGGTTTAAACATATCAAGTGCAACATTTAAACATATTTGTGATTTCCAGAAAGGCACAGTGCCAATATTTATCCTGGCAGTTGGGTTCTCTTTACTGGGTCTGATGCTAGTGACAGCTGTAAGAGTGAACCAAAAACTTAACACTTTCATAAACTCCTGGATGCTGGATGACAATTCTATGTGGAGTCATTTGCTATGAGTGGGACCTTTCACATTACACATACCGCCCTCGACTGTTCATGCAAAGCAGCTTTCAAAGTCCAACTGTAAAGATAATGAATTTCATGACTCAAGTGAAAGTTTTTGATAAACACTTTTGCTCATGGCAGACGTTTTGCCTGTGTGTATGTTCTTTTGATGGCCTCCGCCCAAGTCAATTTATTTAAAGACACTGACTGACTCCAATTACGTGGGACCCCTCCTTTGATACGCTGTTTTCCTTTCTTCGCCAGCCATCTTTGATTCCTGGGCCGATCCGTCTCCTCTTGCACACAGCTGCCTCCTCGCTTGTTGTTCTTGGCACCACATCCAAAAGTCCTCCAGCCTTTCTGCGGTCCCCTCAAAAAGAAGAGGGACATCAAAAGGATTTCGCAGGGCTCTGTCGACATGAACATCGCCGAACCTTCCTTGTCTCTCAGTCTGCGAGTGGAGTCGCTGTATGCGAGGGAGGGTGAGGGAGGTGGTGGAAGCCTCAGACCCCTTTTGGCTCTTTGTGTGTAAACGCAACAGAGGAGGCTAAGGGCCCTCTCCTTTTCCAACATGGAGAGCCCTAAGGTTAAAGCTCAGCCACTGATCCCATTCCAGCAGCCACGTTCCTCCTTTCCTTCCCCTTTCTCTGGTCTCATTCTGTGCCATTGTATGCCATGCCATTCGATGCTATGCTATTCCTTGCCATTTGTTGTCAGCCTGACACAAACAGGTGCAGTTTCTCTGACCTTGACTCTTTGAAGCGATTAGCAGCCTCCTCCCCTTGTGTTGATAAATACCATTCCCCTTTCCTTTCTGCCTCTTTTCTCTTTCCATTGTCCCTCTGTCCTCAATTAAAAGCATGTTTATTTTTTGTCTGCATTTTTGTCTTCTCGTCTGCTGTCAGATTACTCCATGGATGGATGAGACTCAAACTGACCCAAACTGGCTGTTGATTACAGTCAAAGTGCAAGATTTATAGTCAGACTAGACTATTTATATAGAAAGACGTTTTGGTGTACCCACATTCCACCGCGCCCCACAAAAAGCTATTGTTTTTCTATGCAGTAAGAGTCGACATCTGTAAATGTGCATCTGCACTTGCTATTCTTTTACAATTCTGATTCAAAATGCTTGCACCACTACTATGGATCTGTGTATTTTGACAAAAGAACAATTCATTAGTTTGGAACCAAAACTAAAATTATTAAAAAAAAAGGAAACATTAATATCTGGGACAAGATACCCCCTGAGTTTGCAGCATGATTTGTGTGTTTTTCTTAAAAGTCTTGTTACTGATGGAAAGGATGGCAAAATGTTTGCTCCAAGAGACGCAGAAAGCCAAACTCTGAATTCTGTTAAAACAAGACAGGCCCACCTGAAGTTGAAAAATGAAACAAGTGCATGCTTATTGTCATCATAGAAATAGTTAAGTTAATTTGGGGAAGTCGGCTACTCCTTACACTACTCATAATAATTGTTATATTTGAATAATGCTGCGCATGGCGGTTTGGACATGATAGGCAGATGTGATGAGGCCAACACTGAAACATATTCAGACTGACGACAGGACACTGAGAGAAAGAAATATTTATTTTGCTTGTGAGAGTCGGGTGATGTACAGTTAGCGAATGCCAGACGGTGCATGGTGTTGAAGTAATGACATCCAACAAGTTGTATGGGTGACGTATTTGGCCAGTGTTATTGGAAACCGGAATGAATGGCATTCAAGAATGGTGTATTCTCAAGAAAAACATTGACTGAAAGACATGTAAACACGTGTGATGTACTGGAACAAGATGCAAGAGCTTTATCTTCGATTTTTGGATTTGCATTTGGACATCTTCACTCAGGTCCCTGATCTCGATTTTACATATTTTAGGCAACATTTTTTATATGCATCTTGAATGTTTTATTTATGTCTCATATTTAGTGAGATTTTCTTAGGTGCATCTCAGTGCTGTCATACAAAAGCGAAGGTGACATCTTGGGCCTGGTTAATCAGAATAGTGAGCTGTTTGCTGCATATGTCTGTGTAACTGGGTGTAAATGTGTGTAGCTGTTGTGTTGTGGCCCTGCAATGCATCCCGTGTGATAATAGGCCTGGCAGCAAACAGGGCAAGGAGGAGGGATAGGAGGATTTTGCACGGAGGGGGGAAGGCATCGACGGGACACCACGCCTGTGTGGCATATACAGTACATATTCACAGGGGTGCATATACATGTTTATATGCAAGTGTGTGTATGCCTATGTGTGTGACTGGGCTCGTCGGTTACCAGGGAAATGGATGTGTTGGCCTCATCAGAGAGTCTCCAGCTGGTGGAGAGGCTTCGGAAGCGGCGGCTTGGCAGCCACCCGGTCAGGGGGGAGTTTGCATCTGTGCTGCCTTGGCACTGGACTGAATTGCGGTTGTGGTGGAAGTAGTCTGTGTGTGTGTGTGTGTGTGTGTGTGTGTGTGTGTGTGTGTGTGTGTGTAGGGGTTTGTGTGTTAAAGGCTGTGCGGGCCATCCCTTTTCACCTCTTAACAACCCCTTACCTCACCTCGTACAAACACACACACACACACACACACTTATTGAAATAAGCCCCTAACTTTAACCTAAACCATCACAAAGAAATGCTTAACTACAACCTCTATTAAAAAGCCCCCAAATTAGCTACTTTTGCAGTGCTACAAATTTGGAATATTTGTCAGTAAGTGGCATCAGATACAAACTGTGTGTTGTTCCTTTTAAGTTGAGTCAGGAATTATGTCAAGATTGAGATAGCCATATTGCCATTTTTTGACACTTCATCAATTGCCAATTAGCAATTTAGCTAGCTTTTTAAAGATAGAAAATAGAAAGAAGTACACACAACTATTTTCACATGTTGTGGCAAACGTGCTACAGTCCTTGATATTGACTAACAAGTGCTTCCCTTGTTAACGTCAGCAGTTCAGCAGCTTGGCCTGCAAGTAGTCAGTCCTTCACCAGGTTTCTAGTACCCAATAATTTCTCCCAGATTAATTTTGCTGTGCCATCACGTAAGTTCCATTTACTTTTGTCTGGGTCTTGCTCAAGAGACATGCGCCATCAAGGAAGTGTGAATTACATCCTAATCTGATACAAAGAGAAACAAAAGATCTGCTTTTCTCCCATTTTCCTTTTCTCTCTTTTCTCCCATTACTCCTCCTCTCAATCTGGCCTCCCCTTCTATTTTTTCCACCTAATTTTTCTCCCATTCTCTCCATTATTCACTCCTTCTATTCACCCTCATTTATCCTTCCTTCCCCTCTGTCTTCTGCTGTTTTCAGCCTGCTCTCCTTGAGATATCCTCTCTGCATCTATCTATCTATCTATCTATCTATCTATCTATCTATCTATCTATCTATCTATCTATCTATCTATCTATCTATCTATCCATCCATCCATCCATCCATCCATCCATCCATCCATCCATCCATCCATGTCCAGTCTTTTCTTGTCTCGTTTACAGTCTATTTGGATCAATCACGTGCTCCGCTGTATTTATTTCAGTCCAGCTTCTTATTTGTTGCTCATTCATCCCTGTCCCAGCTGTTTTTGTCCGCTGGCAACTTTCGTTAATATGTTTTCCCACCACATGTGCTGTCGATTATAGATCCTGATGACAGCGATGATAGCAGGAAGTTGTCTGGCATGATCATATATTCTGGCTATAGCCATAGTGGTTTGGATGGGCCACGTATCACAGATCAAGCTGAAACACAAACCACCAGAAAATGAGCCTCAACATGATTAACTGACCTTCGACCCTAAGCTCCTTTGCTTTATTCCAATGGCGACCAAGCATGAGGTGTGTGTATTGCATGCGACTGTTTTGGTGTGTCTATTCATGTTTGTAGAGTATAAGGAAAGAATGGTGTTGTCTTTGAGCTGACTTGGCAGTTGTGGGGTGTGTTTTCTCTGGATATAGTGTGTGGGTGTGTGTGTGTGGTGTGTGTGTGTGTGTGTGTGTGGGTGTGTGTGTGTGTGTGTGTGTGTGTGTGTGGGTGGGGTGAGTAGGGAATTGTTAGGAATCACAAACACATGCACACATTATCATCACCATCATATCATTATCCCTGAGAACCTCGCCACTAATCATTCACCCGGCCTGGATCAGACATATTTCAGATTTTCACTCCATTCCTGGTGTTTTCAGCTGTCCCTTTTTGTCACGTCTGTGACCGGTCTAAGAAAGTGTGTTTAGCGGTCATCTGTGGAAAAGATGAGGGGGAAAGTGGCTGGATCAAGACCAAGAACCACAATACACCATGTCCCTCCAGATTAACTTGTTGCTAATGGCAAGATGGAGGGAATTATCATCTTTGCTCTTTAACATACTTCTATCATTTATTTTCCTTTCCTCTCCACGTATTTCTGCCTTTGATGACCCTTTTACACAACATTTAGGGCAGACTGAAGCGTGTGTACACGTTTTATCCATGTCCATATGCATGTTTCTCCTTAGCTCACACATGTTTCTCAGCAGAAATGGTTTCCATTGTTGTGATTTAGCTCTCTGTTTAATGACGTCAGGAGCGGAACCACATATGAACTGTGAACTTTGAAGTCTAGAGTTGGCTGTGAAATATGATACAAATAAAGAGAAAACATGACATCCAAATGATCAATTACTACATGAGGAACATTAATTTATGTACGACTGGCTTCTACTGTATGATTTGCTGTAGCCAGGGCCACAGCTACCACTAAGGGGACTATGGTCCAGCACTGGCAACATCAATATTGAACCATTCTCTAAAACCTCATGTTCAATGTAAAGGTCTCCCCAAGGATCATTCCTGGGCTCAGTCTGGGCATACTTTAATGAATTTGTATCTTCTAAAATAAAGTGGATCGACATGTGATCTTTACTTGGTTTCGTCCTCCTCAGCCTGCCAGTGTTGCAGTGCTGTTCTCCCTTAAGGCAGTCAGTATGCACAGTTCAAGCAATCCACCACAAGTAAAAATGTGAGGGTGTGAAAAGTGATTTGGTAGTGCAGGTGACTGAGTCTATTCTGACGTCTGGGTTGGCAAATACACAGATTTGGTCAGCTCTGATGCTAATGTTTATTATCAAAGAGCAGTGGACAAAACATTTGCAGCTTCTCCCTTTTAGTTGGTTGCTATCACTGGATTTTACAGGAACAGGACTATTGTATCTAGATCATTTTCCTGAAGCTACATCCATTGCTCCTGATGCAAATATTACTTCACTGTTAAACACCATTGAGCTCCCCTGCCATGAAGGAAAAGATTTCAGGTGTTATCGCAGCACATTTTTTGCTACATCATTTTAGATGTGAATGTCAGATGATGAAGGGTGACAAATGCAGGACTTTAACCCAGGAGGGCAGTGTTTATGACCCATGTTAAACCCAAAGTAAACACTGATGTATGTCTGTAAGTTAACTTGCATAATGTTTTAAGATCGCCTTCCGTAACGGAAGTTTCTCTGACCATGTAACGATGGTTCCTCTGACCATGTCCAAATCTCATCAAATGAGAAAGGTGTTCGATGACATGTGAAAATGTTCTTAAAAGTGATGAACTGTTTATATGCTGTCAAATGGGAACAGGCAAGCACAGATGAAGAAGAGGGCAGTGCAGCTGATGTTTCTAATGAATTTTTATTAATGTCTATTGACCTTTGCTGTCTATTGACTATTGACCTTTTTGTCCAAGTTTTATTGAATCTGCTTTGAAGGATAATTTTAGATATTTTTGCCCATGGGTCTCGATTTCCTGCCTTCATGATTATTTAAAATTTCAATGAAGACTTCATTGTAGATCTTTACGCAGTTCCAAACCTATGGATCTATGCGAAGATCAATTTGCCAGACTAACCTAAAGTCAGCTCTTCAAATCCTTGTTGGTTACGCATGCTTTAACTGATTGATTCTGAGCAGACGAAGCCTCCAAATAAAACTCCAAGCACACAATCCTGTATTTCACATCCATAGAATTATTTGAGACTTAATTTTACCTTTTGGTGCTCACCCATCTAAGAGAATGCATCTGTACAGTACAGCCCTGTGTGTGCGTGCGTGTGTGTGTGTGTATGTGTGTTGATGAGAGAGTTTCTGGTGCTTCTCTTCCATGTTCAACAGCATGTTTGCGTGTCTCAGCTCAGAGCGTCTCTCAGCCTAATCCGTCCTTATCTCCCAGTGCGACAACACAACAAGAGGATCTTTAAAGAAGACATTTTTCTTTTCCACGGCACAGAGCTGCTCTGCTGATACTGTTTTAGTGCCGGCTGCTCATGTGTATGTGTGAGTGTGTTATGTCTTTCCTCTTCTTACAGATCCATTTCATTTGTACATTATATGAGTGGCTTTAATTTTGTGAGAAACAATTGTGTATGTGTGTGCACAGGCCTGAGCTTGTGCATGCCAGTGTGGATGTGAATGCTGTTGTCATTCCAAAGCTCCTCCGACATCAAACTCAGACTAAAGGTTGTCTGCACGTCTTGACATTAGATAAATGCCTGGTCTGGTTGTACACACAGCTGTACCAATTCTCCAATAGGTCTCTCTCTCTCTTTCTGTCTCTCTGTTTCTCTCTCTCTCTCTCCCCATCCTGGCTGATCTAATGACTCATAGGAATGCATCGAGCCGCTTGTCAGAGATCAATCATCTTCGTCAGGTCGTTCTACCGATTGTTTGAGTAGAGGGCCATTAGAGAGGAGCTGTTTGGAGGTGTTTTGTGAACCTAAGCGGCTCCAAAGGTCAGCTGGAGAGAGAGACAGAGGCAAGGAGTGAGAGAGGAAAAGACAAAAAAAAAAGGGTGCATGTGAGTGTGTGTGTGTGTGTGCTTCTGGAGACGGAGAGGCAGTAGACAGGTGGATGTATGGAGATAGAAAGACAGGCCTTGTCAGCCCTGTTGCGTGACTCCACTGCCCTTTGTTAGTATGAATCCTTAAACAGCTCACCACAAGTACAGAACCTGAGATTAATAATTCCCACGCACCGCCTGACATCCATCCCTGATCTGAAATATGCATGGTGGAGAAAAGAAGAGAGACGAGACGAGGTGGAGGGGAGGGAGTGGAAGAGGGGAGACCAAAAGGGGCCCGTGCGATGCTGGCTGCCGAGCCTTTTGGAGGAGCGACAGATTCTGTTTTATGTGGCCTGTCAATAGCGTCTAATGAGGAAACCCACCTGTGATTTGCGTTGTGCAGTGAGCAAAACCCCTGGCCGTAAACTGCTAACATGAGGTGCCATCAACTTTTCAAAGGTCCTTCCTCCTGAAACAGCCACATCTTCTCTTTTGAAATGAAGTTGTGAGATGGTATAATTTAAAGTTGTTCAGTGACTGGATAGAAGATGTTTCCTCTTTCTATATTTTGAAAGAGATTCGGTGTGTATGATTGTGTGTGTGTGTGTGTGTGTGTGTGTGTGTGTGTTTGAGTGTGTGTGACACGGTCTGTCCTTTGATAAGAAATGGACTGGGATTTCAGCAGAAACAACAATTGATGATTAAAAGGTTTTATTGCCAAGCTTTCTGCAGAGTTACAATCATAATGCTGAGGTCATTTGAACAGCCTGAAACTTTGTTGCTCACCATGTGTGGCTGCAGGAAGTAAAATGCTGTGGCATCTCATTTTAAAACGGAAGACGTGAGCAGAGTTGACACCAGCTATGAAACCTGAATTTCTGTTGAGGTTTGGCTTTTAAACCTGCTGTTTTTACAGTAACCTGACCGCTGAGGATGAAGTTATGTTTATAGATGGAAGCTGATTTAAGGCGGTTACGTCTTGCCAGTAATTGGCGGTGTGGTGAAGACCTCTGCTGCAGACCTGTCTCCTATCAGAAAACACTTCAGAGGAAAAAACTGATTTTAAATCAGCTGTTTAACAACTAATGAATGTGAAGAATGGTTTCAAGTTACAAATGCAGAGGGGGGATAGAGAAAAGGGAGTGAAAAAAAGTGCCAGTGTCTTTTGCCACACAAGCCTGTATGTTACAGCTATCAAACTCAAAGGTCAGAAACTCATAATTTTTGTGGAATACGACTGCAAACAAAGGACATGATAAATACACACCCAGGCAATTATCTTATTTCCTTTGGCTGCTAGTTTATATTCTTAATGCTACTTTAATTTTTTTTTTTTTTGGGTTTGTTTATTAATTTTTCCCCTTTTTTTCATTTTTTGGTTGTTCCTTCCCAGTTCTCACAAAGGGGGAGAGAAAAAGTAGGGCGCTCACTTTGCAATTTCTGTTCAACCCCAGACTACTTCTTTATAAGGCACTGAATTATTTTGTTTTAAAAACAAACAAACAAAAAAGCGACTTTCAACCGGGAAGAATATTTAATTGTTTTTTGATTACTTAGGAATGGGCCATGGGAATAGGCCTTTGTAAATATTTAAACAGATTCAGCATGATGCCATATTTCCATTCTGCCATTAATGTTTCTAAATGATTGTTATTGTCATCTGGGTTTGACATTCACAGTGAAAATGATTTACTAAAAATAGAGGGAAAAAGTAGGATTTTTTTTCTGTGTCAGTTAAGACGAGGGCAGTGGAATGAGATACAGGAGTTAACGGCAGCTCCACACAGCTTCATGTCGTGTCCTGCATTTCCTCTGCTTCCCAGTGGGTGGCAGCAGCGAGTAGGCAGCCCTAACAGAAGGCTGCCACTCAGTGATTATAATTTATGATCCATTTCTATTATAGGTGGGGTGTGCAGAGACAGTTACAGTAATAATTATCTGGACTGAAGTGTTTCCAAGGCAACCAACCCCCCCCAAACACACACACACACACACACACACACACACACACACAAACCCCTCCACGACACAAAAACAGTGAGTTTGTATCTTGCGGCCTGCCTGTTCACAGTAAAGACATCGTTGACTTTTAGTTTTGAGAAGGCTTTTGTTAAAAACATGCTTGTTTAAGATCACAGAGAATTGTTTGTATTCTGCTTTGATCCTTCAGTAAATTAATTATGCAGCCAGGAACAAAGACATGAAAATACAAGAGAACAACATTTGAATTCTTATCTAATAGATCTGAAGTACAACAGAATCTCAAGACACTCAATGTCACCTTTTTATTTCAATATTTTGCTGTCATTAAATCAGCCTGCCTATACTCCTTGAAGGATAAATGCTAGTGCATTTTTTTGTGTGTGTGTATGTGTGTAAGTGTCTGGGCCTGATTAAATAAAGGATTATGTTATTTCCTTAACAGTGCCTGAGGAGCTTTGACTCTGCCATCTTTCTTAAATATATACTTTGATTCCCCTGAAAGTGTCACAAGCAATTACTAATTACAATAAACGCAGGGACGTAAGAAGAGGACACACTAGCTATGAGTTATAATTCCAGTTCTTTGAGCGCACAGAGCCCTGTAACTTATCCTCGTGCATACCATGCAAGGAAAATCTGCATCACACATGCTCAGCCAGCCAACACAGAATAAACCTGTGAATATGAGTACTGTTTACCAACCATTGCATCCACTCAAGTTCAGCATGGAGTCACACGGCAGCGACGAGTACAAGGGCTCCGTATGTGTTCATGCAACTCCACTCTAAAGCCATTTTCAGACATGGAATACACAACATTACTGGCTTCATCTCTTTGTTAAAGTGATTGCTTTTTGTCATTCAGACAAAGTGCTCTTTGTTTTTCATGTTTGTCAGTGTATATCTGTCCCGTTGCTGAGATGGTCTTGAGTTATACAGAAGGACTATTTTTGATTTACCGGCTATAAAGTTTGTAGGTGACTCCAGAGCATCACTTCTGGATTTTAAAACTTATGTTTTATATGCTTATAGACTTTTCTTATGGTCACTACTTATAGTGAATCCAATAATATATTTTCCCATTGGTTACATCATTTAACATTATTAGAGGTCGACTCCTGCTGCATGTTTTATAATGTCCAACTGTGCCTATCAGGGACACGTACAGACATTTGGAGGGGCAGTGGCTCAACTTAAAAAACAGTATTATCATACATCCTCATGATGTTAGCACTCCAAGAAATCTGGATTACCAAACACACAAATGCATTCACACATGCTCATGCTTGTGTGTATGAGGATGAAAGTCAGGTATGGTGATTATATGATGTGTGTTGTAAACAGAAATGTGAAAAAATTATGCATGACATGAACATCTCACCCTGATCTTGCTGACCTGCTTTTAATGCCATTTTCTCTGTGGTTTTGTCTGCACGTGGATATTTAAACTACAATCTTTCAGTCTTGGAAGATTTTGATGGCCTCCTCTTTTATAATGAGTGGCAAGTGGCAAGAAGAGATAACATAGGTTCTGGAGTGTGTTTTTACCAACTTAAGTTTAGACAGTGAATGATCCACACAGGGTGTGGAAACATTTAACCTATGGGATAATGGCATGTTTTTTTGGCACTTAAAGAGTGTTGGAAATAAGCTACATGACCTTTGAAAATTCCCAGCATTTCATTCCACTCTTATTTGGGCATATATACGGAGAGTGAGTTGTTTGGTCTGTCCTCCTCCTCTTCAAATCGATAAAACTCACTGAAGATATGAGCAGCATTCTGTGCTTAGACATCTGAGTTGTCCTTCTACTTTGATGGCTCAGTCAAACAGCACAGTAATGACAGCATTTTCTGCCTCCACTTTGCCTTAAGATCATGTCTAGAGCTCCTGAATTTGTGTATCCTGAAAGGTAAAGTACTGTTTTCCTCTGTAATAGTCCATAAAGGACTGTGGCTGGTGGTCAACTGTTGGACGTTATGCTTATATAATTTGCCAGCACTTTTCAGAGTCTTTCCTCACCAGCGATAACATTGGTCACCTAAGTGTCTCAGCTTGTGTGGTGGGATTTTAGAACATTGCTTTAGATTCTTCTTCAGTCCGTAGTTGCTTCTTTTTTCTCAGGGCACCATCAACAATATTGTAAACGGCTTCCAAGTCCAGATTTTGCTGATGGAGAGTATTTAATGTAACCCACCTCTCACCCAGCTGGAATAGGTTCCAGCCCCCCCTGCCCCACGGCCCTGCAGAGCCAGCAGTAATAGGTAATGGATGATTGGCTGGTATTGGACAGTTGGTGGTAAAGGTGTAAAGGTTTTCAGCTACCTTCAAAAAATGAAATCATTGGGCCTGGCACAGAGATTACAGGGCTTTGTCATTTTCCTTTTGGGTAAGAGCCCCTTGCCCCATTGTAACCCTGACCACGGAGGTCTTCTACTTTCACATAGTTTTCCATTTTGAGTTGTTGAACACTTATCAGTTCCACCAGGTTTAGGAAGTTTCCTCTGTGTGAACTTGTGAGGCTTTCATCGCAGCCTCTGAAGTTTCCCTAAGTCCAATTTAATTAAACAAGAGCTAATGTCTCAATTCTCTCTCTCTCTGTCTTTGGCAGTTTTCATGCCATGGTCAGTCCTTTTACAGGCTGTGTCCACTGCGTTTCTTTTACAGGCTGATCATATGACTCACTACTGTAGCGAACCTTGATTTTTGAGTGGCTTTACCCCTTCAGATTTCCTCTTCTGCTCTTATACCTTTCATCATTCAGAAGCAGTTACAGTTACACACCAACATTCTCAGGAGAACATTCTTACTAATAGTGGCAAGTTCGACTCTTTTTACTGAAAGTGACTTGTGTCCTGCATCCTCCCTGCCATTGTTGTTTAACAGCGCGACAGTGACTAGGCACCTGTCACATGACAATTGAACGAGACCGATCCGAGAACGAACGTACTGCTCACCACACAGCCTGAGCTGTGAACGATGAACGTGAACAAGAACGAAACCGTGCAGCCCGAGGTGCCTGTCACGTGACAAATGAACGAAAGAACCATCCGTGAATGAGCTGTAGTGCTTGCTGGTCGCCACACAGCCTGAGCGGCCTGGATGTCACGTGACAACAGAACGAGGACCAGAGGACGGACGCACAGTTGAGTGAGTCGTGACCTAATCATTTCTGTTTCCTGTCCTGCTGATTGAGCTTATGCAGCTGCCTGCCATGTGGTGAGAGAAGGTACTGCATGAAAATGAACAAATCACTCACTGAGAGGACTTATTACTCCTGAGTCATATAAAAGATTAGTTCATATTGAACGAATCGTTCCCAAACGACACATCACTAATTCTTACCAGGGGAGCGCTACATATGAGTGCACCTGAAAACAGCACCTTTGCTGGTTTTTGGGAGTTGTGCAATGGACTTACAAGGTCCAGTTGAATTTGAAAATTGAAGGTTTTTCTCATATTTGGTGTTTCATTTTGGACATGAGACTGGAAAACAAAACAAAAAAACAAGGTTCTGCTTCTTCTCCCGAACACAGTGTTCTTATCTAAATCTTTACTTTCAATCGCCATCACCTCTTGTATGACTTGGGCATGTTGTAGGTTTGGCTCATCATCTTAAAGAAAATGCAAATCTAACATTTTACAATGCTGGTGCCTTTGACATCATATGAAAGAATGAGAAAAGAGAGTGAATTTTTGTACGAAAAGCAAAAACTCATTTACATGTGTTAAATGAGCAGGTGTTAATGGTCACATCTTGAAAGATTTTACTCAACTGCAAAACAACGTCCAATTTCATTTT